>NC_140498.1:60019575-60352075 GCF_964271855.1 Acomys minous
ATGTACCCCTGCAGGCCAGTAGAGGGCACCATTATAGACGGCTGTGAGCCACCATGTGGTTGCTGGGAATTGAACTCAGGCGCTCCGGAATAGCAGTCAGTGCTCTTAACCTCTGAGCCATCTCTCTCTCCAGCCCCCCTCCCTCACCCCCAGTCCCTCTTTGTCTAGCTTCTGGAGATTGAGTCTCAGGTATCCCAAGCTGGCCTCAAAACTGCTAAGAATGACCTTGAATTTCTGACCCTCCCACCTTCACCTCCAGACTCCTAAGATTTATAGGCATGCACCCCCCACACCCAGTGTATGCCCCGCTGGGGACAGAAGCCAGAGCGTCTCACGTGCTTCTCAGGCACCGTCAAGGCCCATCACTAGGCTATGGAAACTTTGTTGTACGGATGGGAACTAACATTACAGAAAATGCCCGGGGAAGGAAAGGGACCCAGACTAAGGCTCCCATCAGTCTCCAATGCCAGGACCGAGACTCATACTCAGGCCTGAAGTAAACTGTATATATCCTCTTGTCATCTCAGTGGCTGGGGTGGCTGTGCGGCTGCCTGACAGGATACACAAGGCAAAGTCAGGCAGAAAAGCACATACTCTGAGCAAACCAAGGCCAGGCCTTGGGGACACTTGTCAAAGCAGAGAGCATGAGGCGTGTGGGGGCTTTGATGAGTGGATACTGAGGTCAGCCAGGAAAACTATTCTCAAATGGTACAGAGGAGAGGCAGGCCTAGCAGGCGCAGCTGTAATCCTAGCTTCGGGAAACGGAGGAAGGATACGAGCTTCACACCAGCCCAGGCTATGAAGCAGTGCAGTTTGTGCGTGACACCCTGACTCAAAGGGCCGGCCAAGAGCTGAGTATGCTGGTCCATGTTTGTGATTGCAGCACTTGAGAGGCAGAGGGAAGCAAGAGGGTCTATGCCTGAGTTCGAGGCCAGCCAAAACTACAGTGAGGCCATATCTTAAAAAAAAAAAAAAAAAGGTGCTTGATTTATTTATTTAATTTATTGCATATGAGTGCTTTATCTGCAGAAGAGGGTATCAGATTACATTGTAGAGATGGTTGTGAGCCACCATGTGGTTGCTGGGAATTGAACTCAGGACCTCTGGAAGAGCAGGCGGCGCTCTTAACCACTGAGCCATCTCTCCAGCCCCAAGGTGCTTGATAATATAGCTCAACATTGCCACAACCTGAGTTCCATCCCCAAGACCCACACGGTAGAAGATGAGAGCCAGGCCCCACAAGTCAGCCTCTGACCTCCATATATATGCCATGGCATGGACACCCCATATACGCACATACACACACAGAAATAAAACGGGAGGGTAAGGGGATGGCTAAGTGGGTAAAGGTGCTTGCTGATAAAGTAAAAGGCCAATCTCCAGAACCCATGGAGAAGTGGGAAGAAAGAACTAACTCCACCACGTTATCCTTTGACCTCCATGCATGCTTTACCCCAAGCAAACCACCACCATCACCACACACAACTATAATAAAATTACATGGGAAAAACCAGTTAGGTATGGCAGGCAACACCCTGTAATCTCGACACTCAGGAAGAGGCTGAGGCAGGAGAACTTCCGCAGCCTCAAGGCCAACTTGGGGTGGGGGGGGGGATATTAACTTCCCAACCAACCTGGACTACAAAGAGAGGCTCTTTCATAATTAATTAATTATTTATCTAATTAATTGTTCACCTTACATCCCGATCACAGCCCCCTCCTTCCGGTCCCACCCTCCCTTCTCTCTTCTCTCATCCCCCCCCCTCCCATATTCCTCAGAAAAAAAGGGGAGCCCTTCCACCAACCCCACCCCTGCTAATCCAGTTGCATCAGGACTGAATGTGGCCTGGAGAGGCAGCCACAACAGGGGGTTAGTGACCAAAACACAGTCAACAGAGTCCATGTCAGAGACATAACCCCCACTCCCCTTACCAGGGGACCCACATGAAGCCCAAGCTGCCCATTGGCTACATCTGTGGGGGGGGCCTAGGTCCAGCCTATGCATGGTCCTTGGTTGGTGCTTTAGAGTCCACAAGGCCCCTCTGGGCCCTGGCTAGTTAGCTCTGTTGGTCTTCTTTATCTCCAGGTCCTTCCATCCTTCCCTCCCCTTTCCCACAAGACTCCCTACGCGCTGTGAGTCTCAGCATCCGCTTCGATCCAGTGCTGGGTGGAGCCTCTCGGAGGACAGCCACGCTAGGCTCCTCCTGTCTGTAAGCATAGCAGAGTACGGCTAATGGTGCCATGGGTTGGCTCTCTCCCATGGGGCTGGGTCTCAGGTTGGGCCAGGCCTTGGTGAGAGAGAGGCCCTGCTTAAAACAACAACCACCACGAAACCAAACAGGGAGAGTCCGGGAGGGAAGTTGACAGAGGGTGGAATAAAAAATACATTGTATATAAATGTGTCTGAAACCGGCACAGAACAAGGTGTATGTTAAGAGGAGGAGAAGACCAGGAAGAACTCCAGAGGTTAGGAGAGGTGACTAATTATGGTGACTTGGTCAGCAACTGCCTCAATCCCTACTTCAATCAGACCAGCTGTTACACGTGTGGAAAAGCAGTAGGTGAGGGAAGATGCTGAAGGAAGTGCTCTGAGGTAGAACGAACTCCATCAGACGTGACCATTCATTCTTCAAAGTCCGGCTCCCAAGAGGCCACTTGACCCGAGGACCTGGCATCACGAACAGAAACCCCTTCTTGCCACATCTTCCCCATTCCCTAAAACCACACTTGACCCTCCCGCTAAGGACTGCACTCCTATGGAGAGTCAAGCGCAGCTCCCGCTCCTTAGCTCTGCTCCTTCAAAGAGGAGGCATTTTCAAGTTGTCACTTGTCCGACCTCAAGGCCCGACCTTGAGGCCCAGGATGCACGTGATGGAAAGGGAGAACCAACCAACACATGACCTCCACCTGTGTGCCACAACAGGCATATGCTCACACACACATTTTTTTTTAAAGAAGTGATTTTGTTATTTTTGGTTTTTTGTTTTTTTTTTCTCGAGACAGGGTTTCTCTGTGTAGCCTTAGCTGTCCTGGACTTGCTTTGTAAACCAGGCTGGCCTCAAACTCACAGCGATCTGCCTGCCTCTGCTGTCCGAGTGCTGGGATTAAAGGCATGCGCCACCATCGCCTGGCTAAAGATGTAATTTTTTAAAAAAGCTTTAAAGAAAAATAAAGATTTTCAAGGCTTACGGAAGGTACTCTGAGCAGCTTGAACATAGTGACCAAGGCTCGGGCAGGCCTTGCTCTTCTCCCAGATTCCCTCTGCCGCGTTAAAAACCCTTAGATTACATTCCCGGAGCCAGCCCCGGAGGTCTGTTCCCTTACTTGGCCACTTCCTCCTCCTGAGGCTGACTACCAAGGTCCAGCGATCCCTGAAGTACAGCTATCAAAGCCCCCTGTGGCCGCCCCAATTAACCTGTCCAGTGAAAATTAAACACCTCATCCTAAAACACGGTTCCCCTCTTTACCTTTATAAACTGCCATTTGCCTATGGGCCACGTCTGTTTCCTTTCTATTCAGAGACAATCCTTTGTCCCACTCGCCTCTGGGACAAACATCCCTTTCCTCTTCTCCTTTGTTTCCCTTCTCCCTCTCCAACTCCTGTCTTTGTCCCTTATTCCTGCCCTCTGTCCCTCCAGGGCAAACAAATCTCCTTTGTGCTAACTTGGTCTTGAGAGCCCATGCTTTTCCGTTCACTCTCACCTCTCCCTGCTCCCTGCCCCCCCACTGCCCTATCACTTTCTCTGCCTCAACCTCCCTGCCCTGGCTTCCGTCCTAGACCCAGCTTCTGTTCTCCCATTCCTAGCCTCCCCAAGGCCAACAGCAGCCAGGCAAACACACACCCACGGGCCCACAATGCACCTGGGCTCTGTGCCCAGTACCTCCTTCCAGAACCCTTCTTCCTGCTATCTTATTCCAAAGGGACAAGCCCCGCCCCCACCTTGTGAAGGCTAGTGTGGCCGTCTGATTGCCACCTGCTGCAGACCCGGATGTGTCCTGCTGCTCTGCTACCCTGGCATCTCCCACTACCCTCCCCCACTCTAGTGATAAGTCACTATCTTCCTAGCCTTTACCTGCCCATGCGGCGCCCAGCCCCCTATTATCACACAAATCCTGACCCTTCTCCACTCCCCAGTGCCCACCCCCACCCCCCGACCCCCTGCCCTCTGTGAGGCTCAGCCACAAGCACTTTCTGTCCTGAAAGCAAAATATAAGGACTTCCTCTGAGGAAGGAAAAATGACCCAGAGCCAGGGAGTGGTGGGTGGCGCACACCTTTAATCTCAACACTTGGGAGGCAGAGGCAAGCAGACCACTGAGTTTGAGGCCAGCCTGGTCTACAAAGGGAGTCCAGGACCAGCCAAGGCTACAGAGAAAACCTGTCTTGAAAAAAAGAAAAAAGAAAAAAAAAAAAAAAAAAAGAGAGCAGGTGGGGGTGGGGAGACGACGACGACTTAGAATCCCTCCTCACTGACTTTTGTTTGGAGACAGGGTCTCATGTAGCCCAGGCTAGCCTCAAACATGCTATGTAGCCAAGGATGAACTTCAATTTCCAATTCAGCCTCCACCTCACCAATGCCAGGGTTCCGGGGATCCAAAATCACTACAACTAGTTTCTGTGTTGCTGGAGATTGAACTGGAGGCCTTGAGCATGCTAAGCAAGCACTCTGTGGATTGAGGTACATCTACACCCCTCATCTCGCATGCACATCAAGCACTCACTCTACACCAGTGACCTTCCACTCTCCTGGCATCTGGGGTGAGGGGATGAAGGGTAGTACAGTATGAGGCTTACCAACAATCCCTGGTCACTACTCATGACTGTCAGGGCCATGTTCCTTCACTGTAGAGACAGCCAGCAGGGCATGGTGCCATACTTGGGAAGCAGGCAAGAGGGTCACAAGTTCAAGGCCATCCCGGGCTATATACTGAGACTGTTACAGATAGGTAGAGCTGCCAGATGAGGCAACTCGTGCCTGCAACCCCAACCTTTGGAAGGCTGAAACGGGAGAAGGGGTTCAAGGCCAGCTTGGTGAGTTCTGAGATAGTATTATACTCTATAGTTCACACTATGTAAACGGAACAAGACGAAAGCAACTAGGGAGATGGCCCAGTAGATAAAGGCCCTTGACACTAAACCTAACAAAACTTGAGTTTAATCTGTGGTGCCCATATGGTGAAAAGAAAGAACTGGCCCCTGAAAATAGTTGTCCTCTGACCCTGCAACACACATCATGGCATACACATGGCATGTACATAGCATGCATACACTAAATCAATGTGCTAAAAATTTTATTAATATAAAATAGTTGAGCCAGGTGTGGCGGCACACACCTATAATCCCAGCGCTCTGGAAGGCAGAGGCAGGCAGATCTCTGAGAGTTCAAGGCCAGTCTGATCTACAGCGTGAGTCCAGGACAGCCAAGCCTACACAGAGAAACTCTGTCTTGAAAAATAAAACAAACTAACTAACTTAAAAGTAGAAACAAAGAAATTAACTTGATGACAGTTTATTCAGCTCAATACATAATAAGTAGCAAATCATTAACAGGCTAGTTGACGGGTGGTCTTGCTTTTCTTTTGAGATAGGGTCTTTTGCAGCCTAAGCTGGCCTCAAACTCTCATCGCAGCTGAAGATAAAGTTGAACTTTGATCTTCATGCCTGTAACTCCCAAGCACTAGAGTGACAGGTGTGGCCTGCAATGCATAGTCGGGCTTCCTGCATGCGAGGCAAGCATTCTTTCTGCTAAGCCACATATCCAAACCACATTCTGGTGTTTTCCTTTTGTTTTTGTTTTGTTGCTTTCACAGGGCATCTCTATGTGGCCCAGGCTGGCCTTGAACCCATGATCCTCCTGCATCTGCCTCCCAACTGTTTGAATGACAGGCTGTGCACCAACATACTTTTGCTCCAGTGTTTACATTACCTGCACATCTGGATTCTACCAGCAACATTTCAAGTGCTCAAGAACCACATGGGGGCTAAGCCCAACCCTACTGGACAGAACAGTTCTAGAACACAGCTAATACTTATCCATCCCATGACCTTCTGTGTGTTTAATCCTAAAACATACTTTTGTTGTTGTCCTGGTAAATAAGGTCTTGTCTCCAGTAGGACTGAGCTACATTCCTAGCCCCTAAGACATTTATTCTAATGCCACTGTACAGACAAGGAAACCAAGGCTCAGAGAGCTAAGTTAACTGGCCCAAGATCACACAGCCAGCCAGTAAATGGTGGAGCGTGATGAAACCAGTTTCCCTCACACACCTCTCTCATATTCTCAAGGCCTAAGGCATGGCATCTGGTATTTCTCAGACATACACAGAACCCTTTCTTATCTCAGGTCTGTCTCCCCTGAGCCCACCAGCCTGCAATCCTCACCCCCGTGCCTTGGGGGACACCAGAACCACCCCTCCCCAAGCCTCAGCTCACTGCCTGTCTGGTCTTGTTGGTCCTCAGACACCTCTGTCTCCCCAGTGCCCTCAGATCTTGGTGTGAGAGGCCTTCCTTCTGCAGGATACTCTGTAGCCTTTGGCTCTGACCTCCAGCCACCATGGGGAACATCATGCTCTCCTTCAGAAAGTCCTTTGCATACAGGGGCTCCTCCCTTCCTTGGTGGCCTTTGAGTCTGCTTCTCAGGGGAGCACCCCTTTCTCTCTCTCTCTCTCTCTCTCTCTCTCTCTCTCTCTCTCTCTTCTCTCTCTCTCTCTCTCTCTCTCTCTCTCTCTCTCTCTCTCTCTCTGGAAGATCTTGGGACATTTCCCTTGCAGGCCCAGCTGCTTGGACCACACCAGGTCTTGCCACTGTAGGTATCCAGGATCTAATTTGGTGCCCATCCCCTGGATCACTCTCCTGGATCTCTTCCAGCATCTCCTCCACACCCTAAGCACCCCAGCATTACCCTGCCTCTTGAAAGGCATCTGTAAAGAACCCTAAGTTTGCAGGGCTTGCTGGCATAAACCTGTCAACCCAGCAAATCACCAGGCTGAAGCAGGAGGCTCACAGCTGGGGTCCAGTGTGACGGCTTCACCAGGTAAAAGAGCTTAAACACGAAAGCCTGGTGATTCGAGTGTGATGCCCAGAACCCACACAAAGATGGAAGGAGAGAACCAACTCCTGAAAGTTGTCCTCTGACCTCCACATGTCTTGTATGGCACACATGTCCACACAAACAATAATAAATAGTTTGGTTTGCTTTGCTTTTTAAGAGAAAGGAGAGGGCTCAGAGGTTAAGGACACTGACTGCTCTTCTCGAGTTCCTGAGTTCAATTCCCAGCAACCACACGGTGGCTCACAACCATCTATAATGAGATCTGATGCCCTCTTCTAGGTCACAGGTATACATGCAGGCAGAGTATTATATACATAATAAATAAATAATTTTTAAAATTTTTTAAAAATTAAAAAATAAAAAACAGAGAAAGGAGAGCTGGGCATGATGGCACACACCTTTAATCCCAGCACTTGGGAGGCAGAGACAGGTGAATTGCCGTGAGTTCAAGGCCAGCCTAGTCTACAAAGTGAGTCTACAAGGGACAGCCAAGGCTACCCAGAGAAACTCTGTCTCAGGAAAAAAAAAAAAAAGAGGGAGAGAGAAAGAAAGAAAAAGTTCAAAGCCTGCCTGGGCTATAGTGTGAGAGAGCACAGGTCACCCTGGGCAACTTAGTGAGACCCTGTCTCAAACTGTAAAATAAAAAGGAACCCTGGGGATATGGCTCAGCAGAACCCTGGAAGCCACCAGGGAGGGGCTAATTGTGGGGCTCAGAGGTAGAACACCTGCCTGCAATCTACCAGAGAGGGGCTCCCAGGCGTGGTTCACTGGTAAAAGGCCTCCCTATGACTCCCCGGAAAAAGAGGCTGGGGTCATAGCTCAGCTGGAGAGGACTTGCTAGCATAGGGCTCTAGGCTCCAACCCAAGTGCTGGTAATTTAAATTAAAAAAAAAAAAAAAAAGCCACCACCAGGAAGAGAGAGATGGTTTGGCTGGTAAAGGCACTTGCTACCAAGCCTGACAGCTTGAGTTCTGTCTCTGAAACCTACATGGCGAGAGGAGAGTGAACACCCACAACTTGTCTTCTGACCTCCACACTCACCCTGTGGTACCCAGAGGCATACACACAATAAACAAACATATTTTTCAAGTCAATCCAGCTTAGTTCTGTTCCCCGTCATTTTCTCCACCACCCCACCCCACCCCCCAGTCCTTGTTTGGGAGAGAGACAGGCAGATGATAGTTTGAATTTGACCCTGGGGGCGGCTGCCGCCACTGAGCAGTGTTACACAGTGGAGGGGGCTAATCAACAGGAACAGAAATGGGTGACTCTGAGCATGAAGGTCCCCCTCAAAGGGCATCCCTTCCCTTCCGTAAACTTACACAGTAATGTCTGCACTGTCCTCTGGCCAATGAAATACACTCTCACCAGTCGCAGCAGCTGCCACAATGAACACCCGTCAAGCTATGTCTTGTGCCACAAAATACAATTATTTTACCTCTCAAGAACTTGGCCCAAAAAGTACTGGGGGGTCTCAGGCTAGCAAGATGGCTCAACAGATGGAGGTGCTTGCCAAGTCTAATGACCTGAGTTTGACCCCAGGACCCATGCTGCTCTCTGGCCTCCACATATATGGCCACACACATATACACCAATAAATAAATAAGTGTAATTTTTTTTAAAGTACTGAGGTTGAAAACCACTCTTATCGACACCGGCAAGCAACTTCTATTTGTTTTCAGGCACAGATACATAGGTGGACAGACCTACTTTTTTGGTTTGTTTTAAATAGAAAATGAAGCAGAAGTTCAGAGAATCTGAATTATTTTTTCCACACTGTGGAGGGGCTGGGACTCAGTCATCTATGACTTAACAAAGGTTGGGCTCCTGTGATGGCAAGATTGCTCAGTGGGTAGAGATGCCTACGTGGAAAGACCTGATGACCTCAATTAGGTGTCCAGATGTCACATGAAGGTGGCAAGGAAAGAAGTGGGGTGGTTTTGTTGTTGTTGTTGTTTTTGTTGCTGTTCTCTGACCTCCATGTACGTGCTGTGGTGCACACCCACACTTACACATACACATCATCATAATAAATTAAAATGAAAAAGCTCACAAAGCCAGTCTTTCTGATCTAATTACTGCCAGCCGCGCGAGGGGCTGGGACTCAGGTCCCAACTCCCCAATCTTTTCTTTCTCTAGCAAATCCTTGGGGGGTGGGCAGGTGTCAGAGCCAGCTGGCCACACAGGGAAAAGGGTGCAGAAAGAGAGATTAGGAGAAAGTGGCAAAGCCAGGATTGGGTAGAAGCCACTGATGGACAGCTCTCATAGGAGACTCACACCCAGAACAGGTTGGTCTGGGAAGGCAACGGAGCCGGGGGAGGGGCTGCACCCAGTCAGGGCCAAGATCAGTAGGAAGGCAGGGCATTTACCACTACCACCACCAACACACACACACACACACACACACACACACACACACACACACACACACACACACACAGCTCCCCTCTCCCCTCTGCTGCTGTTGCTCCCAGGAAGGCCTAGACCTTAATTAACCCCTGTTTTCCCCAAGGCCAGGCTAGGCCTCCCAGCTCTGGCCCGTGGTGGCTGAAGCTGCCCAAGCCAGGACTTGGAGAGCCTTCCCAGGTCTGAAAATCCACCCCCCTCATCCTGTCCAGTAGGCATGGTCCTAGTCCTTCAAGCCCATGGGCATGGGGAAGGGAGTACAGAAAGGCTGGCTCCAATAAGAGAAGGCCTCCCAGCCCGGGGCTGCCACCCCAGGACACATGCTGGATGAGCCAATGTATGCCCACCTGAACCCTCCAGAAAATGAGGCAGTAAGTCACACAGCTGCCAGCCTTTAGTAGGGCCATCTAGACGAAAAGAGAGGGGGGTTCCCAGAGGTTCCTCCGACTCTGGCCACAGGCATGGCAGACAGAGCCAATACAGGGTGTGTGTGTCCGCCCCAGTCACAAAGCTGTAGATATGTAGATCTGAGCTCTTAAAAAACGCTCCTTGGGGAGTCCAAGCCACGGTGTTGGGGTGGGGGTAGGGGATAGAGGGAATCCTCACAGGCTTCTGATGTGTGTGAAAGGGGAGTTGGCTGTGCAGTCAGGCCCTAGGGTTTGAGGAGTGGGAATGGGGAAACGGGAAGCCGAGAATTCTACCAGGAGACGACCCTTCCCCCCACACACCCAAAATTGGCCTACAGACCCCGCCCCTGCTCACCTGGGGGTTCTGATCCCGGGGTCCCTTGGCGCACAGCTGCTAGGCGGGCCCCACCCCCGTCGGCGTTCCAACGACCCGTGCGGGCAAAGTCCAAGGGCCCGGGCCGAGCAGGAAGCTTGGAGGCCCAGCTTAGCAGAGACCGAGAGCTCGGGGACCCTGGGCAGCCCCGATGCTATTGTTCCCACGGCCCCGGCTTGGCGCCCCGCCCCCCGCACCTGCCGCGCCCCAGCCTGGCTCCCCTGTCCCCTTCCCAAAGGCCCTCGGGTTACCTGCTCCCCCGAATGCGGCCCTCAGCACCCACGCCAGACTCGCCGCCGCCTTGGCTCGAGAGAAATCATACTGGTCCAATGACTTGATCTCGGGGACCAGGAAAGTCCTCCGCAGTGGCCCGGACCCCGCGGGCGCCGCTTCCACCATGGCGACGCCGGGGCTGCGGCGGCTCGAGTCCGCGCGCTCCGAAGGGCTGAGCTGCAGTGCGCTGCTGCCGAGCCGCCGCCACCACGGTCCCCTACTGCCGCGGCGGCTGCTGCTGCTGTTGCTAATAAAGCTGCTGAGGCGCCGCTGAACCAGGTGCGGCCGAGCGCGCTGGCGACGCTGCGTCGACCCCGCCCCGGGGCGGAGCCCAGGTGCGTCCCGCCCCCTGGATTGGACTCAGTTTTCTCAGGTCCCCTGGGTCCCCAAGGTCCCCATGGACATCAATGCTTCTATGGGTCCTCCTGCTGCATAGGGCGGCGGCGATGGCGAAGGAGGGAAGGGCTGCAGAGGAACGCGTGTGCATGTGTACGAATGCGTGCGTGCGTGCGTGTGTGTGTCTGTCTGTCTGTGTGTGTGTGTTCCTGCTCACGCCTGAATCCTGAAGAGGCTTGAGGGACCCTCAGTCATGGGTGTCCATGCAAGCTTGTGTCCACACTCAGGTCAGTGAGTGAGCACCTGTATGCTCCTTGGCTCAGCCGCCTGCTGAGTACGTGTAGACGCACTTGTTTCTGATTGTGTGGATGCAGGAATGGTGGCTCGAGGTGGTCAAGACTTGGCTCAGTAGGTAAATGAATTTACTGACAAGCCTGAAGACCTAAATTCAGTCCTTGGTACCTTCTTGGTAGGATTCGAAAACGGATTCCTGAAAGCTGTCCTCCGACCTCCACGGCATGACCTTTCACTAATTAAATGAAGAAAAATTGACTTTAAAAATTGTACAAGCGCCGGGCGTGGTGGCGCACGCCTTTAATCCCAGCACTCGGGAGGCAGAGGCAGGCGGATCACTGTGAGTTCGAGGCCAGCCTGGTCTAAAAAACGAGTCCAGGACAGCCAAGGCTACACAGAGAGACCCTGTCCTGAAAAACCAAAAAAAAAAAAAAAAAAATTGTACAAGCTGTGCCAAGAGTGATGGTGCAGTCCTTTAATTCCAGCACTTGGGAGGCAGAGGCAGGCAGATCACTGTGAGTTCGAGGCCAGCCTGATCTACAAAGTGAGTCCGGGACAGCCAAGGCTATACAGAGAAACCCTGTCTCGAAAAACAACAACAACAACATTGTCTGGGAGGCAGAGGCAGGGGAATCACTGTGAGTTTGAGGCCAGTCTTGTCTACAAAGCAAAGTCCAGGACAGTCAAGGCTACAGGGGGGAAAAAAACCAAAACAAAAACCAACCAACCAAACAAAAATGTACAACAAAAATAAACCAGGTGATGGTGGCATACACTCTCAGCACTCAGGAAGAAGCAAGCAGGTCTCTATGAGTTCGACGCCAGCCTGGTCTACAAAGTGAGTTCCAATACAGCCAATGTTACCCAGAAAAACCTTGCTTTGAAAAACAAACAAACCAACAAACAGAAAGGGTGTCTTGGCCCCATACATATGCAGGTGGGTCTCTATGAGTTTGAGGCTACCCTGGTTTTTAGAGTGAATTCTATGCCAGCCAGCACTCCATACCGAGACCCTGTCTTAATTTAAAAAGTAAAAGAACGTGTTTGTACTCTTGTGTCTGAGAGTACCTGTGAGGGGATTCAAGTGACCATCTCTGTCCATAGGGCATCTGTGTTAAAGGCGTCTGTTTCACACATGTATATACAACCGTTTGTATTACAGGGCTGTGGCTGTTCTGCAGTTGGTAGAGTGCTTGTCTGGCATGCACAAAGCCTTCGGTTCCATCCACAGCACCACGTAAACTAGGCATGGTAGCACATGCCTGTAATCAAAGCACATGGAAAGTGGAGGAAAAAAAAATTGTGCAAGCTCAAAGTCAACTTATAAGACTCAATAAATAAGTAAAACCAAAGATTTTTATTATACAAGCTTCTGTGTCCTAAGACTAAACAGGATGGGGGCAGTGTATATTTGTGTGTGTGTGTGTGTGTGTGTGTGTGTGTGTGTGTGTGTGTGTGGTGTGTGTGTATGTGTAGCTCTGTCATATATGGGTGTGATTGTTGATTCTGTCAAGGCAGGAAGATGGTGGAGATACTGAGTGGGTGTATTTAGGCAGGAGCAAGGTGCACTGCAAATGTCCTCATGTGTACTTTTGGTATCTGCAGTATTTGTTGAGGGAGGGCTCTGACCAAGTGTAGGTAAGAATACATTGGGTCTGTAGGGGTTTGTATGTGAGTGTGTGGGTGTGGTTGTATCCATGGGGCCATGTGTATGTGAGTAATTATATCTAGGTGTGTAATTTTTGCACATATAGTCTGTTTTTTTTTCTGTTTTCGAGTTCAGCATCAACAGTTTTCAATAAACTGCAACTCTACAGATCTAAAGTTCTGTTAAGAGGACACACACCCTATATTGGTCCAATCTGCATTGGAGGTAGCTAGAATGTGGGAGGGGGAGGACCTCTGGAACCCTCCCCACACACACACCCACCACCCCCACCCCCGCTTTCATCTAGATGGCCCTAGCTAAAGACTGGCAGCTGTGTGACTTACTGCCTCATTTTCTGGAGGGTTCAGGTGGGCATACATTGGCTCATCCAGCATGTGTCCTGGGGTGGCAGCCCCGGGTGGGAGGCCTTCTCTTATTGGAGCCAGCCTTTCTGTACTCCCTTCCCCATGCCCATGGGCTTGAGGGACTAGGACCATGCCTACTGGACAGGATGAGGAGGGTGGATTTTCAGACCTGGGAAGGCTCTCCAAGTCCTGGCTTAGGCAGCTTCAGCCACCACGGGCCAGAGCTGGGTGCTTAGGGTGTGGAGGAGATGCTGGAAGAGATCCAGGAGAGTGATCCAGGGGATGGGCACCAAATTAGATCCTGGATACCTACAGTGGCAAGACCTGGTGTGGTCCAAGCAGCTGGGCCTGCAAGGGAAACGTCCCAAGATCTTCCAGAGAGAGAGAGAGAGAGAGAGAGAGAGAGAGAGAGAGAGAGAAAGGGGTGCTCCCCTGAGAAGCAGACTCAAAGGCCACCAAGGAAGGGAGGAGCCCCTGTATGCAAAGGACTTTCTGAAGGAGAGCATGATGTTCCCCATGGTGGCTGGAGGTCAGAGCCAAAGGCTACAGAGTATCCTGCAGAAGGAAGGCCTCTCACACCAAGATCTGAGGGCACTGGGGAGACAGAGGTGTCTGAGGACCAACAAGACCAGACAGGCAGTGAGCTGAGGCTTGGGGAGGGGTGGTTCTGGTGTCCCCCAAGGCACGGGGGTGAGGATTGCAGGCTGGTGGGCTCAGGGGAGACAGACCTGAGATAAGAAAGGGTTCTGTGTATGTCTGAGAAATACCAGATGCCATGCCTTAGGCCTTGAGAATATGAGAGAGGTGTGTGAGGGAAACTGGTTTCATCACGCTCCACCATTTACTGGCTGGCTGTGTGATCTTGGGCCAGTTAACTTAGCTCTCTGAGTCTTGGTTTCCTTGTCTGTACAGTGGCATTAGAATAAATGTCTTAGGGGCTAGGAATGTAGCTCAGTCCTACTGGAGACAAGACCTTGTTTGCCAGGACAACAACAAAAGTATGTTTTAGGATTAAACACACAGAAGGTCATGGGATGGATAAGTATTAGCTGTGTTCTAGAACTGTCTGTCCAGTAGGGTTGGGCTTAGCCCCCATGTGGTTCTTGAGCACTTGAAATATTGCTGGTAGAATCCAGATGTGCAGGTAATGTAAACACTGGAGCAAAAGTATGTTGGTGCACAGCCTGTCATTCAAAGACTTGGGAGGCAGACGCACGCAGGAGGATCATGGGTTCCAGGCCAGCATGGCCCACGTAGAGTAGACCTGTCAAGAAACTAACAAGCAAATAAACAAACAAAAAGAATTTGGGCTGAGTGTGAACATATGTGTACAGGTGTACATGCACACATAAAGGCCAGATGAGGGCATCAGATCCTCTGGAGCTGTAATTCCCAATGGTTGTGGCTCTTTGGCTCTTAATTTATGAGCCATCGCTCAAGCTCCCAAATTTGAGTCTGAACTAATATGAACTTAAAAGCAAATTGTTCTCCAAGCAAATACAATGTGATTACGGAACTGGATGTGGTAGCGTAAGCCTTTAATCCCTGTAGCCACTGCTTTTTACTCTGTTTTATTTGGGGTTCCTTAATGCCTCTACCTCCCTCCCAATACCCCCATCCTAGATAAGAAAGAAGGTTAGAAGGGAAAGGGGGAAAATTTAAAAAAATTTAAAAAAGAAAAGGAAAAGGGGAAAGGGGACATAGACCTCTTTAGACTGGTTAGGGTCATCGGGTCCTTTGGGAAAATAGCAATCTCAGTTATCAGGGTATCTAGCTGTCCAGCAACAACAAATGGCGAACACAGAAGCAGGAAGAACCTGCTGAGGCTTCTCCCTCCCCCATCTGCCTCCTCCAGGCCCTCCTCTCTCTGGGCTCTAATATTTATACTCTCTTGAAGTCCTCAGAAGTCCACACACTCCAGCTGGCAAAGTCCACGCCACACATGAGGCAGTTACCAGCCATGGACAAACTAAAGCCCAATATCCCACACTTGGGATTAAAACATAACTGAGTTTTAATTTTATTTTTTTTAAAGATGTATTTATTTATTATGTATACAGTGTTCTGCCTGCATGTACGCCTGCATGCTAGAACAGGTAGGCACCAGATCCCATAGATGGTTGTGAGCCACCATGTGGTTGCTGGGAACTGGATTCTGGACCTTTGGAAGAGCCGCTGGTGCTCTTAACCTCTCAGCCATCTCTCCAGCTCCATAACTGAGTTGTTGAAGAAACCAGAACTTCCGCTTCAAATCCCAGCACTCACAAAAGAAAAGGCAGGCAGACCTCTATGAGTTCTAGGCCAGCCTGATCTACATACCAAGTTCCAGGCCAGCCAGGACAACACAGTGAGACCCTATTTCAAAAAAGAGGAGGAAGAAGAAAAGGAGGAGAAAGAAGAAGAGGAGGAAGTGGAGGAAGAGGAAGAAGAAAGACAATATAGGGCTGGAGAGATGGCTCCATGGTTAAGAGCGCTGCCTGTTGGCTGAGTTCTTTTCTATATACAAAGTCCTGGGTTCAATCCTCAGCACCAAACTAAAGCACACATGGTGGTACACACTTCTGATCCCAGCACTTAGGAAAGCTGGGATAGGAGGAGGGAAAGTCTAAAGCCAGCATGAGCTACCTGAAACCCCATCTGAATAAAGAGTCCGTAGCCACACTTGGCACTTGGGTATGTCTTACTTTCTGCAAGTCTTCAAGAAGGTCACACCCATGTTCTCGGGCGTGTCTTATTTTCTTCTGAGCTCCTTTCTTTCTCTTACTTTCCTCCCTAAGTGTGTGTTAAAATATCCTTATTAAACCCCACCTCTGCCTCGTTAAAAAAGAGAAAGTACATGTAAACCTGAAATCCTCATACTCAGAAATCTGAAACAGGAGAGTTGCTGTGAGTTTAAGGCAACTTGATGATGGAACCTTCCCCATGTCCGTGTGTCTGTGTCTGTCTGTCTGTCTGTCTGTCTGTGTGTGTGTCTCTCTCTTTCTCTGCATATATAATGGCAGAGGCTAGAGAGATGACTCAGTATGATAAAAGCACTTACTGTTCATGCAGGAAGATCTGAGTTCAAGTCCCGGGCAGATATGACTTTGTGTATCTATAATCCTAGCATCAAGGATCAGAGACAGGCAGATCCTGGGAAGTTCTTGGCCAGTCAGCCTGGCTGAACTGGTGAGCTTTCCATTTAGTGAGAGACCATGCCTTAAAAGAACAAGGCAAAGAGTGTGTGTGTGTGGGGGGGGGAGACACCCAACCTCTTCTGGCTTCCAAATGTTTGGACACCCGCACATGTCCATGTGCATGCACTACACACTCATGCACACGCATACATACAGAATAAAAGGTGAATGAGAAGATTTCATAGGTTTAATGCAAATATTATGCTAGTTTCTTTATTTGTATTTACACGTGGCTGAGTGTTTTACCCGCATATATGTGTGCACCATGTTTATGGCTGCTGCCAGTGGAGGATGGGAAAGGGCATCAGATCCCCTGTATCTGGAGATAACAACAACAGTAAATGTTTTGGTCTTCAAGCTCCCCATCCCCAAATGACAGCCCCAGGGCCAACTATTTGTTAAAATTCAATGTCCTGCTGCACATCACACACACACACACACACATACACACACACGTACTTAGGTGTAGGTCTCACGGTCCAGAGCACAGCATGTGCCTGGGCAGGGGGATGGGTGTGCCCAAGGGAGGGGAGCTGGGCATGTGTCCTCCTGTTTGGATGTGTCTATGCAGGAGTGGGTGGGGGTGCACAAAGAGGCCAGTGTGTGGAGTGTGTTGGCGCACACGTGCACCTTTGCATCAGTAAGTCTCCTGCCTTGGCTCCTGGCCTAGTCTCTTAAAGCATGCGCATCAGGTGACTTCTGTACCGAGCCTATTTCCTTATCTGCTCTATTTGTGGTGATTGAGAATATCAGAGGAGAGTCCCCGGCAGGGAAGTTGTTCCCTTTACCGGTCTGTCGCTGTTGTGAGCCTGGCATGTCCTGCTTGGCTCATCCCCTTGTCTGCTTTTCCTGAGAAGGTCCTCAAGACCTCTGTGGACCCCCAAGGACAAGCTCAGGTGAGCCAGAGCACCTGCAGCTTGCTGCAAACACTCAAGGGGCACAAGGCAGACGCGTAGGCACTTGTTCTCCATCCCAGGAGGAGGCTGCAGGCTCTCTTACCAGTACTCAGTGGGAAGGGCAGGGGCCATCTGAAAGTATCCAAGCAGAAGCCAGGCTAAAGTGCCCTAGCCCCAGGGCTCTCAGGGCCCTCCCGGGGCCCATCCCCCACACCTGGCCGACCTGTAAGCCTGGCTCTGCTAGACCCGCTCCACCCACACACTGGCCAGGCAGGCTGGAATGGAGGTCCCACCTGCCCCTGGGGGCATGTTCCCGCAGCCAGGGCAGCCTCAGACACACTGCTTCTTCTGTGTACACAGGCAGCCCCCAACCCGCAGCCTCCCTCCAGCTCCCAGCAAATTCCTGCCTCCTTCCTCCACCCTCACCTGGATCCTTACTCTCTCACGCCTCTTGCCTCATGGGAGAGAAAGGCCCTGATTATTAAGCTTAGGGATGGAGAGGACTTAGAAGGTTTCTATTAAGGGGTGTCCAGGATTAGGTTTGGGGGAGCCAATGAATTCCCACAAAAGCCATCTGCAAGACTTTTGCCTGTGTGTGTGTGTGTGTGGTTTTTTTCCTCCTGTAATCCTCCCCCAAATCTTAGCATAAAAATTTAACCCTTGAAACAGGCTAATAGAATGATTTTCCCCCTTGAGATGGAGAGTCTCTGGGCTGGGGACGTAGCTCAGTGGGTAGAGTGCTTGCCTAGCATGCTGGAAGCCCTGGGTTCTATCCCCAGTGCCATATAAACTGGGCATGGTGGGAGGCATGGGAGGCAGAGGCCAGAGGATCACAGACTGAAGGTCATCTTTGCCTACATAATAAAATTTGTGGTCAGCCTGGACTCCATGAAGCCCTGCCTCAAAAGCAAAGTCATGGGCCAGGTGGTGGTGCATGCCTTTAATCCCAGTACTCCTGCTAGGGAGGCAGATGGATTTCTGTGAGTTCCCGGCCAGCCAAAGCTGCATAGGGAGACTCTATCCCAAAAGCAAAGCAAAACTAAACTAAACTATCTTGTCACTAAGTCTGGCAACTTGAGTTTGGTATCCAGAACCCACATAGTAAGGTTATCTTTTGACCTCTACACACGTTATGGCACACGTACAATGCATAAATAAATTGTAATTTTAAGTAATATATTTTTTGGTTTCCTTTATTTTTAATCATGTGTATGTATGTGCATGCATGCAGCTGTTCACAGGACTCAAACTCAGTTCTTCTGCAAGTATAAGCACATACTTACTGACTGGTATAGGTTACGTCTGCTGGGACACTGTCAGGGAGAGGCTTCCTGGAGGAATGAGATGCTGGAATGATGGTAGGAAACATCTTCACAAAGAACATTCCAAACAGGGGAACCTATAAGGGCAGAGGCCCTGGGGCAGGAATGAGCAGGAATGCACGTGTTGTGTAGGATGAGGAATTTAAAAGCAGCTCCTGGGCCAGGTGCACAGTTGTTTTTTGGTTTTTCTTTTTTTTTTTTTTTTTTTTTTTTTTTTTGGTTTTTCGAGACAGGGTTTCTCTGTGTAGCCTTGGCTATCCTGAACCGGCTTTATAGACCAGGCTGGCCTCGAACTCACAGCGATCCACCTGCCTCTGCCTCCCGAGTGCTGGGATTATAGGCGTGCTGTTTTTTGGTTTTTCGAGACCAGGTTTCTCTGTGTAGCTTTGGCTGTCTTTAACTCATTTTGTAGATCAGGCTGGCCTCAAACTCACAGTGATCCACCTGCCTCTGCCTCCCAAGTGCTGGGATTAAAGGTGTAAACCACCACGCCCTGCACAGGCGCATGGTTTTTAATCCAAGTACTTGGGAGGCAGAGGTAGGCCAGTGTCTGAATTTGAGGCTAGCCTGGTCTACAGAAAGAGTTCCAGAATGACCATGGCTACACAGAGAAACTTTGTTTCAAACCCTCCCTGTCCTCCAAAAGGGAGTTCTTGTATTTACATCTCTGATCATCTCACACGGTCTCCAACGTCTGTCTCAATCTTTCTCTAACTCATAAAACACAAGTCAATGGGGCTGGGTGCGGCAGCGCATGCCTTTAATCCCAGGCAGAGGCAGGTGGATTCCTGTGAGTTTGAAGCCAGCCTGATCTACAAGTGAGTCCAGGAAAGCCAGGGATACACACAGAGAAACCCTGTCTTGAAAAACAAAACAAACAAAAACACCATCAACAACAGCAAAACACAAGCCAATACATCTGCCAGGCATGTTAGGAGAGCTGAGGCAGGGGATCACTTGAGGCAGGAGTTCACTCAGGCGTGGGCAGCATAATGAGACATGTCTGTAAAAAAGGTAAAAACAAAAACAAAACCCAAAAAACTAGGTGTGGGGAAGGAGTGATAAACATGTTTTCTTTTTAGATCACAAGTGGGGGATGAGAAAAAGACTTGTGAGAGAGCAGATGATGTTTATCCCCTTAGAAGTTGATTCACCATGTGTGTGTGTGTGTGGGGGGGGGAATTGGTTGTTAAACAGCTGAAAAACATCCTTGAACAAATTCTGAGAGGAGGTGAGCCAAAAACAAGAGGCGGGGCCTTTGGAGACTTGGGATAGTTTTGGCTGTTCATTGCACCACTTCGAGATGCTCCTACAGAGAACTGCTGGAGGGAAAGCTTCAGGGCTCCATACTCCTGCTGAGGTTCCGGGTCTGGTTGCTCTAGGTTCCAGCAGAAGAAATCCTGCTGATTACTCCAGGCGAATCGTTCCTCAGAACTGATATCCTTACGGTTTCATTATTGTATTCTTTCATCTTCTTTTCCTATTGTTTAAGTTAGTTGGGGTTATAACTGAGGTACTCTCGGTTAGTAAGTTCATAGTAAAATATAGTTGTTAAGAAAAATGAGCCTACAGTGTGGTGGTATATACCAGTAATCTCAGCGATGGGGTGGTTGAGGCAGGAACATTGCTGTGAGTTGGAGGCTAACCTGGGCTACATAGTGATGGTCTATCTCAAGAAAAATAGATGGAGAGGGAGTGATGAGGTGATGGGGTGGGCTGGATTCCATCCTAACATCCCTCAAACCTGGGGTGTGGTGGTGAAATAGAGGCGGGAGGATCTGGTATTCAAAGTCACCCTTGGCTACATAGTAAACTTGAGGCCAATTTTTGGGGGGGGGGGCGGGGGTTGTTTTGTTTTGTTTTCGAGACAGGGTTTCTGTGTAGCCTTGGCCGTCCTGGAGCTCACTCTGTAGACCAGGCTGGCCTCGAACTCAGAGATCCACCTGCCTCTGCCTCCCGAGTGCTGGGATTAAAGGTGTGCACCACTACTGTCCGGCCTTGAGGCCAGTTTCTGAGATGTGAGTTCCTGTCAAGTGGAGAAGGGGGAGGGGGGCGGTGTCAGGAGAGAAACACAGCCAGAAAGACAGAAAGTCTGCAACACACCCAGTCATCCTCCAATCAGCCAAGAGCATCAGACACAAGGAGTGTCTGAGAAACTGTCCCAGTCAAAAAAGAATCTGGGAAAACTTGATAACTATGCGACATGTGGGCCTGTGACTGTGGCTCAGAGAACTGACCTATCATGTTTGTGGCCCTGAGTTTCACCCCCAAAAACACAAAATCCCATCAAAAACCAGGTCAGGTAAGTGTCATTTAGGATCCACCGTGGGCCCTGAAATAGAAAAAGGAGCACTTTGGAAAGACTGAGATCAAATCAATGAGTGACTTTGAGTTAATAGTGATGAGTTAAAATTAAAATTAATATAATGCTTTCTTTTTTATTTTATTTTTTCTCCTGTTAGTTTTGTTTTGTTTTTCAAGACAGGGTTTCTCTGTGTAGCCTTGGGTGTCCTGGACTCGCTTTGTAGACCAGGCTGGCCTAGAACTCACAGATTTGCCTGCCTCTGCCTCTGAGTGCTGGGATTAAAATGTGTGCCACCATGCCGCCGGCCTTTATTTATGTTTTTATGTGTGGTGTGTGTGTGTGTGTGTGTGTGTGTGTGTGTCTGTCTGTCTGTCTGTCTGTCTGTCTGTCTGTGTGTGTCTGTCTTTGTGTGTGTGTCAAAGAACAACGTTGAGAAATAAGTTCTTTCTTTCCACCAAATGGATTCTGGGGATCAAACAGAAGTCATTAGGAATGGGGACAAGTCCTGCAAGTTGTCCTCTTCCCTGCCCTGATCTCCACACCTATGGGACAACAAACACTCATGAATACAAGCACTCTATTAATAAATAAAAATCTTAAAGTACTGTATAGTGCAAGGGGGTGTGCTTGGTTCATAGAGCCTAGAAACTGTCAGTGAGGGCCTGGGGTGGGGTTCAGAAGACGAGCATCTGCCTAGAGTCCACCAGTGAGCTACTGAGGGTGGAGCTCAGCAGTGGAAAGCTGACCTAGCGTGTATGAGACCCAAGGTTCATTCATTGAGCATGAAGGGAGGCAGGGCAGGGGGAGAGAGCACCAAGCATGTATGCAAGTAATAGACCCTAGCTTGACCATCTGGTCCAGGAGGACTCATATATGTGTGTGAGCCTCAAATTGGCCCTGAGGGACCTACGGTTTCTAAGACATTCCTGCCGGGACCCAGTGGACCACACAAGCTCCATTAAGGAGGCCAGCGTTAGGGTGTGGCTTTAGGGCTGGGAAGAATGCAGAACATGTTTTGCAGATAGAATTGATAGAACGTGCCAGTGAATGCACACACACACACACACACACACACACACACACACACACCACACACACACCACACACACACACACACCTCACACACACACACCACATACACACACACCACACACACACACACACTCACCTCACACACACACACCACATACACACACACACCACACACACACACACACCACACACACACACACACACCACACACACACACCACACACACACCACACACACACACACACTCACCTCACACACACACACACACACCACACACACACCACACACACACACACACCACACACACACCACACCACACACACCACACACACACACACCACACACACACACCACACACACACACACACACACACACACACACACACACACACACGAGGGCAGGAACGGGAGGATGTCGGGGAAGGAGTTTGAAAACGTTCAGACCTCTCTGCCTTTCTCAACCGGGAAGCTTCTGCGTCCAGGTGCAGGGATGGGAAGCCGTGATGAGGAGGTGACTGAAGACGGCTAGTGTCGTTTTGCATGGAGTCAGTTTCAGGTCCCCGAGGGATATCATGGAGACCAGAAATTTATAACATACAAGGTATACAGGATACAGTGACTAGTAAACTCCCAGAAACTAGATCCTGTTCTGTTCGTTTTTTAAAGACAGGGTCTCTCTCTATCTTTACATAGGCCTGGCTGTCCTGTTACTCACTTATGCAGATCAAGCTGCCCTCAAACTCACAGAGAGCTACCTCCATCTGTCTCCTGAGTGCTGGGACTAAAGGCATGTCCCACCATACCCAAGCCTTTATTGTTTGTTTGCTTGCTTGTTTATTTTACTTTTTAAAAAAGATTTGTTTATTTATTATATATACTGTGCACGTCAGATCATATTATAGATGGTTGTGAGCCACCATGTGGTTGCTGGGATTTGAACTCAGGACCTCTGGAAGGAAGAACAGTTGGTGCTCTTAACCACTGAGCCATCTCTCCAGCCCTTATTTTACTTTTGAGACAGGGTCTTACAATGTAGGTCTCACTGGCCTGGAACTCACTGTGCGGACCAGGCTGGCCCCATCACAGAGATCCCCTTGCCTCTGCTGCCCAAGGGCTGGGATGTGACACCACGCCCCCAGCAAATTCCATTTTGTTGTTCATGTGTATTGAGTGTTCTGTCTGTCCGTATGTCTGTGCACAGCTTGCATGCAGTGCCTGTGAAGGTGAGATGACAAGGATGTTCGATCCCCTGGAACTAGAGAGGTGGTTGTGAGCTTCCCTTTGAGTACTGGAAAGCAAACGCTGGTCCTCTGAAAAGCAGCCACCGATACTAACTGCTGAACCATCTCCCCAGCCCCCTATTCCCTCTTACTGATTACCTTAGGGTTTCTATTGCTGCAATGACCGAACCCCATGACCAAAAAGCAAGTTGGGGCAGAAAGGGTTTTTGTGCCCTGGAGTTCCACATTGTAGTCCAGCACTGACGGAAGGCAGAACAAGAGCTCACACGGGCCAGGAATCTAGATGCAGGAGCTGATGCAGAGGCCAAGGAAGGGGCCTGCTTACTGGCTTGCTCATCATGACTTGATCCACCTGCTTTTTTTTCTTCTTCTTCTTCAAGACAGGGTCTCTCTGTATAGTCTTGGCTGTCCTGGACTCGCTTTGTAGACCAGGCTGGCCTCGAACTCACAGAGAACCACCTGCCTCTGCCTCCCGAGTGCTGGGATTAAAGGCGTGCACCACCATGCCCAGCTCCCACCTGCTTTTTTTATAGATCCCAGGACCACGTTCAGGGATGGCACCATCCACAGTGAGCTGGCCCCTCCTCCATTAACCACTAACGAAGAAAATGCCCTACAAGCTTGCCTAGAACCCAAATTTATGGAGGCTCCCTCCTTTCAAATGACTCTAGATTGTGTCAAGTTGGCATAAAATGATCCAGCACACTGATACAAAATTATGTTGCATTTCAGTAAGTGAATAAACAAGGAAATCATGTAAAATTCAGTGCTAAAAAGAAGAGAGACTGGACAGAGGTGGCGCACATCTTTAATCCCAGCACTTGGGAGGCAGAGGCAAGTGGATCAATGTGAGTTCGAGGCCAAGCTGGGCTACAAGGTGGGTCCAGAACAGCCAAGGTTACACAGAGTAATGCTGTCTTGAAACACCCCCCCCCCAAAAAAAAAAGAAAAGAAAAAAGAAAAACCAACCGACTGAGCCAGGAGTGGCCTTTAATCCCAGCACTCAGGAGACAGAGGCAGGCAGATCTCTGTGAGTTTGAGGCCAGCCTGGTCTACAGAGTAAATTCCAGGACATCCAAGGCTACACAGAGAAACCATGACTTGAAAATCCGAGAGAGAGAGAGAGAGAGAGAGAGAGAGAGAGAGAGAGAGAGAGAGAGAGAAGAAAGGAGGAAGATGTGGGTGTGGTGGCACAAGCGGATCTCTGTGAGTTTGAGGCCAGCCTTGTCTACACAGTGAGTTCCAGAAGAGCCAGGACTATGAAGAGAGATCCTGCCTCAAAAGAAAAACAAAACAAAACAAACCCCCCCCAAAAGTGAGTAGGCCTACAAAATGGCTCAGTGGGTAAAGGCACCTGCCACCAAGCCTGGTAATCTAAGTTCAACCTGTGACCCCCCACTCGGTGGCTCACAACCACCTGTTACTCCAGTTCCAGTGTTTCTAATGACCAACTCTGGTCCCCTCTGGCACCTATACACAGGCCACACACACACACACACACACACACACACACACACACACACACACACACACCTCAAAATAAATAACATTAAGAACTAAACAAAGTGAGGCCCCCAAGACAGATGGTTCAGTGGTAAAGGCACTTGCTGCCAACCCTGAGGATCTGAGTTCAGTCCCCGGAACTCACAGGGGGGCAGAGAGAACTGGCTCCCACAAACTGTCTTCTGAGAGAGTGTTCCTGACCTCCACACACAGACCATGACATGCATGTGCATACCCCACATACTCAGTGCACTAAACAAATATAAATAAATAAATACTGAAATTAATAAGTTTGTTGGTTTGGTTTGAGGTGTGTGTGTGTGTGTGTGTGTGTGTGTGTGTGTGTGTGTGACAGGATTTTCCGGTATATCCCTGTTTGTCCTGGAACTCAACTCACAATTTCAGGCTAGTAAGAGAGCATCTCAAAACACAAGACAGAGCCAGGTGTGTTGGTGTGTACACTTGCAGTCCGAGCACTCGGGAGGCAGAGGCAGGCGGATCGCTATGAGTTCGAGGCCAGTCTGGACTACAAAGCGAGTCCAGGACAGCCAAGGCTACACAGAGAAACCCTGTCTTGAGAGAGAGAAAAAAACAAAACAAAAAACCAAAAACCAACCAACCCAAACCCACAAGATAGGGCAGGCAAAATGGTCCAGGGGGTAAAGGAGGATCTGAGTTTGATCCCTGGGATTCACATGGTAGAAGGAAAAAAATGACTCCTGCAACTTGGCCTCTAACCTCAATACATGCACATTAAATAAATAATAAATAAATAAAAGCTGGGCATGGTGGTGCATGCCTTTAATCCCAGCACTCGGGAGGCAGAGCAGGGCTATCTACAGAGCCTACACAGAGAAACCCTGTCTCAAAAAAACCAAACTGTAATACAATGATTAAAAACATTGTAGGAAGATTGACACCTGAATTTGACTTTATACACGTGCACACACACACACACACACACACACACACACACACACGCACGTGTGAGCACACACACACACACATGCACACACACACATATACACACGTAAAATAAGCATACAGGCATGCAAACACTGAATACCACCAATCAACACATCCTTGTCTATTGATGTGCCTAATAATTCCACCTGCTTTCTCTCATGAGCCCGAGGGCACACACATATGCTAACACACACCCACACGTGTATACTGTGCGTGATGCTCCTGTACACTGTGAATACTGGAGCAGCTCAGGATATAGCGCTCCCTTGGCGTGTCTTTGGTCATTTACGTGTCCTTGATGAGAAGAAACATTTTGTCCATTTCATCGCTTTCTTCAGTTCCATTCCTCTGGTGGGAGGAGGCGTCTGGGCAGACAGAAGCAAGCGGTGACTTAGCAACTGAGAAAAACAAGGTCAAGGGCTGTGGATGTGGCTCAGTTAGTAGAGCGCTGCCTAGCTTCACACGATGCCCTGGGTTCCATCACTCGAACCACACAATCCAGATGTGGTGGGGGCACACCTGTCACCCCAGCCCTCAGCGGTGGAGACAGGAATGCCAGTGCAGAGCAAGTTTGAGGTCAGGTGGGGTACATGAGACCCTGTTGGGGAGACGAGAGCACAAAGTTACCCCGAAGTCCGTCCGGGCCCCCCCTGGCCTTCTCAGTGAAGAAACTCTCTCTCCTCTTCCGGTCTCTTCAGCAGCTTCGTCTTTTGACTTTGGACATCTCACGTCTTTCTGCCCCCGAACTGAATCTCCTCTGGGGAAATTGTAAAGATGTATTTTATTTATTTTCTGTGTACGTGTGTATGCGTGAGTGTATGTACGGTCACCGCATGTGTGCAGGGGCCTGTGGAGGTCAGAAAAAGCACTGGGTCCCCTGGAGCTGTGGTTACAGGCCATTGTGAGCAGCCGTGTGGGTGCTCTGGATGAGCAGTCAATGCCATGCCCCCACCCCCTTTCCGGCTAACTGTCCTCCGCCTCTCTTCAACACCAGCGAGTCCAAAGCCTTACCCAGAACCCGGTCTGTCTTTGATTTCCAACATGAACTAGAAGCTCACAACTGAGACAAACACTCTGTTTGGAGTCTGTCGGCTACAAAGTGCTGCCTTTAAGCACAGTCAGGACTAGTGAACTGTTGACGTTTGTGGAGGCTGTTTCTCAGCTGTGGTGGATAGCTTTTAACTGTTACCTGGTGTTCTGATTGTGGCGTCTCCCCCACCCCCTTCAGTGTCATAATCTAGAGTTATCTCAGAGGAGGGAGCCACAATTAAGCAAATGCTTGCATAAGATTGGCCTCTAGGCAAGCCTATGGGGAGGGGCATTTTCTTAATTAATGATTGACGTGTGGCGGGTGGTGGTGGTGGTGGTTGGCTTCTAGACTGTGTAAGAGTGGAGAAAGGACTTTTCCTTTCTCCCCTAGTTTGCTTTTTGTCTGTCTGTCTGTCTGCCTGTGCTTTTTTTTTTGTTTGTTTTATTCTGTTTTTAATTTTTATTTTATGTGCATTGGTGTTTTGCCTGCATGCATGTCTATGTGAGGGGGTCAGATTTTGGAGTTACAGACAGTTGTGAGCTGCCATGTGAGTGCTGGGAATCAAACCTGGGTCCTTTGGGAGAGCAGTCGGTGCTCTTAGCCGCTGAGCCATCTCTCCAGCCCCTTGGTTTGTTTTTTTGTTTTTTGGTTTTTTTTTTTTTTTTTTTTTTTAAGACAAAGTTTCTCTTTGGCCTGGATGTCCTGGAACTCTCTCTGTAGACCATGGTGGCTCACAGAGATCCACCTGCTTCTGTGTCCCAAATGCTGTGATTAAAGGTGTTCACCACCATGCCTGACTATTTTTTAAGACTCATTTATTCAATTTAATTTTTTAAAAGATTTATTTATTAAGTATACAGTGTTTTGCCTGCATGTACACCTGCACACCAGAAGAGGGTGCCAGATCTCATTCTAGATGCTTGGGAGCCACCATGTAGTTGCTGGGAATTGAACTCAGGACCTTTAGAAGAGCAGCCAGTGCTCTTAACCTCTGAGCCATCTCTCCAGCCTCCTATTCAATTTAATTTTATGTCTAGTGTGTGTGTGCCTGTGTGAGATTATGTGTACACACATGTGCTACTGCTCATGGAGGCCAGGAGCAGGCACCAGATCCCCTGGAAATGGACTTACAGGGAATTGTGGGCTGCAACGTGGATGCTGGGAACTGAACCTGGGTTTTCTGAAGAGCAGTCAACATTCTTAACCACTGAGCTAGCCAACGTGGTGGCCCATGCCTTTAATCCCAATACTCAGGAGGCAGAGGCAGGTGGATCGCTGTGAGTTCAAGGACAGCCTGGTGTACAAAGTGAGTCCAGGACAGCCAGGGTGACATAGAGAAACCCTGTCTTTTTTTTTTTTTTCCCCTGTCTTGAAAAACAAAAACAAAAACAAAAAACAAAAAACAAACAAACAAAAACCACTGAGCTATCTCTCCAGACTCTGTCATCGCAACAGGAAATTATTAATTAATTAATTAATTAATGGCCACCAGCTATCATGCCAGGAATTTCTGGTCTTTGTTGTCCTCACTTCATTCCTGTTCCTCACCTCTCAGTGCCTTGATTAAGTACTGTGTCCTAGCCATGAATACAATAACAGTATGGAGTGACGTGAGAGTCATAGGTGTGACCCTTGACCCGTGGGCGTTGCTCAGTAGGTAAAGTGCCCCTTGCATAAGCATGAGGACCTGAGCTCCAGCCTGGGTTTTTTGTTTGTTTGTTTGTTTGTTTTTGTTTATTGAGACAGGGTCTCTCTGTGTAGCCTTGGCTGTCTTGGACTCACTTTGTAGACCAGGCTGGCCTCGAACTCACAGCGATCCACCTGCCTCTGCCTCCCAAATGCTGGGATTTAAGGCGTGCGCCACCACGACTCGGAATTGTTTTAGACAGGGTTACCATAGTGATGAAACACCATGACCCAAGCAACTTGGGGAAGAGGGGGTTTACTTGGCTTACACTTCCACGTCACTGTTCGTCATCCGAAGGAGGTCATTACAGGAACTCAAACAGGACAGGAACCTGGAGGCAGGAGCTGATGCAGAGGCCATGGAAGGGGTGCTACTCATGGGCTTGCTCAGCCTGCTTTCTTATAGAACCCAGAAACTCCTGCCCAGGTCAGTCTCCACCCACTGCTGGCTGGGCTCTTCCCCATCAATCATCAATTAAGAAAATGCCCTACAGGCTTGTCTATTGTGTGACCTCACGGAGCCAAGTTTTTCAGTCGAGGTTCCCTCCTCACCTATGACTCTAGTTTGTGTCAAGCTGATGCAAACTTAGCCAGCACAACTTACCCCTTGTCAACTTGACAGACAAACACATCACTGCTAAGCTACAACATTTTCTTTGTTGTTCATCCCAAAGATCACACATCACTGTACACATCACAACAGAAAACGTTTACAAACATCCACAATCTTAGAAATGCAAATACTTTAAAACTTCAACCTCTTCTAAAAAAAAGAAAAAAAAAAGTCTCTTTTTATAATCAAAAGTCTCAGCCGGGCAGTGGTGGCGCGTGGCACTCAGGAGGCAGAGGCAGGTGGATCTCTGAGTTTGAAGCCAGCCTGGTCTACAAAGTGAGTCCAGGGCAGTCAAGTTTACACAGAGAAACCCTGCCTCAAAAAAACAAAATAAATAAATAAAATCAAAAGTCTCTCAAGTATGGAGATCCTATAAAATAAAAATTAAAAAAGAAGCCAAATAATTTTTTTTTGCAGGGGATAGAGTCTCTCACATAACTCTGACTGTCCTAGAGCTCACTATGTAGACCAGGCTGGCCTCGAACTCACAGAGAGCTGCTTGCCTCTGCCTCCTGAGTGCTGAGATTAAAGGTGTACGCCACAATGCCTGTCTGTTAAATGTTTTCTTATTTCGAGTAAGAAGAACCAGGGCACAGTTGCAATCAGATCAAAGCAAAACCAAACTCCAACAGTGTAATATGTGGGATCCACTCATGATCTCTGGGCTCCTCCAAAGGGCTTGGGTCACTTCCCTGGCTCAACTAGCTCCAAGTCACCACTGCTGCTTGCTTTCTTCTTCTTCTTCTTCTTCTTCTTCTTCTTCTTCTTCTTCTTCTTCTTCTTCTTCTTCTTCTTCTTCTTCTTCTTCCTCTTTCTCTTCTTCTTCCTCTTCTTCTTTGTTTTTTTGGAGACAGAGTTTCTCTGTGTAGCCTTGGTTGTTCTGGACTCACTTTGTAGACCAGGCTGGCCTCAAACTCAAACTCAGCAATCTGCCACCTCTGCCTCCCAAGTGCTGGGATGAAAAGCATGTGCCACCAAGCTTATTGCTGATTTCTTCATAGTCACCCTATGGAACTGATATCTCCAAAATGCTGGGGTCTCTGCTACCACTGGGCTGCACTGTCACCAGTAGCTTCTCCTGGGCTTTCCCTGTGGTATAAAGACTCACCTTCTCTCCATGAGTCCTGCAGTCCTGGGGTCTGAACTGCTGCTGAGCCTGTACTTTCTCCAATGGCCTATCCTGTCCTCTCACAGTGCCATGCCTCAGTTGCCCTCCATAACCCCTCATGCCTTCAAAACCCAGCACCACTTTGGTGAGGAACAGGAAATGAAGTTGGGATGACAAAGACTAAGTTTGTCTGCCAGTATGAGTGAGGTACATCATTGGATGTCTGTGGGACAAGACTTCTGTGCGCTGACTCTGGGGAAACATTTCCCAGATTTCCCTTCGTGATAAGGCTAGCCACTACTTTGTCCTTTCCTTTTCTTATCCTCATCTATCTATCCATCTATCTATCTATCTATCTATCTATCTATCTATCTATCTATCATCTGTTTATTGAGACAGGGTTTCTCTGTGTAGCCTTGGCTTGCTGCCTAGAGGTCAAGATGTAGAACCCTCAGCTCCTCCAGCACCATGTCTGCCTGCATAATGCCATCCTTCCCGCCGTGGATCCCATCAGGATAATGGACTAAACCTCTGAAATTGTAAGCCAGTTCCAATTAAATGTTTTCCTTTATAACAGTCGCCTTGGTCATAGTGTCCCTTCACAGCCATGAAACCCTAACTAAGACACATGGCCCGCAGCATGTGCACCCTCTCATAAAATAAGTAAGTATATAAAAAACAATTAAAACTTGCAAAGGGATGGAGAGACGAGCACAGGTGCGATTTGGCACCTCAGCATTTGGCAGCTTACAGCTACCTCTAACTTCAGCTCCAGGGAATTCAATGTCCTCTTTCGGGTCTCCTAGGCACTGAGTGTGTGTGTGGTGCTCATGCAGGCAGTGAGGTCCATGAACATACACACAGAATATGTAATTAAATAAAAATGTAAGCAACAACAACAACAAGAGGAATGGCTCCTGAAAAACTATACCCGTGACTCTACACACACACACACACACACACACACACACACACACACACACACACACGAGGTTTTGATGCACAACCAAGCCGGTCATACAAAATCACTATTTATAAATATGAACAAACATGAAGGAGAAACTTATTGCAGAAAGGATCACATGATCCTCCCAGTCAGTCTGTATATCTGAGTGCCCACACCTTTGGGGAGTGCTCCCCACCACCCCAGCCAACAACCACTCAGGACCAACCACTTGTCTGGGCCAATAGGACAATACCACAGAAGCAGAGGCTTGGAAAACATTTACACACTGAAGTAGGACATTAAAAGTGAGGCAGGGAGCCTGGCCTGGTGGTGCACGTCTGTGATCCCAGCACTCATGGAGGCAGAAGCAGGAAGGCTGTGAGTTCGAGGCCAGCCTGCCCTACAAAGTGAGTCCAGGACATTCAAGACTATAGAAAGAAACTTTTTCTAAAAAACAAACAAACAAAAAACTGAGGCAGGGAATGGAAGGCTGCAGGGTGGGGGAACCTTGCTACCAAGTCTGATGACCAGAGAGAGATTCCTGGGATGCATATGGTGGAAGGAGAGAACTGACTTCTGCAAGTTGTCATCTGAACTCTACACCCACATATAATAACACACACACACACACACACACACACACACACACAAACACTAAATACATACATACATACATACATACATACATACATACGCACACACACACACATATGGTACAATAATAAAAAAACAAATTGTCTTCACTAACTTTTTCTTTTCTTTTTTCTTAGACAGGGTCTCCCTTTGTAGACCTGGCTGTCCTGAAACTTGCTATATAAACCAGGCTGGCCTTGAATTCACAGAGATCTACCTGCTTCCGCCTCCTAAGTCCTAATAGTACAGGCTAGGGGTCTTTATCTGGTTCATTTTCTCTGCCAATTAAAGAATTAAAAGGCAGGACAAATCTCAGGGACAACAGGTGGCAGTGGGGGAAACCTCCAGTCCTCAAACAGCAGTTGAAGCCAGGCATTTATCTGGGGGGAAGGAACAGGCTTGAAGCCGACACACAAAGACCCTCAGCAATTCAGGGAGGCTGACAAATCCAGCCTCTCCTTGAGGAGTCTCTGAAGAATCTTCTGCCCTAATTTAGGATTGGTCAGTTTGAAGAAAGACAGGATGGCTGATTGGCCCAGATCTGTTGTTCGACATGTCCTGGGCAGGCCTTGACCCTTTGACCCAGCCTACCAGCAGAGTTCTGCCGGCAGCAGACAAAAACCTGCAAGCCTGCAAGCCTGCAAGCTTAAAACAAATGCCTTTCAGGCTTTTGTCTGAGGTAGAGTGAGCAAGAAGCTGCTACTTTATTACCTAGCTCTGACCTCTCGCCTTATCAGGGAGCTGTCTAACTCCTAGTCTTTCATTAAGTTTAAAAAGTGTGCGAACCACACCCAGCCCCATTATTTTTAAAAAGGCAAAGAAAGAAATATAAGGTGTAAGGTGTAAGGTGGTAAGATATAAGAAGGTACCAGGCAGCAGATATTATGTTGTAGAGGAGAAGGAAAAAGGGGCAGGGGTACCCCAGAGGGGCGGGGTAGAGAGATGAGACAGAGAAAAAAAAGGAGAGGGGAGAGAGACAAAGGTGGGGGGGGAGCATGTGATGTGAAGGGTCAGTCCTTTTATATGGCCCTGGGCAGGGTCATGCCCCAGTGCCAGGTAAGCGGTCACATCACATGTAGGCGGACTGAAGTGGAATGCTATTATTATTATTAATATTTTGTTTTTTCGCTGGGCATGGTGGTGCAAGCCTTTAATCCCAGCACTTAGGAGACCTTGGCAGGCGGATCACTGTGAATTAGAGGCCAGCTGGTTTACAAAGTGAGTCCAGGACAGCCAAGGTGACATAGAGAAACCCTGTCTCGAAAAAATGTTGTTTTTTCAAAACAGGGTTTCTCTCTATAAAGCCTAGTTGTCCTGGAATTCACTTTGTAGGCCAGGCTGGCCTCTAACTCACAGAAATCCACCTGCTTCTGCCTCATGAATGCATGTTTTTATCTTGTATGTTTTCATGAGTGAGTACAGGTGTGCATGTGCCATGGGCTCTCTGTGTGCAGGTCAGAGGATTATTTGTGGAATCCATTACCTTTACTCCGGTTCTAGGGACTTGAACTCAGCTTCTCCCACTTGGTTGGAAGGCACTTTACCTACTGAGCTATATCCCCAGACTTCGGGTTTTTTTGGGGGGGAGGCAGGGAATGGGCTGGGGTGGGTTGGAGGGACAATGTAGCCCAGGCTGGCTTCAAATTCACTTAGGGTGACCTTCTACTTCTCATCCTCCTGCTTCCTTTACACCTCCTGAGTGCTGTGGTTACAAATGTTAGCATACCTGCCCCCGGGGCTGCCTAGCAACCCATGACGTCATCACCTGCCCCCCTCCCCCAACTAGATGTGCCAGCTGCCCAGGATATAAAAAAGGGCAAATGCACATCTCTCTCTCTCTCTCTCTCTCTCTCTCTCTCTCTCTCTCTCTCTTTCTCTTTCTCTCTCTCTCTGTGTATCTCTCTGGGTGTATCCCTCTCTGTCTCTCTCTCTCTCTCTTTCTCTCTGTCTCTGTCTCTCTCTGTGTGTATCTCTCTGGGTGTATCCCTCTCTGTCTCTCTCTCTCTCTCTCTCTCTTTCTCTCTGTCTCTGTCTCTCTCTGTGTGTATCTCTCTGGGTGTATCCCTGTCTGTGTCTCTCTCTCTTTCTTTCTCTTTCTCTCTCTCTCTCTGTCTCTCTCTCTCTGGGTATCTCTCTGGGTATATCCCTCTCTGTCTCTCTCTGACTCTCTCTCTCTCTCTTTCTCTCTCTCTCTGTCTCTGTCTGTCTGTCTCTCTCTCTCTCTCTGTATCTCTCTGGGTGTATCCCTCTCTGTGTGTGTGTGTGTCTCTCTCTCTCTCTGTCTCTGTCTCTCTCTCTGTGTGTGTATCTCTCTCTGTGTCTCTCTTTCTGTCTGTCCCTCTCTCTCTGTCTCTCTCTTCCTCTCTTCCTCTCTCTTGTTCTCATACCCTCTTGTTCTCTCTTGCTGTCTCTTGGTCGCCCCTCCCCTTTTTCTGCTATCCCATGCTTCTGGAATAAACTTCTCCATGTCATACCTGTTGCCTGTCATCTTACTTTTCATATTCAAGAACAAACGTGTCACCAGGCTTGGTTTGTTGTTTGACTGGGGAGGGGCAACGTGCTTGGCATGTAACACTGTGCTTCCAGGAGCAATCCCAGCTCTCCTGTCTAACAGCTTCCAACCGTGCTATGAAACAAAACCCTCTATCCACTGTGGTAGGACTCTCCTCTCTTCTAGAGCAACTTAGCCAAGTGTATCAAGCACTACAATGAATCCACTCACCTGTGAGTGCTGTCGTCAAGTCCAGTGTTTGTTTCTCCTAAGAGCAGGAACAGAGAAAACAGAAGCATGTCCTCACTCATTTATTGTAATAACACGCTGGAGAGAATGGGAGGAAATTACCTAGAGCTTGGACTGTGGCTAAATGGTAGAGCACTTGCATAGTCTGCAAGAATACTTGGCTTCCATCCCAAGTATTAACTAAGCCAGGCACAGTGGTGCTATGATCCCTGCACTTGGGAGGTAGAGGCTGGAGGGTCAGAAGTTCAAGATCGTCCTGGACTAAATGAGACTCTCAAAGAGGCCACTGCACAAGCCTCATGCCTGAGTTGAATCCTTATGACATAGTTGCTGTCTGACATCTGCATATTTGTCTGCACATAAATCAATGTAATGACAGTTTGGTTTTTTTGTTTTTTGTTTTTTGTTTTTTGTTTTGGTTTTTCAAGACAGAGTCTCTCTGTGTAGCATTAGCTGTCCTGGACTTGCTTTATAGACCAGGCTGGCCTCGAACTCACAGCGATCCGCCTGCCTCTGCCTCCCAAGTGCTGGGATTAAAGGCGTGCACCACTATATACCCGGCATAATGACAGTTTTTAAGAGGAAGAGAGGGAGAAAGAGAAGAAGGGAGGGAAGGAAAGAAATGAAAAGAAGTTAGTGGGTATGGTTCACACTTCTCATGCCAAAAGTATGGAGTTTGAGGCAGGAGGATCTCAAACTTAAGGTCATTCTGGGCTACATATAAAGAACCTACTTGAGGCAGGCGAGAAACCCTGTCTCAAAAAACAGAACAAAAACAAACAAACAGACAAACAAAAGAACCTACCTGAAAAAGAGAGAAGTGGAGGAGAGGGAGGAGGAAGAAAAACTCCCGATTTCATTTATGACAGTGAAAAGCTAAAAACAACGGTGGTGGAAGAAGTCAGAAGTTCAAGGAATATTTTTGTTTTCAGTAACAAGAAATCTCCGGGGCTCTATGAGTTCTCCCAAATAACACAACCTCATTGTCAAAGGGGCTGAAGAGTATGACAACAAAAAATGCAAACATTCCCTCTCTTAGACTCCCCAACCCTACCACCATTAGGCCACGACATGCAGCGCACCGGAGTGCTGGGCATTCATTCACCGTGGGCTGCTCTGCATGCTTCTGTCCACTCTTCATGCCTGGCCCTCACCTCCAATGAAACTGGCCTGGATGCGGTGTCCCAGCTTCCATTTCCATGGAGAAATATACCAAGGAATGTTTCCATGTCAATAAATACAGGTCTGCCTCATCCTTTTAATGACCTCGGAGCGTCCCCATACCCCTACGCTTTTGCTGATGACCACAGGAACTATCTTCCAGTTCTGCTTTTACTAGTGGTGACATAACTGCCCAAAACCTGGTGATGAGCTCACCTCAGATACATGCGATCGACTGCTGAGTTAGAGGTTATGAGCTTTACGTTTTTTTTTTGTTGTTGGACCAATAATCAAATTGCACCCCTAAAGGGAAAAAAAATCTTAGACCAGGGATGTGGCTGAGTCGGTAAAGTGCTTTCCAACTATGCTCAAAACCCTGGTTTCCATCGCTAGCATGAACCAAGTGTTGTGGCACAGTCCTATAATCCCAGCACACAGGAGGTGGAGGCAGGTGGATCAGGAGTCCAAGATTACCCTAGACTCTATAGGAGTTTGAGGCCAGCCTGGGTAACTTGAGACCCTGTTGAAAGGGTAAAGGGGAGAGAGGAAGGGAGGAGGGAAGGGAAGGATGGAAAAGGGAAGGAATAGAATAAGAGGACAAAGGGATTATGGAAGGGGACCTGGAGAGAGAGACAGAAGAAACAAGAGAAAGTGGAGGGAAGGGAAGGGAAGGGAAAGGAAGGGAAGGAAGGGAAGGGAAGGGAAGGGAAGGGAAGACATGGACTTCATTGGCACTTTCAGTGGCTAGGGTTTGCTACATACTTGCCACACAAATATGAGGAACTGAGTTCATTCCTAACACCTACCTGAAAATCTGGGCTTTGTGCCATGAATTTGTAACCCTAGGTCTGGGGAAACAAGAGACAGGCATAGATCCTGCTGGTTCCTGGCTAGCCAGACAAGCCTAACAAATGGAACCCTAGATTCCAGTAAGAGACCTTACCTCATAAAGTAGAGTGCTAGTTGGGAACTGAGGAGGTGGTTTGGTTGGAAAAGTGCCTACTGTGCAAGTACAAGGACCAGAGTTCAATCCCCAGCAACTACATAAAATGTGATTGCATGTGCTTGGAACACTATTGTTTAGTGGCTGGTGGGGGCAGAGATATGAGGATCTTGAGGCTCGCTCGCCAACCAGTTTAGCCAAATTGGTGCACTAAGAGATCTCAAAGAAATAAGGTGGTGAGGCTAGAGAGATAACATCCAGCTCTGGTCCTCCTAGCTCCACATCTCCTGTGCCACAACACCAGTTTATACAGTGTTGAGAACTGAAAACCCAGCCTTCATGGATGCTAGCCACTCGGCCATCTGGGCCACATACCAGCTCCTCTTATTTTAGACAAGAGTGTGGAATGGTTTTGAGCACTGTGTATTCAGATGCCTATTTCTGTGCCCAGAGATCTGGTTGCGCTCAGAACGCGGGCATTACCATCATTATTGAAGCATCTCCTGTCTCAATGTCCTGTGAAAGTTGTTTCCATCATCTCTGATTGGTTAATAAAGAGCTGAACAGCCTGCTGGGCGGTGGTGGCACATGCCTTTAATTCCAACACTTGAGAAGCAGAGGCAGGTGGAGCTCTGTGAGTTCGAGGACAGCCTGGTCTACAGAGTGAGTTCCAGGACAGCCATGGCTACACAGAGAAACCCTGTCTCAACAAACAAACAAACAAACAAACAAACAAACAAGAGCTGAACAACCAATAGCTATGCAGGAGAGGAGAACTGAAGTGGGACTTCTGATCCCAGTTAGGGGGTCAGGGGAGGGAGAGAGAGGGGGAGAAGATAAGGGGACCATCACGAAGAGGTTGCCATGAGGACACAGAGCAGGAGCAGCCAGGACAAGACTAGGTGGCAAGTAATGGGGCACAAGGCTGGGAAATAGGCCTTGGATTTATGTGCATGCCATGTGAAGACCAGAGGAGGCCATCAGTTTCCCTGGAAACTCTGTGAGAGACCATATGGTTTCTAGGAATCAAACCTGGTCCTCCAACAGGAGCTGTTAATGTCCTTAACCTTGTCTCAAAAACTCTGGTAGACAGGTTAGAATAATTAAATGTCTGCCCAGCTATAGCGCTTAAAGCTTATTAATAAACGTAATAGGTCTCTGTGTCGTTATTGGGGAGCTAGAGAAGACAAAGAAAAGGCCATACTATATTTTTACAGATAGGAGTTTATGTAGTCCAGGCTGGCCTCCAACTTGGTAAGTAGCTGAGGTTGGCCTTGAACTCCCATCCCTCGAATGCTGAACGACAGGAGTGTTCCCCAACACCAGACAACAGATCACTGACTTTTAGCACTGAATAAATACTGCTTTGGATGAGCCCGGCTTCTAGAATCTTAAAAGCCACTCACAGACAGCTGAGTATCCCACCTCAGTAGCACTCTCACACATTTTATTCTTATTCCTTAATTTGGGAAAAGGCTAAAAATATTAAAACACTCAGCCTTACTGAGAATTAGGTTAAAAAAAGCTATTAAACCAGAAAAGGACAACCATTTTAAAATCTCTCTCTTTCTCCCGCCTCTGTGTATGTGTGTGTGTGTATGTATATATACACACACCCTTACATATACCTACACACACACACACACACACACACACACATATATATAAATGTATGTAGAGGAAGTGTGTATGTGTGTAGGTATATGTAAGTGTGTGTATATATATATATACATATATATATGAATGTATGTAGGGGAAGTGTGTGTGTGTGTGTGTGTGTGTGTGTTTGCATGCAGATGTTTAGGCCAGAAGTCAATGTTAGATGCCTTTTTCCTCAATTGCTCTGTATGTTTTATATTATTGCTACATTATAATAACATTATTTAAATATAAATAAAAATATACTATTTTGATTTTATATGTATGAGTGTTGGCCTGTATGGATTTATGTGCATGCCACGTGAAGACCAGAGGAGGGCATCAGTTTCCCTGGAAACTCTGTGAGACACCATATGGTTTCTAGGAGTCAAACCTGGTCCTCCAACAGGAGCTGTTAATGTCCTTAACCTTGTCCCAAAAACCCTGGTAGGCAAGATGTATTGGAGCACACCTTTAGTCCCAGCACTCTGGAGGCAGAGGCAGGAGGATCGCTGTGAGTTCAAGGCTTACATAGTGAGCTACAGGACAGCCAGAAAGTATATAGAGACCCTGTATCAAAAAACAAAAACAAAGCCGGGCGTGGTGGCGCACGCCTTTAATCCCAGCACTCGGGAGGCAGAGGCAGGAGGATCGCTGTGAGTTAAAGGCTTACATAGTGAGCTACAGGACAGCCAGAAAGTATATAGAGACCCTGTATCAAAAAACAAAAACAAAGCCGGGCGTGGTGGCGCACGCCTTTAATCCCAGCACTCGGGAGGCAGAGGCAGGCGGATCGCTGTGAGTTCAAGGCCAGCCTGGTCTACAAAGTCAGTCCAGGATGTCCAAGGCTACACAGAGAAACCCTGTGTCGAAAAACCAAAAAAAAAACCAAAAAACAAAAAACAAAAACCAACAACAACAAAAAAGATCCAGGTAGAGGAGTGGCACATAAGGTTGACCTCTGACCTCTGAATGCACAGGTAAGTCTGCAAACATAAGAGGGATTGGAGCAGTGAAGAGAAGGAAAAAAAAATAATGTAATTGTATTTTAATTTAAAAAATGAAATACTTAGCCAGTCATGGTGGCACACACCTTGATCCCAGCCAGTCCTTGGAAGGCAGAGACAGCAGGGTTTCTGTGAGTTTGAGGCCAGCCTGGTCTAGAAAGTGAGTTCCTGGACAGCCAGGGATGTTACACAGAGAAACCCTGTCTTGAAAAACCAAAAAGTAAAGAAAGAAATACACAAATAAATGAAAGAAAAAAAAAAACAACAACAATGACAACAACAAAAGAAAGAGAAAGAAAAGAAACAAAGACAGACTTTAAAAGCTGTCATGTTTCAAGACAGGCATGGTGGCGCACGCCTTCAATCCCAGCACTGGGGAGGCAGAGGCAGGTGAATCGATGTGAGTTTGAGGCCAGCCTGGTCTACAAAATGAGTCCAGGACAGCCAAGGCTACACAGAGAGACCCTGTCTCAAAAAAGAAAAAGAAAAAAGCTGTCATGTTTCTAACTCTGAAGTAAGTAATTCAAGCCTCCATACCTTTCTTTCTTTCTTTCTTTCTTTCTTTCTTTCTTTCTTTCTCTCTCTCTCTCTCTCTCTTTCTTTCTTTCTTTCTCTCTCTCTCTCTCTCTCTTTCTTTCTTTCTTTCTTTTCCTGAGGCAGGGTTTCTCTGTGTAGCCTTGGCTGTCCTCAACTCGTTTTGTAAACCAGGCCGGCCTCTGTCTCCTGAATGCTGGGATTAAAGGCATGTGCCACCACACCCGGCTCAGACCTGTTAGACAGAGCCGAGAACAACACCCATCACATAGGATGAAGACTGAGACATAAAAAATACTGGGCTCCAAACCCAACGACAGAGCCCAAGGCACAGCTCAGAGGTCCAGTCCTTGCCCGCTGTGTGTAAGGTGATGGGTTCTATCCTCCAACCCACAAATACATTAAAGTGTTTCTAAACAGGAAGACAAAATTCAAATGGCACAATATCTCCTGACAAGCTGTGGTTTTGTTTGTCTTCTCTCTCAAGCATCTTATAAATTCCTCAAGTCAGTCTTCCCTTTCACAGGATTGAGTTTCAGTAAAAGCAAAATCAGAATATTTAAATCAAGGGACTGACCTTGGAATGCAAATCATGGTCTGTGCATGCCAATACATACAATAAATAACTTTTCTTGAGACCGGGTCTCTTTATGTATCCCTGGCAGTCCTGGAACTTGCTCTGTAGACCAGGCTGGCCTTAAACTTAATGTAAAAAACAATGTTTAAACTGAGGACAGAGCCAAGAGGATGACTATGAGAAAAGAGAAGAAACTGTTAGTAGAAGTTCTTGATTTGTTTTAAGAAAGGGTTCTTAAGCTGGAAAGTAGTTGTTAGGATTCTGCCCTAGTTGGCCTGCCTGTGATGTCATTGCCTACCTGCCATGGGGTGTGGCCCTACTCAGGGCCATATAAAAGGAATTGCTCTTTCTCTCCTCTCTCTCTCTCTCTCTCTCTCTCTCTCTCTCTCTCTCTCTTCTCCCTCTCCCCTCTCTACTCCTTTTTACTCTTCCTTTTCCTTTCTCTGTCTCTGTCTCTCTCTGGGGCGCCCCTCCCCCTTTCCTTCTCTCCCCATGTTCATTTAATAAACTTCTCCATCTAATGTCTGTTGCCTGGCATCTTATTTTTTAAATCATTAAAGTAGCAGTGCAGGCCAGCCTTTGGTCCCAGTACCTGGCAGAGGCAGAGGCAAGGGGAAATGACTGAGTTCGAGGCCAGCCTAGTCTACAGATCGAGTTCAGGGACAGCCAGGGCTACACAGAGAAACAGAGAACCCTATCTTGGAAAAGAAAAAAAAGGAGAGAGAGAGAGAGAAAGAGAGAGAGAGAGAGAGAGAGAGAGGAGGCGGGTAGGAGAAAGAGAGGAGAGGATATTACATAGTCCAAGATAGACTTGAATTTCCTACATAGCTGAGGGTGACCTTAAACTTCTGACCTTTCTCCCCTACCTCCAGGTGTGAGAATGGCATTTGTGCACTGCTGTGCCCGATTCATGTAGTGCTAGGAATAGAGTGCAGGACCAGGACCTCTTATGTGCTAGGCAAGCACTCCACTGACTGAGCCTCATTCTCGGCTCTTTTTCGCTTTTCTTTCTTTTCTTTTCTCCTTGAGCCAAGGTCTTATGCTATAACGCATAACAGACTCTTTTTCTTTTCTTTTCTGTTTGTTTGGGTTTTTTTGTTTTTGTTTTTGTTTTTTTGAGACAGAGTCTCACTGTGTAGTCCTGGATGGCCTCGAACTCAGAGAGATCCTACTGCCTCTGCCTCCTGTATGTTAAAATGGCCTCAAACCTTCAATCACTCTTCCTCAGTCTCTTGGGTCCTCACCTGGCCTTTTATCTCCTGATGAGGACCCATGGCTACTACCTTTGTTTCACTTGTCTTGCAAGCTTATTTTAACTATGCAATAGTTTTATAATGACACTTCTCCCTTATCCTGCCTCTAATAAAGTGAATAAAAAGCAAGAAGATACACAGCTCTTTCCCATACTAATTCATATAATTTCCCATTCCAGAGCTCCCAAAGGAAAGCGCCATTCTTCCCTCCGGATTCCTGAATGCTGCAATGGGAGCCCCCTAGTGGCAAAAAGTAAAATAAGACATTAGCTAAGTTAATAGTCCCTCCCAGCTTTGGAGCCTATGATAGCAAGGACCACTGTGGCAACATATCTCAAAAGGTGCAATAGTGACGCTCCTTCTTGCTAGTAAGCACGAATTGCCAAACTTAACGAACGGCCCACTCAACAGGAGGCAAGTCATGCCTGGGTGTCATACATGGATCGTACAGAACCTATAACTGCCACTTTCCTAAACGCGCATAATTCCTAAGTGCGTTCTAAATCCTTATCCTTACACGCACAGATGGGTGTAGTTCTCAGCCCTCATCAAAGAAACATCTCTTCCTCAGAAATGGAGACTATTATAGTCACAACTCATCAAAAACAGAGAGAAGTGATCACGGGGGCCCAGCTCCCATAGATCCATCTACAACACAACTCCTGCACCTAGGGCTCAGGGAACATTCTGGAAGATAAAGCGGAAAGACTGTAAGAGACCGAGGACCAGGACATGCACCGTGAGATGGTGTCTCCTAAGAAACGGCAGGGAGCTTTCACCTAGGACACCCTAACAATATGGCTGCCGAAACAAGAACAACAACAGGAACACCAGTATATACAGTGCTCATATGGAGAAGGGAAAACCTCACAGGGCCCCAGTCCTAGACAAAGAACCGCAAGCAACTAAGGAATGCTGCAAGCAAGACATTAGTCTTTCCAAGGGAGGAACCCCAGCTGCTTGTCCTAAGCCAAAGGACCCACCTTGAAATTATATGCATACAAGCAGCACTAAAGCAACTGAGAAAAATTACATTTATATATTTATGTGCACATGCATTTCCTTTTGCTTAAGTCTCCAAGCACTTTCTTTTTTCTTGCAGTGCTGAAGCATCAAAACCCAGGATGTAGGGGGGGGGGCTGGAGAGATGGCTTCAGTGGTTAAGAGCATTTGCTTCTCTTGCAAGGCTTGTTACTTACCCGCAATGACAGCTCACAACAACAGCCTGTGACTGCAGCTCCAGGGGCTCTGCTTACCCTTATGGACACAGAGGGTCCCTGCACTCAGAAGTGCACACACAAACACACCCATACACATATAATTTAAAATTAATTTAGACATACAAAAATGTACAACCACATGGTGGTTCGCAACCATCTACTGTGAGGTATGGTGCCCTCTTCTGGTGTGCAGGTGTACATGCAGGACAGAACACTGTATACATAGTAATAAATAAATCCTTTTATTTTTTTTTAAAGGTAAGATGTGGTGAGTTTTACTGTATTCATAGAATTGTGATACAGTGTGATGATCAAATTCAACAATGTTTCCTGACTGGGGATGTGATGCAATTGTTTATCCCATCACTTGAGAGACAGGCAGAAGCATCAGGAAGTCAAAGCCAGTCTTAGCTACATAAGATCTTGTCTTTTTTTTTTTCCAAAACAGGGTTTCTCTGTGTAGCCTTGGCTGTCCTGGACTCACTTTGTAGACCAGGCTGGCCTCGAACTCACAGCGATCCACTTGCCTCTGCCTCCCGAGTGCTGGGATTAAATGCGTGCACCACCACGCCTGGCTTGAGATCTTGTCTTTAAAAATAATAATGAATAGGGGGAAAATATTTCTTCCTTTAAATTGTCCCTCTGAGATTTGTCTTGTCACAATACGATAATAAACAAAGTGTCTGGTGGGTAAATGCACTTTCCCTACACCTGACACCCTGAGTTCATCCCAAATGGTTGAAAGTAAGAACGAACTCTGGCCGGGCCGTGGTGGTACACACCTTTAATCCCAGCACTCGGGAGGCAGAGGCAGGTGGGTCCCTGTGAGTTTGAGGCCAGCCTGGTCTACAATGCAAGTCGAGGACAGCCAAGGCAACACAGAGAAACCCTGTCTCAGAAACCAAAACCAAAACCAAAAAAAAAAAAAAAAAAAAAAGAAGCAACTCTGAAAAGTCCTTTGACTACTGCATTTGTGTCAAAGTGTGTTTGTGTGCGCACACACACACACACACACAAACACTAAATAAATGGTAAAAAAGAAGATCCACACTTAAGCCAACTGTGAAGAATGAACATGCTTTAAGGTAAGGAAACAGGGCTGGCAAGAACAGGGAAATTTCTTTAGACAGAGGCCTCAGGGGCTGAAGAGGTGACAGTTGGTGACAATTATTTAGATACATAAAGAACAAAAAGATTGGAGAACAGACACAGTGAGGGGATTGGCTGGGGAAACAGGCAGGAAGATTGAGAGACCAGGGCTAGAGAACTGGTTTAGTGGTTAAGTGTACTGGCTTGGGCCAGGTGTGGTAGCGCACGTCTTTAATCCCAGCACTTGGGAGGCAGAGGCAGGTGGATCTTTGTGAGTCTGAGACTAGCCTGGTCTACAGAGTGAGTTCCAGGACTGCCAGAGAAACCCTGTCTCCCCCCCAAAAAAATTTTTGTACAGACTCTTTCATGAGGTCCCAAGTTCATTTCCCACTACCCACATAGCAGCTCACAACTGTCTACAACTGTAGTCCCATAGGATCCAACACCCTCTTCTGGTGTGCTGACATACATGCAGACTGAACAACAACAACACGAGTTCAAGACCAGCCTCAGACACATAGCAAGCTCAAGGCTGTCGTGATTTGAGGTCAGTATCGTCTGTAGGGTAGACTCTAGAATCACCAGGGAGCTGGGCCCCTGGGCATGCCTGTGGGAGATTATCTTGATTGTGCTCATTGGTGTGGGAAGGCCCGTGTCATGGGACCGTTCCCTGGCAGGGCATCTTGGACTGTGTAAGTAACGAGATGAAGCTGAGCAGCAGTGCCTCCATTGCTCTCTTGTGACAATCAATGTGACAGGATGCTTTAGTCTTCTGAGGACTTGACTTCCTCATCATGATGGGCTCAATCTTGAACGTGAGCTGAAATAAACCCTCTCACCTTTAAGTTGCTTTGGCTGTGATACTTTGTCACAGCAACAGGAAATGAAAGTAAAACACCTGGGCTATATGAGACCTTGTCCCCCACGGGCTGTGGAAATGGTTTTAGCAAGTAAAGGCACTTGCCATGTAAGCCCAGGCAAGTGGATCGCTGTGAGTTCGAGACCACCCTGGTCTACAAAGTGAGTCCAGGTCAGTCAAGGCTACACAGAGAAACCCTGTCATGAAAAACCAAAAACCAAAAACCAAAACCAAAACCAAACCAAACAAAGAAAGAAAGAAAGAAAAGGAAAGGGCAGCTGATCCCCTGGAGTTAAGTTATTAGCTATTAGTTCAATTCCTGGGTGCTGGGAATTGAACCTAGGTTCTCTGCAAGAACAACAAGACTTGAGCCAGCTCTCCAGCCTCTGAATATTCTTTTCTTTAGATTTTTATTTTATGTACAGCATATGAGTGGTCTATCTTCATGTATGTCTGCATGCCAGAAACAGGGCATCCGATGCCAGTACAGGTGATTGTGAGCCACCATGTGGCTGCTGGCAGTCAAACTCCAGACCTCTGGAAGAACAGACAGTGAGTGCTCTTAACCTCTGAGCCATCTCTCCAGCCCTCCTGAATATTCATTTTTAATATGCTCCCTCATCCCTGAAAATCTGGATGGTGTAGGCTTTTGGGGGAGGGCTCAGAAGCAAAGCAGAGGGGAACCTCAGTAGCACTTCAGACAGCTGCCATAGCGCTGATGATCTTAGGACCGTAAAGGTTGCCTTGCCCAGAAGATTGTGTTGCTGTTTTTGGAAGGACTAGTTCAACACACACTACTCAGCAGCTCCACTCCTCGGTGTATCCTGAGAGGACTGTAGGCAGGGACCAAGCATACACTTCTGCTCAACAGCACGATTTACAAAAAGTGGAAGCCATCTAAACATCCTTCAGCGGACAATGGATAAATAAGATGTGGTCCAGTCACACGAAGGATGGAATATCACTCAGCCATAAAAAGGAAGGAAGGTGAGACATGTTGTACTCTAAACAGTCTGAAAACATGATGCCTTGTGAAATAAGCTAGAGACAGAAGAACACCCAGGAGGAGTCTACGCACAGAAGGTCGTCAGACTTGTCAGGCCTACAGACAGGAAATAAAGTGCTGGATACCTGAGTCGGGGGTGTGGGGGTGGGGAACATGAGAAGTTAGTGATTAATGAGAATGAAGAGCCAGTTTGGGAAAGTGAGTTCAGGAGAGGGACAGACAGAGAGGGAGATAGCTGCACAATTCAAATGTAGTAAATGTTGCCAAGCTTTACATTTCAAAAATGGCTCAGAAGCTGGAGAGATGGCTCAGCAGTTAAACCACTCGCTGCTTATGCTGGGTTGTTTTTATGTCAGCTTGACACACACCTAGACACACGCCTGAGAAGAGGGAATCTCGGTTGAGAAGTTGCTTCCGTCATATGGGCTCGTGGGCAAGTCTACACAGTATTTTCTTGACTGTTCAATTGATGTAGGCGCCCAGCAGTGTCTCACAGAATGGGCCTGGGTTGTATGTACAAAAGCAAACTGAGCAAGCCATGGTCTCTGCTTCTGTCCCTGTCTCCCAAGTCCTTGCCTCGAGTCTCTGCCCTTGCTTCCCTAGTGATAGAGTGTGACCCAAGAGTTGTATGATGAAACAAACCCTCTCCTTCTCAAGTTGCCTATGGACACGGTGTTTATCACAGCCTATGGAAACCCAACTAGAGCACTGCTTTGCAGAAGAACTGAGTTCAGTTCCCAGGACCCATGTGGTTCAGCTCACAACTGTAAATCCAGCTCAAGCGAGATCTGACACCATTTTTTTTCTGGCCTCCGTGGGCACCTAAATGCATGTGCCCATGCTCCCACCCAGACATAAACACATAAATAAAAATATAAACGCATCTCTTTTTAAAGAGATTAAGGTTAGGCGCTAGCAAAATGGCTCAGGAAGAGAAGGTGAGTTCAACCAAGCCTGATGGCCTGAGTTTGATCCCCAGGTCCCACAGGTGAAAGGACAGAACTGACTCCTGCCAGCAGTTATACACACAGATCACAGCGTGCACGCACTCCTGCTACAATAAATAAAAATGTAACAATTTTTTTTTTAAAGAAATGGTTAAGACGGTACATTTTAGGGCTGTAGAGATGGCTGAGCAAGTTAAGAGCGCTGCTGCACTAGCTAAGACTTAAATTCAAATCTCCTAAAACATGAAGGATGTGGGTAGCGGGCAGCGGAACACTTGTAACCCCAGTGCTACGGGAGGTGGAGACGGGAGGATGGCTGGGGCTTGCTGGCCGCCAGCGGGTAGCGGGCAGCGGAACACTTGTAACCCCAGTGCTACGGGAGGTGGAGACGGGAGGATGGCTGGGGCTTGCTGGCCGCCAGCTTAGTTCCATGTTCCATGAGAGACCCTGGCTCAAGGAACTACGGCGAAGGGTAATACAGGACGTTGCGTATCCTCCTCTGGTGCCTGCGTGTGCACAAGTGCCCATAGCTAACAGGCATGGTTGCGTGCGTCTCTTGATCAGGCTCAAGCTTTCCACTGTCCCACCAAGTCCAGTGAGTGGCAACTCCTTGCCCGGAATCTCAAGGGACCCAGGCCCAGGCTGGAGTCCCATACAAGTAATATCTGATGAGGCAGGTTCCACAACCAACTTACTGACCCATTTGTGGTTTTAGTGTGAAATGTCCCTCTAGGCCCACGTGTTTAAATACCTGGTCTCCAGTTGGTGGCGCTGTTTAGCAAGGTTGCGAAAGCTTTAGGCGAGGAGGCAAGTGAAGGGAGGGGCCCTACCGCCTGCCTCCTTGCTGCTTCTTGACTGCAGACATGATGTGACCAGCCAACCACCCTGCCTTTCGTGGCGTGATGAGCTATACTCTCTGGAACTGTAAATCAGCCCCCCCTCACCCCCAGTTCCTCCTCCCTCCCTCAACTTGTTCCTTGTCAGGTGTCTCATTACAGTAACTAAGCAACAAAGGCCTCTAGTGATCTACAGTCACTTTCCATGGCTACATTGCTAGAAGCTGGGTTGGGGACTCCCTTTGCCCCCGATGCAGCCTGTCTCCATGACCAAAGCTTACTCTTCCAGCTTTGTTCATGGAGCCAGGCTGCATCGGGGGCAAGGGGTTGTTGGGAATTTAACTAAGGACCTCTGTGAGAGCAATCAGTGCTCTTAATTTCTGAGCCATCTCTTCAGCCTCAGACCTATACCCTCTTTACTTTTAATCTAAATATAAGGTTTCACTAAACTGCCTTGAACTCCCTCTGAAGTCCAGGCTGGTCTTGAACTTGTGACCTCCTGAGTCTTGGGATGACAGGCCTTCACCACCAGTCCGGGCTCAAAGAAGGTTCTAGAAAGCCCTATGTATGCCCATGTTTTGAGCAGAGGTGGTGGTGATCTCTTTAAGACTTATTTGTAGTATATACTGTCACACAGAGCCCCTACACATAGTAGGACTGGCTTAGGTGCACAGGCTATGGAACTTTTAACCTTTTATTTAGTTTGTGTGTATGAGGGACAGTGTGTACACAAGAGTGCAAAGACAGTCAGAAAAGGGTACCACATCCCCTGGAGCTGCAGTTACAGTCACTTGTGAGCCATTTGCAGTGGGTGGGATCTAAGAGTCCAGCTCAGACCCTCTGCAAGAGCTGCGCACAGTGTGCCTCTTCTGAACTGTCTCTCTAGCCTCTGGCTATGTGACTTGAACAAGGAAGGTAAGGGGTGCCTGAGACACCCTGGGATCATCCAAAAGCCTGGCAAGAAGGGACAAAGCATGCTCACGGCTTGACTGGAACAGGGTGCAGCAGACCCATATGGGAATTGTCACTGCAGAGGGACAAACTGCAGGCTCCTTCAGATTGAACACAGACCATATGGTGAGGAGCTCCAGAAAAACCAAAGACAGCTCCAGGCTGCTTCCAAAGGGGCGACAGTTTATTGGGGGTAAGGTTAATATATAGTTGGTCAAAGGTCATCAGTGCAATTCTGCTCTCCCATCAGGGACAGAACAAGTTAGTCCAGTGTATGGGCTGTGGAGCCAAGGGGGGAGGGCCCAGAGAGTGTCACAGTATAGCAGCAGGAAGAAGAGTGTGAGCTCCCCCACAGGCCCACCCACACCCTGGTCTAGGAACAGGGGTCCCCTGCCAAGGTCCTCATTCCTCAGGCATCTGCTACTGAGCTGTGGGTCTCCTGAGGCAGGAAGCGTCGTTGTCGGAGTGTGGACTTCTCCTCCTCCTGTAGGGACAGGCAATGTTGTGTGTTCCCAGACAGGCTGAATGTCACTTTGTGACCTCATAAGCTAGCCACAAACAGAACTGTCCAGCCCTCACCACTCAAACTCAGTTTCATTTCAGGCCTTGCTTGAAAAATGTCACCTTAGAAACAAGCAGTTTGTACATCCATGACACAGTTCCTGGCTCAGGGGCATTAACACACTTGACACAATCTGGAATATCCTGGGGATGAGTCTCAGTGAGGGAGTGCCTTAATCAAGCTGTCCTGGGAGCATGAGGTGGGGGTATCCTTATTATGTTAATCGTAGTAGAAAGATCTGCCTACTGTGGGTGGCACCATTCCCTATGCAGGGCTGTGGAGAAAAGAGCTGAGTGCAGGCATGCACGCATCTATTGCCTTCCTACTGCAGACCTAATGCTACTGGTTCTCCAAGCTCCTGACTCCTTGTCTTCCCTCGAAAGACTGGGCATAACCTTGAATTTTGAGATAAATAAACCCTTTCTCTCCTGCGTTGCATTGAAGAGTATTTTGTCACAGCAACAGAAGTGAAACCAACGTGGGTTTAGTCTGTCAGGTCCAAGACATGAATACCCACATCTTCACACTGGTGTTCCCATGTCCCCCAGCACCACCCCCAAGACTTCATTCATTCCCCCGGGGTCCCTGGGCTGTCCATTCTTACCACCTCTGAGGCAGTGCTAGGGCTTGCGCCCTCAGGGGAGCCCCCTTCATCCCTTGAGCATTCTGGTCCTGCATCTTCCTCATATTCTGTCAAGCAATCCGATTCCTCTCCTGGGGTGGGAAGTAGCAGGGTGCAGGTGAGGAGACTTGGGACTGGGCTGGTATTTCCAGCAATGCATGGTCCCCATCTCCAGACCCAGCACTTCCAACTCTCAAGGGTCCCTTCAGCTCCTTACCATCAGCACAGCCATCGGAGACGTAGCTTGTTGGGGGTTCAATCCGGGACACAATCTCAGCCAAGTCAGTGAAGCCAGAACTTGGGAAGGCCAGTATCTGTGGGGTGGGGCTGGTGAGGCTTTGGGAGTGGGTGTGGTCCAAGGAGTCTCAAGAGCTCAGAGGGGACCCCAAGACAGTGTCTGACACCTGATGGGCTCAGGAAAACCCAGGGATGTATTGGATCATCTGAGATTTCCAGAATAGAGGGGCTTGGGTTTCCGGAATCCCTGGGTTAGACTGGCCCCAGCAGAAGCATTGTAGGCTTACGTCTGCACGGCGACTCTCATTGAGGTCTGTAGACCTCCGGTCTGTGAGCATTTTCTCAATGACTTCACCACGGGTCCAACCTCCAAACACAGCCTTCCCATACTGGTAACCCACATCCTGTAAGAAACAAGGGGGTAAGGGACTATGCCTGAGACCACTACCTGCGCCTGCATTTACACACAGCTTCCTTCAATAGGCCCATGAAATGCTTGACTTCCGGGAGAGCAGGCATTTGAGCCAAATCTGTTTCCGGGTGATGTATAGCATACCTACCTGCCCAGAGATTTCCAGTTGGTGTTCCTGTCAGACATTACCAACCAATCTCTATTCAAAGGCTTTCCCACTCAGCCCCATGAGGTACTCCAAGTACCAACTAACACAAGATGGTAATGTGCAAAATTATTTTCAAGGTCTGCAAGTACGCAGTACATTTGTGAATAGCGTCATGCTCCATGACTGCAGCAGACATGAATCCATTATGGTACACGCTTCTAGTGATCACAGAGGGACATCAGACATTTTAACTTGGGGCCTCGGGGCAGCAACTATTGATCAATTACAGCAGATGTGGGCTACGGCGTGTTTTGCTACACCCCTCTCCAGACCTACGGCAGGCATTACTAACTGATCACCGCTTTCCTTCTCCACTCATCAGAAACCACTACACAGTGCTTCAGCCAGTGCAGTTGGCACAGAACAAATTTTAGTGCAAACATAAAATGCACGCAGCCATTACTGTTTGATAACCCATCTACTTTCCCGCGGCCCACCCACTCACGTAGATCTGGTCGCACGCAGCCATTACTGTTTGATAACCCATCTACTTCCCGCGGCCCACCCACTCACGTAGATCTGGTCGAACTTCCCGAAGTCCATGGTCTTGAAGCAGTCGATGGACGGGCGCAGGTACTCGCAGTAGGAGCTGGACTTGACGACTTCCAGTTGCCGCACACACGACACGTACGCCAAACGGGACTGGATCTCAGCCATGTCCGGCACCTTCACCTTGTTGGCCCAGGGGTTTAGCCGTTTCCACAGCAACCACCAGCCAGACAGGCTGTCCCCATAGGTGCTGAGATCTGTCTCATCCTGGCTTCCCACGTCGATGGCAATGACTGTTTTGGCCCCCATGCTGCGGGCGATGTCCGCTGTGGAGCCGGGAGGTCAGCAGCCTCTCCCAACAGGGAAGGGACGCCCAACCCAGTCCCAAAGATACCACGATGCAAATGGCCATACTGGGGGGGGGTGAGGGGGGGCATGCAAACACCATGCTGCCATGCAAATGGTGGAAATTTATGCAAATGAAACCAAGGGAAGATGGACCAGTGAGAATGGCAGTTGCGTCTGTAGCTGCCTGACTGCATGTCTGTGCACTACAGAGACTGTTCTGTAGCCAACTCCAGCCCAAGCAAACACCTGACTGGCTATTCAACATTGCGTACCTATCCTTGAGTTTATGTTCCTGGGTGGGCACGTGACCTGCACATGCCTGTGAGTGTCTGTTCACATCCTTCTTGTGTGAGACTCTGTGGGAAGCAGTATGTCTGCTGTGCCTACATGTCTGGCTAGGCCTGTCTGAATGCATGTCAGCAGATGTTTATCTGTGTGTGCATATGTATGTGTATGTGTGTGTGTGTTGTGTGCAGGCTGGAGGTTAACACTGAGTGGTCTCCTCTATCGCTTGGCACCTTAGACATAAAAAAGACTAGGCCGGGCAGTGGTGGTGCACACTTTTAATCCCAGCGCTCGGGAGGCAGAGGCAGGCGGATCTCTGAATTTCAGGTCAGCCTGATCTAGAGAGTTCTAGGACAGCCAGTGCTACTCAAGAGAAACTCTGTCTTGGAAAACAAAACAAAACAAAACAAATTTGAAAAAGGATTTCTTTCTGTGTATGTGTGTGTGTTTGTGTGTGCATGCATGTGCTTATATGCATATGTGTACAATGTCTGAAGAGGCCAGCAGCGGCACCAGATGTCCCTGGAAATGGAGTTAGAGGTAGTTGTGAGGATGTGGTGCTGGAAGTTCAGGTCTTCTGCACGAGCAGTGCACATTACTAACTGCCGAGTCATCAATCCAGCCCTGTACCTTCTTTTTAAAGACAGGTTTCCCACTAAACCTGGAGCTCATCCATTCCACTAGACTGGATGGCCAGCAAATGCTTAGGGAATCCTCCTGTCTGCTTGCGCTCCACAGGACTAGGGTAATGGATGAGCACCCCTGTGCCCATCTTTTTTACATGGGTACTGTGGTGGAGCTCAGGTTATGTCTGTACCATCAACAGAGCCATTTTCCCAGCCCCATATGTGTCTGCATATCCAAGTGTGCCTGTAAGTCTGTGAGCACCTGCTCCCTGTGAGGGACTGTGGCAGTGTTTACGTGTATAGCACATTTACAACGGTGGTAGGCATTGGCCAACTCTGCAAAGGACCATTAGAAAATGCTTTCAGTTCTACCCTGGGCTTTTGACCCTATTGTTGTACTATGACAGAAGCTGCAGACAAGAAGTAGATCATGGCGCATGGCTATCAAAATAAAACCTTACTTATAATCAAGGCTCACGCCTATAATCCCAGCACTTGGGAAGTGGACACAAGACGACTATAAACGCAAAATTATCCTCAGTATGTAGCAAGTTGGAGGCCAGTTTAAAACAAACAAACAACAAACAAAAATAAAACCTTAGGGCCACTGAGATGACTCAGTAGGTAGGGGCACTCACCAAACCATGACGACCAGAGTTCAAACCCCAGGACCCATAGTTTGGAATGAGAAAACTAATTCCTTTAAGTTGTATCTGACCTTAGGCCCAGATTGCACACGATGTGCTATAGCTGGCCATGAGTGTGTGTGTGTGTGTGTGTGTGTGTGTGTGTGTATGTGTTTATGTGTGACTTACATTTCTGGGATGTACACTTTTGAGACTGAGGACCTTTCTTTCTTTCTTTCTTTTTTTTACTTTTTATTTTTCTGTTTTTCAAGACCAGGTTTCTCTGGGTGGCCCTGGCTGTCCTGTAACTCACTCTGTAGACCAGGCTGGCCTCTGCCTCCTCAGTAAGCCACTGTGCCAAGCAGCTTCTTATTGTCCCACCTCCACCTTCCAGGTGCTGGGATCACAGGTATGTGCTACTATGTCTGATGTGTGTCCTTTGCAAATGTTCATGTTACTGTCCACAAACACTCATGTATCTATTTGTGTACATGGATATACGCGCATGCATTTGTCACTCTGTATCTTTGTACAGGCTCTACGTATCCTTTTGAGTTTGTCCAGCCATATGTCCCTGCCTCTTTGAGTCTGCATGTGCAGAAGTCAGCTTGAGCATGTGCCTGGTGACAAATGTCCATGCAGGTGTGAGTGGGCAGCCACTTGCCTGGCAGGTTGTTGATGTAGCCACCGTCCATGAGCAGGTGCCCATCCTTCGGGTCGCACAGCGGGGGCAGGTAGCCCGAGAGCGTCATGCTGGCACGCACATACCGCCACAGGGAGCCTGCCCGGTGGGATACACAGACACAGACACGCACAGACACGCTCAGACACACTTGGAGGCCCGGCCAGCCTTTGGGCTCGCTGACCTGGAACGTTGTTAACGTAACACCCGTCCACCAGCAGGTGCCCGTCCTTGGGGTCGCAGAGTGGGGGCAGGTAGGGACAGTAGGAGGCACTGGCCCGGACGTAACGCCACACGCAGCCTGTGGGGGATGGCGGGAGGGGGTGAGGTGCCCGACAAGCCTCCCAGCTCCCCACCCCTGAGAATGGACATACCTGGGGCCTTCGGGACATTAGTGGGTGGTGGTTAGTGGTCGGTGGACGGGCCCAGGTGGACGGTCACTTGTGTTAACAACGTCCCAGATGTTCAGCTGCCCCTCCCCTATAGCCCACCCTCACACAGCTGGCCAACACGGTGGTAGCAGGGCCAGGCAGGATGGCACCCACCATCTTTGTGGACACGCATGGCGGAAGCAGTGATGTCTGTGGTGACATTGAAGTAAGGCAGCCACAGGTCCTGGGATGGGGTAAAACCAAGGTAGAAGGTGAAAACCCCATGGGAAGAGGTGACAGAGCCCAGTGTGTGGGGGGAGGGTGGCATACCTCAATCTGCTTATCCTGGAAGACACGGTGGATACTTCGGTTAAAGGCCGAGCCAGTAAACATGGAGGTAACAGGATATGTGAGGTCCAATACAGGCTCCAGTACAGAAGTCATGCTCTGAGGATCAAATAGTCAAAAGGAGTTGCTTAGAATCACAGCGAGGTCATTGCTTCAGGAATGTGCACGTACACAGGGATTGTGAGTGTCGCTCAGTACATGATTGCTGTGGCTGGGGTTTGGGGATTAGAGTCATCAGCTAAGAAGTCACAGAGGGGGGTCACCCGAGGTCTCAGTGATATTTCTGTAATAATCTAGGCAGAATCTTCAATGGGATATCTACCCACACTACCAGACCAGGCTATGGCATCATCACAGGTCTCCCTGCATTTCTGGGGCCCTGCAGCCCCATCTCCTCAGACCCCCACAAAACACACCTTGGCCCATTCCCGGGCTCGTTGTTTAGTACGGCTGGCGCTGCGTTCCTCTGCATACAGCGCCCCAATGAAGGAGCCGATAGACGTGCCTCCCACAAGGTCGACTGGCACCCCTGCCTCCTCTAACGCCTTCAGGACCCCAATATGTGAGCAGCCTCTGCAGAATAAAAGGTACTCGGTGAAAAGCTGGGGGTCTGCTAGGACCTGTCCCCAGGTAATTCTCCTGTACTTCCCTTCCTGGCTAAGAAAACTGTGACCAGCTACCAGGCTATGGGAGCTCTCCTATGTAATAAGCCCCATCCCTTAAGCATCCTACCCCCCACCCCCACCCCACCCCCCCACACACACCTTAGGGCAGAGTAAGTAAGAAGTGTCTTTGAATATGCCCCTCCCTTGAATGTGCCCCTCCCCTTCACCTTGCTCCACCACCACCCAGCACCAGGGCAATGGTGTTTCCTGTGAGCACTCTTGCCAAGCGGGAGAAGTCACTGTGCCGGTCTGCACGCCTGGAGAAAACCTTCTCATACAGCTCGTGCTGGGATCCAGGAGAGAATAAAGATGCATTAGGCTATTAGGCTGGGGCAAGAGGGACCAGATTGCTCAGGTACATGTTGAGCTTTAATATCTACATCTCCTCCCCACCCCTGCACTGGTCCAGACTCCGTGTCAGCTTCCTAAGTCCTGCTCCTAGACAGAGGAGGGTATGCCTCCTAGGGGCCCTCTCCAGGCTCTGCCTAAGCCCTGGCCCTGGCTCACTGTGGAGCAGCCTGTACCCCTAAATTTTAACTTTAGGCAGATGAGCCTCTGTACGAAACTCCACCCATCGGCGAAAGAGGGAACGTCAAACCATGCCCACAGGTGAAGGAGTGTGTCCCTAAACTCCAACACAGGGCATGCCACTCAGGGCCTTTCTCTCCAAGCCCACGCCCAAATGTCAACCCCAGAGGGAGGAACAATTATCCTATACCTCCCCCACTCCCCTTGCCCCGCCGCTGCTAGAGCAGAAGTATCCCCCAAACTATACTCCAAGAAGAAAGTGTGCCCACGGCTAGCTCTTCTTCATGTTCCACCCAAGTGCAGGCCTTAGGTAGGAGAGCCAGTGTTCCCTGGGGTCACTCTCTACCCTCACCAGCTTGGCTGGACTGCGGCGTGAGAAGAGGCGGCGTGGACAGCGCAGGTGCAGGTGCCCTGAGCACCAGCTGCGCATGTTGAGCCACTCCACCGTGCGAGTGGGACCAGGGCCTTCCTCCCGGTGCAGCAAAACCAGCTGCTTCAAGGCACGCACGGCAGTGTTCTCTAGCATCTGCTCCAGCTGTGGAAGGCAGAGACAGGCGAAGGTCATGGATACCTTCTCTGCCCATGCCTGGTCAAGCTCAGCTCCATCACAGAACTACAACATGGAAGTGCACATAGCCTTAAAAGGGCACAAGAGGGCAAGGGATCTAACAGGAGCATTTAGCAAGGGGTGGGGGTGGGGTGTCACTGTACACAGTCTCCACACCTGACCAACTGTGGGTTCCTGGTCACCCAGGCCCACAATGAGGATGCAGTCAGCCTGACGTAGACAACGCACAGTCCAGGGCGTCAGCGACGTGTCGGTTTGGTAAAGTACAATGCGATGGGCATCTTCCTGCTGGGCCAGCCACCCTGACAGCCGGAATTCTTGAATGCTGGGATGAGATGAGTGTCATCTTGGAACTTCCCTGGGGTCCCACAACCTCTCCCAATATACAGATAGTGCCCAACAATTCAACTTCATGCCAAAGTGTGGGTGGGGATAGGGGGTGTGTGTCAGAATAGGCAAGGGCATACAAATGTTTATTTTCACATATTTGGTTTGCACTATTGTGTCACATGAAAGCTACAAAGTTAATGCTCAAGAACCATGAAGTTGAGTTATAAAGAAAAACCCCAAACAATTAAAAAAAAACCCTCATAATATTGTAAGTATGTTTTAAGCCATGCTCAAACTATGAGAGCTGCGAGGGCCTCTTGGGGTTTCTGGTGAGGGATTTGCCCACATTGTCTCCCTACTGACCCAGCAGATGGGACACCCTGATTCAGAAGCCTAGCATTCCAGCCCCAATCCCCAATGCCCACACACCTATCCAGCGCTGACGCCCCCAAGCGTGCCCGGATGATGTCACTGTTAAGGAGGAGCGTGGGACCTAGTGGTAGTAGAGGAACGGAAGTTAGGGATCTAGTTCAACACTTGGGAGGCCTCTCCATGAACAGAGTACTTGTCACCCATCCCCGTGGCACGGGGTCCTTTCCCATCCCACCCGCAACGTGCCCACGCCAAGGGATACCACTCATTACAGGTGACTGTGATGTATCCACGCAGGGCCCCAGCGGGCAGACTTCCGGCTCACCGATAGCTTGCAGAGCATGTTGCAGCTCCAGGGTAAAGGCCATCATGGGCACTTCAGCACACACGGGGAGGATAGCGACGGTGGACAGATTGCTGGCTGGGTTGGTCAGTTCTGAGTGCTGCGGCACACTGAGACCAGAGCCTGTGGAGACAACACCAGCAGCAGATTGGCTGAGCAACTGTCTGTCTGGAGAGGTACCCTCGTTCTCCGCCCCACCCCCTTCTCTGCCTCTGCCTATCTCTCTTCCCCATCTCTTCTCCGCCCCCTATACGGCCTCTACTTCCTCTTCATCCTCCTCTGTCCCTGCCTTGTACCCCCAGCCTAGGCTCTCACTGCTCTGAGCTACAGTAGCACCATACTGAGGCCAGGGCTGGAGTACCCAGCATACAATTCCATTCTTGCCCATTTCCTATTACGACTTGGCCGGCACCGCCCACTTTTGACCCTCATCTGCAGTTTAGTTGTTGCTGTTCTTTCTGAGACGCGGTCTCACTCAGCAAAGAGTAACCTTGAAATCTCACCTTCTGCATCCAACCCTCAAGGGCTGGGATAACAGACATGTGCTACTATGCCCGGCTACCCACTGTGCAATGTTAGAACCATTCAAATTCACTGTGCCTATGTAGAGCCCAGCCCATTCTGTCTTGGGCTACTATGTCCCAACCCTGAGCTAGATAAGAACATAGCTCTGACTCCTCTGTCACTTCAGTTTCTCAGCTAACAGCCTAGCTGGAGATGTCATTCTCCACCCCCCCCTTCTTCTTCTTCCTCTTTTTTTTTTTAAAGACAGGGTCTCTCTGTGTTAATCTTGGCTGTCTTGGACTTGCTTTGTAGACCAGGCTGGCCTCGAACTCATAGGGATCCGCCTGCCTCTGCCTCCCAAGTGCTGGGATTGAATGTGTCATTTCCATCTCTTGCCCTGGCCTTACTTTGGACTGTACCTGCTGGTTGCTCCTCCCCCATATGATGACTTTTATGAGCTCTAATACTTTCCAACCCCACCCCCCTCTCTCTAAGTTACTCCTTGAGTGACTCAAAAGCACCAAACTCTGGACTAGGGCTATAGGTCAGTTGGTAGAGTGGCTGGCTTAGCATGCACAAAGCTCTGGGTACCCTCCACAACACCACATAAACCTGATGTGGTGGCAGATGCTTGTCATCTAAACACTCAGATGGTAGAGGCAACAATTCAAGGTCATCCTTGGCTACATAGTGAGTTCAAGGCCAGCCTGAGCAACATGAGACCCTATGTCAAAACAAAACCTGAGCAACATGAGACCCTATGTCAAAACAAAACAAAGGCCCCCAACTACCAAACCATGTGCGGACTTTCCTACATCTTTTCCACATCCAGCTTCAGGTCAACTGTGAAGGCTCGGCCCACAGTCCTCAGAAAGCCCTCTGATCCTTCCTTCTCTCCTGCTCTCTGCCTGCAGCCCTGTGTGTCGATCTTGTTTTGTTTCTCTCTCTGTACTTACTAGCGTATAACACTGGGATCTCCATGTATGTTTTTCAAATGATGTCTTTCCTACCTACATGACTTCGACCTTTATGTCCTGAATGTGACGGGTATGTGAGGGAAAGGTTAGCAAAAATGTAGCCGCTCAGGTGCATTTGGTAGCGTGGCTTGAACAGGCTGCACTGTGGTTTATTCTATCTCATAGAAGCCACACTCCAGTATGAAGAACCACACTTCCTAGCTGACTGATTTAACACTGAAAGCCATTTCCCAAGGTGTCCCTACTGCCATATGCCACTCACAAGCTCTCTTGTTATGATAGTGTGATTCTTTCCCAGGATGCTCCCTCTCCACTGCCCCCCATGGTCCTGAGAGATGGCTCAGCAGGTAAAGGTGTTTCTGTAAAGCTGGATGGCCTGAGTCAATCCTCAGGACCCATATGGTGGAAGGTAGAAAACTGATTCCTCTTACCTTCTCTCTGGCTCTCTCTGTCTCTCTCTGTCTCTGTCTCTGTCTCTCTCTGTCTCTCTCTCTCTCTCTCTCTCTCTCTCTCTCTCTCTCTCTCTCTCTCTCTCTCACACACACACACACACACACACACACACAGTGTTATAAAAGTGTTGCCCTTAGATTCTGCCCACTAGCACACTTTAGACCAATCAACAAATGGCCTAGAAACAGGGACTACATTTCCCAACATACACTAGATCCAAGGTCCTAATCCCACCTCCAATTAAGATTTACCATAGAACTTGGTTTCCCATCATGCTGTTTAGCTTGCTCTGGGCACATCCGACTAAATCCCCCAATATTCTCTGGGGCTGGCTCACCTGGAAAGGGTCCTTGCAATTGCTGCAGATTGCCTAGAATTTTCTGGCTCAGCAAATGAATAAGGCGGGTCACGACCTGAGGTACAGAGGGTTGGGGAAGGGCCAGGGGAAATAGTGTTCAATGAGACGGAAGGGTCCCACCTTCGCTTCCTCACCCGGGAAGCTAGAAATCCTGCTACTTGGGCTGCACCCCTACTAGGACAGCTGGGCACACAGAGGCTCCCGGCTCCTGCTGTCCACCTCCCCAACTAGGAGCTGTACCTGTGGGTACCGACGTTTGATGTGGCCTAAGGTGCCCTCAGGGAGCTTGGCCAGCTCCGTGTCTCGCACAGCATGCACAGTGGTGGCTCGTGGCTGCCGGGTCAGAGCCTCCACCTGGGATACAAAATAAGAATTCACCACAGGTGATAATAGGGACCTGAAGTGACATACTGAGGATGGAGTGAGACTCCTCATCCACCAGACTGAGTGCTTCTGACTCACAAGAAGCCCAGTGGTCTGGGATGGGGCTAAAGTTGGAGGTGCATTCTCCATTGCCATCAGATTGCTCCGATGGTGTGCACGTAGGTGAAGGCCCAAGGAGAGATATGGTGGCTGCCCTTACCACACCAATGAGATCCCCACGGCCATACTCCCCAACTAGCTCCTTCTTGCCACTGCCTCGCTGGATGACACTGCGGAGTCGCCCATTGAGTACAATGTAGGTGCAGTCTGAGCGGTCGCCCTGCCTGGAGTGGGTAAAAAGTGGAGGAGGGTCAGACGACATTATAGATAGGGTTTGAGCAGTCAAGTGGGATGGGGACGGTACCTGTAGAGCGCACGACCGGCCTCCACAGCCGTCCAGTCAATGGCAAAGTCCATCTGGCGCACAAAGGGGGACATCCTTGCAGCCACAGTGTGCGCTGCGCTCAGTACCACACTGGGCTGTGCACGCATGATCCTGCAAGCAAAAAAAGCGGGGAGGGGGGGGGGATGTGGAAACAAGTCTTCTTGGAGAATGGGTGTTGGCTTGGGAATGAAACAGGAAGAATTCACATCTGCCCTAGAAGTTGTTGGGAGGCCCGATCTGGGTGCTCTTTTCTATTCTTCAGAAACGGGGTAGGGGATGAGGTCTTGATCTCCCCGCTCCCCCCAAAATTAACTGGACTTTGGTCATCCAGGTGCCACATGTATCCGCCTCCCCGATCCCAGCCTTACTCGTAGAAGTCGGATTTGGAGATCCGCAGGAAGGTGCAGTCTCTCTGGGCACGGAGTGTGAAGATGAGGGGTTCTCCAGTGAGCACGGCCAGCTGCCCCACCAGCTCCCCTGGCTGTGCCACGAACAGGCACACCTCCTCAGCCTTGTCAATCATGCGCTGGTACACGTGCAGGCAGCCCCAGAGCACGAAGTGCAGGCTTACATCCTGTTGAGAGAGAGATTTGGAGATGAGATGGGCCAGCCACAGCACCTTTCCCCTAAACTTGGGTAAGTGCACCCCACAGGAAAACGTAAAAGAGGGTTAGGAAGAAACGGCTGGGGATATAGCTGCAATGTAAAGAGCTTGCATAGGAAGCCCTGGGTGTCATCCCTAGCATCACCTACACAGACACAGTGATGCACACCTACGATCCCAGCATTTAGCACTCTGGAAGCTGAGGCAGAAACACGTGTGGAAGAGGGTTCAAGGTCACCTTTGACTACATAGTAAGTTTGAGACCACCCTGGGCTATTTGAGACCCTGCCTCAACAACACAAGTAAAAGAAAGAGAAAGAAAAAAAAAAGCAGACCAGCCAGCCAAGTGTGGTGTCACATCTACAATTCTAGCACTTGTGAGGCAGAGGCAGGAAGACAGCTGAGTTTGAAGCCAGCCAGGCCCATGTAGTAAGGCCCTGTCTCAGAAATAAGATGGGATAAAATACAACGGATGAGGGTGTAGCACAGTTGGTAAATGGCTTGCTTAGACATCAGAGGCCCCTTCAATTCCCACCACCACAGCAACTGGTGATGCATGACTCCAGTCCCAGCCCCTCAGGTGGGGGCTGAAGAATCAAAAACTCAACGTTACCCTCAGCAGCTACAAACCCAGTTCAAGACCAGCCTGGGATATTTGAAACCCTGTCATAATTTAAACTCACGGAAGTAGAGGGCTTTGGTAGCATAGACGAAGCCTTGAGTTCAATCCCCAGCACCACATATACCAGGTACCTTGGAGCACACTGTGATCCCCATGCTCAGAGAATGCAGACGTAGGGAAACGGGAAAGGCTGGACACGAGCAATGAGTTTTCACCTGGTGTCCAACATAACTCTTCCCAGGGACGACACCTCATGGATACGAAATTCTCAGTGCTTAATTTACCTGGACAAAATGCTACTGTTTTTTTCATCGAACCTGTACACACAAAACTCTCCCATAGACTAAAGTATTTCTAGGCAACTATTTATACTTTCTAGTACCATGTAAAAAAGTGCTATGCTATACTGCTTAGGAAATGCACCTGTCTAGTAGAGACATACTAATCTTTTTTTTTCTTTTTAAGTTTTTTGAGACAGGGTTTCTCTTTGTAGCTTTGGCTGTCCTAGATTCATTGGCACAGGAGACAACATCCTGAACAGAACACCAACAGCCCAGGCCTTAAGGTCAACAGTTAATAAATGGGACTTCATGAGACTGAGAAGCTTCTGCAAGGCAGAAGACACTGTCAAGAGAACAAAGCGACAGTCTACAGACTGGGAAAAGATCTTCACCAACCCTACATCTGACAAAGGTCTAGTATCCAAAATATATGAAGAACTCAAGAAATTAAACACCACCAAACCGAATAACCCAATTAAGAAATGGGGCTCAGAACTAAACAAAGACTTCTCAACAGAGGAATATGGAATGGCTGAGACACACTTAAAGAAATGCTCAACATCCTTAGTCATCAGGGAAATGCAAATCAAAACGACTCTGAGATTCCATCTTACACACATGAGAATGGCCACCATTAAAAACTCAATTGACAGGCCGGGCGTGGTGGCGCTAGCCTAGTCTATAAGGCGAGTCCAGGACAGCCAAGGCTACACAGAGAAACCCTGCCTTGAAAAACCAAAAAAACAAAAATGAAACAAAAACTCAAGTGACAACACATGCTGTGGAGGATGTGGAGAAAGGGGAACACTCCTTCATTGCTGATGGGAGTGGAAACTTGTACAACCACTTTAGAAACCAATCTGGCACTTTCTCAGAATACTGGGAATAAGCTTACCTCAAGACCCAGCTATTCCACTCGTTGGAATATACCCAGAAGGTGCTCCACTACACAATAAGGACATGTGCTCAACCATGTTCATAGCAGCCAGAACCTAGAAACCACCTAAATGTCCCTCAGTCGAAGAATGGATAAAGAAACTGTGGTATATTTATACTATGGAATACTGCTCAGCTATTAAAAACAAGGAAAGCCTGAAATTTGTGAGCAAATGAATGGAACTAGCGATAATCATCCTGAGTGAGTTAACCCAGACTCAGAAAGACTCACATGGTATATACTCACTTATAATTGGACACTAGCTCAACAGGGACGTCCCCTGAAAGTCTTCACTCACTAGGAGATTGGGATAGATGCAAAGACATCCTATTGGGACTCTAGGTGAAAGAAGTATGGGAGAATGGGGAAACAGAAGGACCCAGAGGGTCCTAGAAACCTACAAGAAGAACATCATGACTGGTACATCTGGACTCAGGGAGGTCTAATCAAACTACTGCACCAACCAAGGGCAATACATGCAGTAAATATTAAAGTCCTACTCAGATCTAGCCAAGGGACAGGACACTATTTACAGTTGTGTGGAAAGCAGGGACTGACTCTGACATGAACTCTGGTGCCTCATATTTGACCACTTCCCCTTGGTGGGGAGGCCTGGTAGCACTCAGAGAAAGGATAAGCAGGCTACCAAGATAAGCCTTGCTAGGCTGTGACCAAATGGTGGGGGGAGGAGGTCCCCTTCTGTCACAGACCTAGGGGAGGGAAATAGGGTGAAAGAGGGAGGGAGGGAGGAACGGGAGGATACAAGCACGAGGATAACAACTGAGATGTAATCTGAATAAATTAAATAAAAAAAGTTTTTCGAGACAGGGTTTCTCTGTGTAGCCTTGGCTGTGCCAGACTTGCTTTGTAGACCAGGCTGGCCTCGAACTCACAGTGATCTGCCTGTCTCTGCCTCCTTAGTGCTGGGATTAAATACAGGCGCCATCACGGCCAGGTGAGACCCACTAGTCTTACACCTATCTAGGTTTTACTTATTTTGTTCTTTCTTGAGACAGGGTCTCACTATTAACTGATAGGCCTGGAATTGCTATGTGGACCTGGCTGGCCTTGAACTCTAGAAATCCACTTATCTATGCCTCAAGAGCGCTAAGATTAAAGGCTTGTGCAGCCTTTTTTAAAAAAAGATGTATTTCTGTTTTATGTGTATAAGGTTCTGCTTGTGTATACCATGTGCACTGTGTGCCTGCCTGGTGCCTTCAACGTTCAGAAGAGGGCAACGGATTCCCTGGATCTGGAATTTCAGGCAGTTGTGAGTTATGCGGGAGCTGGGATTTGGATCTGTGTTCTCTGGAAGAGCAGCAAGTGCTCCTTAGCTATCTCTCCAGCCACATGAAATCATTTTCAGTCCTTGCTGGTTGAATTTTGTAGAGAGGATGATTTTATGTATGTATCAACACTAGAATCTATACCCAGAACAGACATTGCTAATGGATCACCAAACTCTTAGGCCAGATTAAGACCCATGGATTCTTTTGAAAAGAAACCCAGCAGGAAGGCTACAAAAACCTACCCAGAGCCAGGCCTGCGGCAGATGCCTGTAACCCCAGCATTTGAGAGGTAGAGAAAGGAAGATGAGGAGTTCAAGGCCATGTTCAGGCACATAGAGAGTTTAAGGCCAGCCTGGACAACGTAGGATCCTGTCTCACAAAAAATAAAACAGACTATAACCATTGAGATGTAACAAGAATAAATTAATAAAGGAGGAAAAAAAATAAAACAGACACATTTTTGGAGACAGAAATATTAGTGACTGCCAGGCCTGGGGATGGTAGCTAAAGGAATGAGATCTTTTCAAGATGGTCAAATGTCTTAAAATTGATCCCACAACTCACTGAATATATCAAAGCTCAGTAAAGTGTCCACTTAAATAGGCAAACTGTATGAGTTATGAACAACTATTCCTTGAAAAGACCCCTTTTGAGGCTTTTGTAATGACTCAAGAGTAAAGACATTTGCTCTCAGCCAAACTCAATTGCTGGACCCCACACAGTGGAGGGAGAACTGACTTTCAAAGGCTATCTCCTACCTACACACATATGCTGTGGCACACATGCCCACATAATATACTCACATTAAAAAAAAAAAAAAAGAAAAACTTTAAAGCAATACACCCTTTGCTCCTGTGAAATTATTCCATTTGCTCCCCCAACTGCTTTTGTTTCCTACACGAGGCATCTTTCTCTCCATTCCAAGATATTTTAAAGTATTTTTCTTTTTTCACCTCCCCTCCTACCCAGTGCTAGTTATCAGTCTTCAGCCAGGTATAGTGTTGAGGTCAGCACCCAGGAAGCAAAGGCAAGAGGGGCTCTAGCTCAGGACCAGCCTGGACTACACAGTGAATTGCAGGCTAGCCTGGGCTTCTTGAAACCTTAAAAAAAAAAAAAAAAAAAAAGTAGGGCTCATCTGGTAAAGGTACTTGCTTCCAACCCTGACAACTTGAGTTCAATCCCATGTCTTCTCACATGGTGAAAGGAAAGAACAGGTTCCCCCAAGTTGCTCTCTGTCTTACACACACACACACATACACACACAATAAGTATGAAAAGAAAGAAAATTCCTGGCCACTCAAAAGCTAGACAGTGTCACAATTTACTCTCTATCTAGACTGACCTTTCCTCCATCTATACCTAATGAACTGCTCCACCCTTCCTCCTTTGCTGGTTGTCACGTCCTTAGAGGCACTGCCCTGTTTAAGCTGGCTTTGTAGTGTCAAGGATATGCCCTTTGTAGCTCTAAGCGCTCCGAGTTCACAAGGATTTATATGCTTCTTTGAGTGATGTCCACGAGAGCCAAAGGCATATAGTTTCTTCTTGCCTCCTGTCTAGCAGGCAGGACAGGATCCCCAACATGGCAGATGCTCAGTAAATGAAGGTAGCTCTCTTTTGTGGTTCACCTGGCCAGCCAGACACATCCAAGCCCCACCCCTCTATAAATGAGGAATTGAAACAACCTGGACATGGGAAGATCTTTCTCCGTCAACCACTCAACTTGTCTGATGCCAGGCAAAGCACCAACAGTGATGGGGGTGGGGGACGACAAAGTGAAAGATACATACATGCCAGAACCTTCTAAGACAACTTCTGGGTAGTGTTTGGGTTACATATAGGCATTACTAAAATCAAGGTATCACTGGTTTCTGGATTGGGAGTGTGCGTGTGTGCACACAGGTGGATGTGTGCATACGAAAGCCAGGTGGACACCCTAGCTTGTTGTTCCTCACGTGCTGTCCTTGCTTTTGTTATTGTTTGAGACAGCATCTCATTATGTATCCCTGGCTGGCCTAGAAGTCGCTGTATAGACCAGATTGGCCTCAAACTCACAGAAGTCCATCTCTTTGTGCTCCCCAATGCTGGGGCTACAAGTGTGGGCCCTGCACCTGGTCTACCTCACTGTTTGTTTTTTGAGACAAGGTTTAACATTGGGACCTGGTACCTGGTTAGATTAGGCTGGGTGGCTTGCAAGGCCCAGGTCTCCTCCTGCCTCAGCCTCACCTGTGCTGCGCTTACAAACACTATCCTAACTTTTCATATGGGTGCTGGGGTTTCAAACTCCTGTCCTTGGGCTTGCTTGCACAGTAGGTAGCTTACCAATGAGCTGTCAATGATTTGTCAACCCTAGATTAGGAACAGTTCAGTGCAGGACTTGTCGGTGCCTTGAGCATGCTAATGAATTCACTCAGAATTTCCAAAAATGGATAAAAGATTATTCCTCAAAACCGGTTTCACCAGATCCCTTGTTTATGCAGACTGAGTATCCCATATTCAAAGCACTTAGGGACTACAAGTGTTTTATATTCTGAAATTTCCCCCAGGATTTTGGAATGTTCACAGAAGTAAAATGAGGTATCTTGGTGACAGAAGACAGGTATAAACAAGTGTTGATCTTGTCTCATACCTACCTTATATGCATGACCTTGGGCTAATTCTTTTTAGTTTATTTTTAAAAGACATTGTCTTGCCCCATGGTGGTGGTGGCGGCGGCGGCGGCGGCGGCGGCGGCGGCGGCGGCGGCGCACGCCTTTAATCCCAGCACTTGGGAGGCAGAGGCAGGCAGATCTCTGTGACTTCAAGGCCAGCCTGGTCTACAAAGTGAGTCCAGGACAGCCAGGGCTCTCCTCTTGCCTCACCTCTCCAGTGCTGGGATTGTAGGTAAATACCACCACATCAGGCCCTGCATTTTAATGTGTGTATGTGGTTCCTGGGGATGAAACTTGTGTCCTTGTGCCTGCAAAGCACACACCTTACCAACCAAGCCATCCTTCCTACCCCCTTAAAGGTAATTTCATCCACTATTTTTCCGGCTTCTGTTTGACTACAGTCTGTGCCAGGTCAGGACACAGGGGTTTTAGATTTGGGAGCACTGTGGATGTGACATTTTCCATTACAGATGCTGAGCCTTAGAGATGGTGCAGAAAACTCACCTGGGAAGATTCTTATGTACAACAGGGTTTCTCAGTGTTGACACTATTGATATTTTAGTCTGGATGATTCCTTGTACTGCCCAGGGAGCCCAGCATCCTGGGTTAGGGGGCACACGAATGACTCCTTCCCAAGTCATAACAATAAAAAAAAAATGTGCCGGGGGGTGGGGGTGGACACTAGTGAGATGGGTTCTATAAGAAAGCACCTGAGGGAGGGAGGAATGGGAGGATACAAGTGATGGGATAACAATTGAGTTGTAATCTGAATAAATTAATAAAATTTTAAAAAAAAGATGCTAAGGACAAGAAAAAAAAAAAGCTAGAGGAAGCAAGATGTTAAGCAGTACGCTTCCGGCCTCTGCATCAGTGCCTGCCTTCAGGACCCTGCCCTGTTTGAGTTCCTGTCCTGATTTCCTTCAATAATGAAGGAAAATAGGGAAGTGTTAGCCAAATAAACCCTTTCCTCCCCAACATGCTTTTAGGTCATGGCATTTCCTGCAGCAATAAAAACCCTAAGACACATACTTTAAAGAAGAATATGAAGGAACCACTGAGGCCTAGAGAATAACTGAGCGGTTAAGAGCCCTGGGCTGTTCTGGCAGAAGACCTGGGTTCGGTTCCCAGCACCCACAATTAGCAACTCACAGCCATCTGTAACTCCAGATCAATCCCAACAAAGCTAAAACGACCAATAAAGCAAGGCCTCCTGCAGGGGCTACAGACCACTCTGGCCCCTTTGCAGGCAAGGGCCGGGTTCCACTCACTACCGTCCCTGGGTGGGTAGGGGATGCTGTGTGTCCGCACTTCCTCAGCTCATCCACCTGGGATCACACCGACTGACATCAGACTCAGCTGACTTCCTCTCCTGAAAGGAGCCTGTGCCTGCTGTGAGTAGTAGAAGGGATAGTAGAACGCGCCCAGCAAGGGACACGACCTCTCAAGGAGACAACAGGGAGCACTCTCCACCTGAGCACCCCCAACTCCAGCCCAAGTTCCACGGATGGCGCCAACTGTCACTAAAGACACACCAAGCTACACGCCCTTGGGAAGCTTTTCCTGGGCGATCACCTTGGCACTGGTGCAAGGAGCTGATTGGTTCTGCTTATTATCTTCTTTCCATAGACCAAGGAAGCCGAGAACTTTCTAGAGTCTTTGCCCAGGGTCACTCAAGGACTTGGAGACAAAGTGTGGATTTCAGCTAAGGGGCTGGGAGCCAAGTCAGCTATTAAAGCTCTTCCTACTGAAGCGTGAAGTTGAAACTTCAAATCCTACATACGTGGCAGAGCCTACACAAATGCCCGGTGGGCACGGCAGACCGCCTGGAAGCCCAGCCTCAGGAGGACACTGCATCACCAGCACACGCTGGCCAGAGACTAAGCTTATGGTAAACTCTATGCAGGAATGAGACATGGCAATAGAGGATAATTGCTGACATCTACCATGAGCCTGCAGATGCATGCATGCATCCATGTGTACATGCATCAACACAATGAAAAAACTGTATGCACACATATACACACATGAAAACATGGGGAGGAAAAGGAATGCAGATTTCAATTCACACCCATTCACCTCGGATTTCCCTCCTCCATCTCTGAATGTGAGGTCCTAGCTTCATGGCTTCTTCCCTTGGTGGACCTCAGAGTCACCATATAAAGAACAGAGAGATGGAAAGACATGCTGCCACATCCCTGATGCTCTAGAAGCTCCAAAACAGTGGCCCAGGGCTATACAACAACCATGCTACAAGCGTGTGACTGCATAGAGACAACAGAAACAATGGAAGTGGAGTGTTGCTCAGTGGCAAAGCACTTGCCTAACTTTGTGTGTGAAGTGCTGGGTTCCATCACCAGTGCCAAAATTACTGAAAGTTGTAGTAATAATTATAAAGATGAATGAAAAACCACCCTAACTCCATGCCAAGTACCACAACCATGGCAGACAAAATTAAAAGGTAACTGTATCCTTCACCTGTATCCATTTGTTTTGTTATGTTTTTTTGTTTTTTTGAGACAGGGTTTCTCTGTGTAGCCCTGGCTCCTGGCTGTTATGGATTCACTTTGTAGACCAGGCTGGCTTCAAACTAACAAAGATCCACCTGCCTCTGCCTCCTGAGTGCTGGGATTTAAGATGCACGCCACCACGCCTGGCTCTTTGCATCCTTCTTAGCAGAGTTGAGAATGGTCTCTGGGTCAATTCTATAATCCCCCCTCACTATTTTTGGTTTTGTTTTTTGAGACAGGGTTTCTCTGTGTAGCCTTGGCTGTCCTGGACTTGCTTTGTAGACCAGGCTGGCCTCAAACTCACAGCAATCCACCTGCCTCTGCCTCCTGAGTGCTGGGATTAAAGGCATGCGCCACCACCGCCTGGCTGCAATAACTATTTTTATATAAAGATATACAGATTTTTTTTTTTTTGGCTTTTGGAGACCAGGTCTCATGTAGCTCAGACTAGGTGTGAGCTCACTATGTTGCTGAGGATGACTCTGAACGTCTGATCCTCCTGCCTCTGCCTCCCAAGTGCTGGATGACAAGTATGCACCACCATGCTCAGTTTATGTTGTGCTGGGGGTGGAGCTCAAAGCTTCATGCATGCTAGGAGAGCACTCTGCCCATTGGTCCATATCCCCAGACCTATCCCTACCTATTTAGTGAGCACCTATTCTAGCAGAATGAGAAGTTGACCCTTGGGGAAAGGAAAGCAGCAATCACTACACAAAAGCCAGGGGTCAGAGGTCAGAGGAAGAGATATGGGTACCACAGGTCAAAGGTCAGCCTCACCTGGTCCCCTTGGCGGGCTATGATGGTGCCGGCTTTGGCATGATGTAGCAAGACTCTGCTGTTCAGTAAAGAGGGGTCCTGGGGAGGGAGGGGAGTTGAGATGGACCCAGCCAGGTCGTCAGCCTGCCTCCCTCACGCCCCACCCCCCACCACAGTCTGCCCACCTCAATCCGCATCAACTTGGCTAGCTCTCTCTTCGCAGCCTCGAAGATGCTGCTTGTCTGGCGGCCCTGGTAAGGCCCAAAGGGACATCCACCTGTGGCTGACTCATCTTCGCAGTAGCTGTATTCACAGGCACCTGCTGGTTGCTCCCGGAGCTCCTGAGTGGGGGTCTAAGTAAGGGAGGACTTGTGACTTCCTGTGTGCCCTCCCAATTGGCCTTTTCAAGTGACTCACCAACTGGTCAAGACCAGAGTTTTGAAAGGGGGGCCTGTAGTAAGATGGGAGAAAATAGAGGACCTTACCTTAGCGGATGCTGCCTGAGGTCCCCCAGATGCCTCTTCTTGAAGGGAAACAGATATCCGGCCACGCTCATAGGCCATGTCAAAGTCAGAACGCGGGCCACCTTGTAAGCCTATGCATGGAGGAGAAGCGATCAGGCCAACAAAGATGAAACTCGGATGGAGTTTAATGAGGAAATATCTGCCTAGAAGGTGTGAGGTCCTGGGTTCCCCCCACCCCCAGCTCCAAGGAAAATAAGTTTAAAAGTAGGTTAGTAACCACAGCTATAAGCAGTCTTAACTCCATGCTAATGCTGCAACCATGACAGACAGGACTAATTGGTGGCCACATTTTACCTCTGCACCTTAACATTCCCACCAAAAATAAGAACCAAGGAAATAGAATCTATACTCCCATTTTGTAGGTAAGGACACAAAGTCAGGACTGAAAAATAGCATGTCCTGGGTTCAAATACAGACCCTTGAGAGTCCTTTCCACACCATCCGCTCCTCCCCCCTTCCCCCACAGGGCTCCGAACCTGAGATGTCTACTGGCATGGAGATGCAGCGGCTCAGTAGAGGGGCTGAGGGGGCTTCTAGGGATGTGGGCTTCACAGGATCCCCTGGGGGAGACAAACACTCAGGAAGCTGCACTCAATTCCACAGGCCTCAAGCTAGGATGAGGAAGTGAGAACCAGAGGCACCTGGGGGCCACGATCAATTCAAATCCACAAAATTAGGATCAACACGGGCTTGGTGCATCGAGCTTGCCGACCGAGTTCTAGCCCCAGGAGAGAACAAACTCCTTCAAGCTGTCCTCTCACTGGCACAGCTTGCTATGTCGTGTGTATACTCTCCCCCATCAACAAACAAATGTTAACACACACACACACACACACACACACACACACACACACACACACAACTAAGGAACTAGAGAACACAGGGCCCAGAGACTGGGATAAATGGCTTCAAATCCCTGACCAAGAGTAGCGGGTAAGAGTCACCTCAGGTACCTGCAGGTCCCGGCAGTGGGGCTCCAGTGGGGTCAACAGGACGGCCAGAGGTCTCCTTTGGGGTTTCCTCGGTAGCTGACGTGCTGACCACCCGTTTAGAGCCCCGGACAGGGCTGGTGCGGGTTGGGAGGCCAGGGCTAGGGAACAGGCGGAGGGGCTGGATCTCCTGCGGTGGGGGTGAGGGTAGAGAGTCATTTATCGCCTATCCGAGTGTCCCCCATTGTGTCCCCCATATTTTCTTGTGCTTGCGTTCAACTCACATGGCTGAAGAGTTCATTGGTCAGACCCAGGTAATTGTGCAGCGCCAGGAAGGTGACTCTCTGCAGCCTCACCATGATGATCTGTAGGGGCGTGGTCAGGCAAGTGAGCAGGCAGCACCAGTGGGCGTGGTCAGGCAAGTAAGCAGGCAGCACCAGTGGGCGTGGCCAGGCAAGAGACCAGGCAGTCAGCACCAGTGGCCTCCATGGAGGTCTGGTTGCTCACCAGGGAGAAGCAGCAGGTACTGCCTAACCACCATTGCACTGATACAGGGGATAGGTGTGGCCAGGAGTGGGGTGTTCTGGCACCCATGGAAGTGAAAGGCCAGCTGACCTGCACCACTCGCACCAAGCTCTCAGGGTACTTGGTGAAGACAGCGGAGAAGGCTTCTACTGGGAGTCTCAGTACTGTAGAGTCCCTTGCAGCCCTCGCCGACACAGTCCGCTGGGGGTGCTGGTGACCCTGGGAGACGTGGAGAACAAAGAGATGTGCGGTGAAGACCTGCGAGGCCACCCACTGCTTCTTGCAGCCTTCCTGGTTCGAGAGACTACAAGCAGCACCACCAGATCTGGTGAAATAAGGGCCTCCCACCTTTATACCCAGCATGGAACTGTCACTCACGGTGATGACATCAAGGATGCTCAGAAGGCTGTTGACGCTGTCTCCAGGAACCACTTCCTTCACCACACACTCCTTCCCGTCCTGAGACACAGGGGCCGTAGACCAGTGCCAACCTCCTCCTAGTGGCTGCCACCTCCCAACCTACCCTGGTAATAACTGAATTCACAACTCCCCTAACCAGCTGCTGTGTCCTCTGCATCACTCTTTGCCCATCTGTGTGGACCTTTCCAAATGGTCATTCGGTCCTTTGATATATATTTTTTAAAGATTTATTTATTTATCATGTATATAGCATTTTGACTGCATGTATGCCTGCAAACCAGAAGAGGGCACCAGATCTCATTATAGATGGTTGTAAGCCACCATGTGGTTGCTGGGAATCGAACTCAGGACCTTTGGGAGAACAGACAGTGCTCTTAACCTCTGAGCCATCTCCCCAGCCCCCTTTGATATTTACACATACCAGGCAAGTACTCATCGGTGAGCACTTCACTGGGGGATTCAGGCACGGGCTCTACCACTGAGCTCCACACTAAGCCATCACTAACCTGACTTCAGAGTACACATCCCCAAAGGCAGTATCCTAGCTCCAGGGGAAACGCCCAGTGCCCAGCCTCCCACGGTCACCCTGCGAGGTCCACTCACAGGCCCTGGCAGGCAGAGCTCCAGGAGCCCATCTTGAACCACATAGATGCTGGCATCTGGCTGACCAGGCCGAAACACGTAGTCCCCCTGCCCAAGACGCTGGAAAACCATGTGCCGGCAGAGCTCCAGGAAGAGCGGCTTCTCAAAGTGACCCAGCACCCTATAGGATGGGCAGTGGGAAAGGGACGGAAGAGGTCAAAGCAGCCCCAGGCTCTGCAGGAACCCTTAAAACACCCGGACCCTGACACTTACCGAACATTCTTGAGCATGTAGAGCACCTCAGAGGGCAGGTGGGAATTGGCCAGGTCGCCCTCTGTGAGGTCAGCCTCCAGCACAGAAGGTGGGGGCTCCTTCCGCTGTAGGGTTGGAGTCTCCTTCTGGATACGCAAGATCCTGATTGGAGGAGGGGGTTAGAGCAGTGGTTCTCATCTTTCCTAATTCTGTGACCTTTAATACAGTTCCTTATGTTGTGCTGACCCCAACCACAAAATCGTTTTCATTGCTACTTTATAACTGTATTTTTGCAACTGTTAGGAATCTACATTTTCTGATGATCTTAGGCAATCCCTGTAAAAGGGGCATTTGACCTCCAAGGGGGTCACAAGCCACAGGCTGAGAATTGCTGGGTTAGAGGAAGACGTAAGGTTCAGGCAGAACTAACATACCCATTTACCCTTCTCTCTGGTTTATACAGAGCCAACCCTGGCCCACTGTCAGGATCAGGCCCTCTACTTACTTTTACCATTAAAGTTTTATTGGCACACTGCCATGTTAACTCATGGCCATCTTCTCACTTCAGTGGCAGAGCTGACTACCCAGCAGAGAGACTGTATACACCCCACAAAGCCTAAACTGTTTACTGCATGCCCTTTTACAGGGGAAAGTTATGGTGTAAACTTCAGGGCTCTGCAACGGACCCTCTAGTTTCTTAGGGGTTTATTTTATTCATTCATAATTTCACACATATGTCTAATGTACTCTGACCACACCCTCCATTGTCCTAACTTTTTCCTCTTTCTGCCAAACCCTTCCTTTTTGGGAAGTCCGCCTCTTACTTCAATGGGGGTATTTTGCTTGGTTTTGTGGCCCACTGAATTTAGTTAGAGGCGCCCACAGGAGCATGGGATGGGGGCCATTTACTTGAGCAAGGGCAACCTGCCAGTGACTACACCATCGAGGACTACGGCTCAAAGCAATCACTGACAGCCCATTTCTCCCCAGGGAGGGGTGGAGCCTCGGGAACCCCTCTCCCTGGACTCTGCAATTTCAATGATTGACTCCTAATGGCAATCTGAGATTCAGGCTGGCGGCAGAAAAGAAAACTCGTATTTGTCGCAGAAGACCTGAAAGTCAGTCACTCCAGCCAGCCTCGCCAAAACCGTGAGCTGCAAATTCAGCAAGGAGACCCTGTCTCAAGGGCGTAAGACAGAGCAATTGAGCAGTACACCTGACAAGTCTCCTCTGTGCACCCACACACCACACATCCCTATACACTAAGTCAATTAATTAAAACAGAAGGCAGCAACGGGAAATAGAAGAGAAGAAAAAATAAAACAGAGAGAGAGAGAGAGAGAGAGAGAGAGAGAGAGAGAGAGAGAGAAGGCCCATGAGATAGCTTCCTCTTGGGTCTCAGTGAACAGATCTGATGGTGACAGATGCCTGAGCTAGCCTGAGCTAGCCCTCCTCCAGTGTGGAGAATGCAGACACTGCAGCTATTCTAAGAACTTGGCAGAACTTGCTCCTGTGAGTCACAGTGGCTGTGGGGCAGGGCCCTTCACTAGCACAGGAGTCATGAGATAGACCCTTTCATACGAGTTCAATTCATCGATATGGAGAACCCCAGGTAGAATGCTTCAGTTTTATTGCTGGGTTTTGTGTTTGTTTTTGTTTTGTTTCTTTGGTGTTTTTAGGCTGTGTCTCATGTAACCCACCCCGGCTTCAAACTTGCCTAAGTAGCCAATGCTGACCTTTAACTCCTGATCTTCCCACCTCCGCCTCTTTAGCACAGAGATGTCAGGTATGCACCACGCTAGGCTCAGAGAGCATTCGTCTATCAAGGAGATCGTAAGCCTTTCCCTAGTTCAAAGTTCTGATATGATCATCCTGAACTCACAAAGACATCAGGCTAGCGTCTATAACATCATATGATCACCACATCCAGCTCATGGGGCAGAAAAGCTAAAGATACCCTTTTGTGTGCGTGAGTGCTTGAATGTGCATGTGTGCGTGCGTGTGTGTGCATGTGCATGTGCATGTGTGTGTGTGTGTGTGTGTGTGTTTACAGGCCAGAGGACAACCTCGGCTATACTTCCTCGGATCCTGACCAACTTATGTGTTCAAGACAGGGTCTCTCTGTGGTGTGGAACTCACCAAGCAGCCTGTGTTGACCAATGAGTGAGACCCAGGGATCTGCCTGTTTCCACCTCCCCAGTGCTGAGATGACAAGTGAGCTACTATAACCAGCTTTCTTTTTTTAAATATGGGTTTTGAGGATCAGATTCAGATACTGAAGGCTTGCAAGGCCTTTACCAATACAAGCCATCTCCTTAGCCTGATCATGACATATTAGAAACAGCCTTTTTACAAAATCCACAGAAAGCTCTGTGGTGACATGGCTTGTCACACAGTTGAGGGGAAGGGTGGCCCCCTGGTGTTAAACACATCCTTGAGAAACACCTTCAGGTGGACCTCAGGATGCAATATGCCAGAATCACATCTGAACTTACAGAGATCTCTGGTAGAGCCTTCTCAAAGACACTGATAAACACCTGACATAACCTTCCTATGTTTCTAATATAAATTATTATTATTATTATTATTATTATTATTATTATTATTATTTTCGAGACAGAGTTTCTCTGTGTAGCCTTGGCTGTCCTGGACTCACTTTGTAGACCAGGCTGGCCTCGCTCTCACAGCGATCTGCATGCCTCTGCCTCCCGAGTGCTGGGATTAAAGGTGTGCGCCACGACGTCTGGCTGCAAGAAATTATTTTCCTAAAAATTCTAACTTATATTTCTTTATCTGTGTGTGTGTGTGTGTGTGTGTGTGTGTGTGTGCGCACACGTGCGTGTGTGTAAGTTTTCTCCTTCCCCTATGTGGGTTCTAGGAGTACAACTCATGTCTTCAGGCTTGATAAGAAGTGCCTTTCCCCGCTGTGCCACCTTACTGGCCCACAAAGGAATCCTTGAAGAGGCAAACATGATAGGCACAGGCCAATCATTCCCCTCACCCAGGGGGCTGAAACAGAAGGGTCACACCTTCACGGCTTGTCTGAGTTACAGAGAAGACTGGACAACTTACCAAGATCTTGTCTAAAAAAAAAAAAAGTATAGGGTTTGGCTCACTGGTAAAAGCTAAGTCTCTGAGTCTAAGACTGTGTATCACAAAGTAAGTTAAATAAGCTCAATAAAACAAAAAAAGTAGGGCCAGCCAGATGGTTTATGGGTACTTTCTGCAGAGCCTTATAACCTGAGTTCAATTGCTGGGATTCACATGGTAGAAGGAGACAACCAATTGTCACACACATGCTATGACATGTCACACACATGCTATGACATGTGCACCCCCACACACAAACACATATACAATAAGTGAATTCTGGGTTAGTGGTATAGTTCAGTGGCAGAGTGACTACAAAAATGAATGAATGGATGGATGGATGGATGAATCAATAGGGATGTGGCTCAGTTAGTACAGTGTTTGCCCAGCACCACATAGATCAGGCACGGTGACACACACCTATAATTCCAACACAAAAGGGGGCTGGGAATCAATGCTGACTATATAGAAAGTTCCAGGCCAGCCTGAGCTAAATGAGACCTTGCCTCAGAAAACAAAACAAACCCAAGCAAACCACTACAACCCCCCAACCCCCCCACCCCCCACATACCCCACTTGGGGCCCCCAGGGAAAAGAACTATCCAGGGTGAACAACACAGACAGTTTCAGGAGAGATGCTGTCCGCCTTGAGATGTCCTGATGGGAGAAGATTCTCAAGACAGTCCATATGTTTAAAGGACTCTAAAATACATATACTTCGGTGTGAACTGACCCCTGCCCAGCACCCGATATACCCAGTGTCAGTCTTATTACATGTTTAAAGAACTCTAAAATACATATACTTCGGTGTGAACTGACCCCTGCCCAGCACCCGATACACCCAGTGTCAGTCTTACTTCTTAGCAATGTTAAGCATCTTCAGTTTCTTCTTCATGCGGGGCCGGGAAGCTGTGGAGACTGATGTGTCCACCAGGGAAGAAGTGGATTGTGACACCTGGGAGAATTAAGAATTTGGGTTCTCTGGGTGCAGTGGCGCAGGCCTGTAATCCCAGCACTCGGGAGGCAGAGGCAGGCATAGCTCTGTGAGTTCGAGGCCAGCCTGGACTACAAAGCGAGTCTAGGGCAGCCAAGGCTACACAGAGAAACCCTGTCTCAAAAAACGAAGACAACAACAACAACAACAACAAAAATGGGTTCATTTCGAGAGAGCGGAAGGGCAGATCGAAGGGGACCTGAATAAAAGCAGAAGTGTCCACTAATAAGTGTAAACAGGGAAAGGGCAAGGCTTTCGGTGGTCAGCCAGGCCAGCAGGAGGTCCTGGAATTTACCTTCCGCATAATCTTCCGGCCATAGAAAAGCACTTTGTCCCGCTTCCGGAACCGATACCGGGGGCCCTCCGGGGCTGGAGTTTCTGGAGATGGGCAGGAGAGGAGAAGGGGGTGCTTTGAGCTCCGCTCAAGTTCCAGCAAATTCCCCACCCTTGCCGTTTGTGGTCTAAGGGGACTGCAGCTCCCCCTCCATCCCTACAGCCTTCCCCCGCCAAGGGGCCCTCAGAATCCTCACTCTGCACCCGCAGCCTCCGCACCACCAAGAGGATGAGCACGGCGGTGACCAGCACTGCCACTCCGGCGCCGATCATCACGCCCAGCACCTGCGGAACGAACGGCACAGGCTGGGAACCGCATGTCGGTCTCACCAAGCCCTCCTCCAGGGCCTTTGAGATCCCTTCTGCCCCGGAGGAGGTCGTATTCAGCTCGTGACTCGGTGTCCCCATCTGCAGAATGGGTCAATGCGGGCTTTCTTCCCACCCCCCACGGTGGGGGTGGGGGGGGGGAGCGACCGCGTCTTCACTGAGGCTAGCTCTCCCGCGATGCATGCCGGGAAACGTAGTTCCGTCTGCATGCCCTTAGTTCTCGGGGAGAATCGCGTGGCGCACGGCAAGCCCGCCGGGAGTTGTAGTCCTGTGCACAAATTCCCTAACCCTTACCATTCCGGTTTGTAGTGGGGCCTCCATTGGTTGTTTCGGATTAGGTAGCAGGTCTGATGGTATGCAGTCCTGGAAATCGAGGAGCAGAAAGGACCAGAGCAAGGCATCAATGAAGCCTACCCAGCCCGGACCACAGGATCTTCCCCCCGTTTCTTCTCACAAGCCACGCCCCCAGATACCTTTGGCCTGAGTGACGTCTCCATTCGCCAGGATTGGGGAGAGAGCGGCTAGAAGGGGTGCTGCTGAACAGAGGAATGGGAGCAAATTGACCTTCTAGCTCAGATCAAGGGGTGAGAAAGACCATCCCCTAGCTTCCTTCACTTATATTTAAAGCCAACCAGACTTTCTAACGTATTCATCTGCACCAAATGGCCAAAGGGTAGCGGTCCTGAAACCCAGTCAACTGCTCCTAGAACAGGTGTCCTTAGGCCATGATCTCTTCTGACAGTGGCTTCTTCCTTAGCCTTGGCCTTCTGTAGGTCTGGACCAACCAATCCTCAGGCCAGACCCCCTTCTACACCCTATAACGACTTGATGTCCCACTCCGGGAATAACCAGGACCGTAAGACAGGAGGCTGAGGCGACAACTGGACTTGAGGCTTCTGACTCAAGCCTGACCCATCGAGGAAGCTGGAGACAGGGGATAGAGGAACACTGTCATGGACTCTCTTGGAAAAGAGGTTCTAGGGCTCTCGGGGTAGGATGAGCTCTCAAAGTGTTATAGGTTTAAGCTTGGAGAACTGTCACGTAAAAGGAAAGTTACAGGGTCTCCTGTGCGGAGCATCCCTGGGACTAATGGAATGATGCAGTAGGTGTAACCAGGGACGCCGGAATTGGGGGAGGTAGGAGGAACCGCGCACTGGAAAGTTACTGAGAGATCCAGAGACATATATAGCTACTAACGGAGGCACACATAACTACTAACGTAGTCTAGGAGCTGGGAGGGGGCACTTGGGCTTCCTGGAAGATACCGAGGGAGGGAGGAATGCTACCGCGACTCTTCTGGGATGCTAGAAATCTTTTTGATGCCCTGGTACTATTAATGGAAATTTAGAGGGATCGGCAGGTCCCTGAGAATTTACCTGGAAAATTGTTAGATTGACTACTCCCCTTCCGTACTCCAGAACACACCTTGCTATTGACGCGGAAACACCGGAGCAAGGAACTCAGGAACTGGGGGTGGGGTGGGATTAGAGCATCAGAAAGTCGGGACCTACCCGGAATCAGGACAAATCGAACAGGGGCAAAGCTGAAGTTCGCTAACGGTCCTCGAAGGGACACCCTTGCTCGGTCGATGGAAACTCGGATCATCCAGGAGTGGCAACCAGTGTCCACCCAGCGTTGGTCAACACCCCTAGTTTTCTGTCCGCTGCCTTAGACGCAGCACCTTTAAATTATTCCACTGCAGGACACGCCCCAGCCCCAGCCCCGCCTCCCGCCATGCTTGGAAGGTCGCACTGCGCCAGCCATGCCAAATGTGGCGGCCTCTTAAAGGAGCTGACAACTTGTGAAAGGTCTACCTCTCCCGCTACAAATTAGACCACCGCATTTAGGTTCCCTTTTATTTAACAGCCACCCGACATGCCCTCCCTTCCCCAGTGTCCGAGTTGACCAGCCTACGCCCTCACAAGGCCTGTCAGAAGCAGCTCTTTAAAAAGCAAAGTCTAAAAATAAATAAGCTGGGGTCCCAGCAGGACAGAGGATAAAGTCTAGTGACAATCATCTTGGACTCAGTTCACCAGCAGCGACTGGTCTTCCGGGGAGAGTCTGGAAGAGAGAAAAGGCAAGAAGGGGCATCAGATCTCTGTGGCACACACTTCTTCGTCCAGCCGCTATCAATCCCCAACCCAGACCCAGGGCTCCAACCTTCCACAGCAGCAGAGAAGGCTGCAAGCCGAGCCACTTCCGCGACGAAACTTGCCAGACGTGGGACTGTCCTGGCACTGCTCAATGTAGGCCTGGAGTTCACTCTTCTCCGCGCCAGTACCTCCTGGGTGCTGGGGAGAGATGAGCCCCCAAAACCTGGCATGAAAGTTGGTCCTGACCTCTAAAGCTCCTAAGGTCCAGTCAACTGGGCATCCCACTGTTTCTGTCTCACTTCTGGGCATTTGCCATGTGGCTTGCTTCCCTGTAGAAATCCTTCTCACCCCCGGATATGGCCCCAGGGCTCAGGTTTATTGGTTTTGTGGCCTCTGCTGCAGGCCAGGAGTCTAGATTGGGTACTTGGCAATCTAGCTTCCCCGTGGGAATAATGTAACACACAGTCATGAGAAGACTATTCTAAGCAGCTACCTAGCGGCACTGGCTTTTGGATACTTAGGTCTATTTGCTTAGTGTGTGTCTCCTGTGTCTTATGGGGTACAAAGAAAAGGTAGTTTCCTGCAGGCTGTGGGGAGCTAGATGAGAGAAGGCCAAGAACACTGTGTGGGGTGGCAGGGAGGCAGGATCCATCCAGCAAACATGTCCTAAGGAGTGTGGCGTGCACTGGGTACCAGGGAGAATCAACTGGTCATCGTCAGTGAGGAAAGTAAATGATGGTCCATGGACGGATGGCTGCTAGCAATAGGTTTAAGGGGAGCATGGAGGTTACAGTGGGACCCTCCTGTAGTTGGGGATTAGGGTGGGCCTGGGAAAGCTTCTAAGCTGGAGATGTGGCTCAGTTGGTAGAGTAATTGCATAGCATGCAGGAAGTCCCGAGTGACACCCCCAGCACCACAGACACGGGATGTGGCAGTACACATCCACCTACAAGTCCGGCTCTCAGGTGGCGGAAACAGGACAGGAGGAGTTCAAGATGGTTCAGAAAGTTAGTTTTTGCAGCCTGGCGGTGGCACATGCCTTTAATCCTAAGGCAGGGTGAGCTCTATGAGTTCAAGGCTAGCCTGGTCTACAGACTGAGCTTCAGGACAGCTAGAGCTATACAGAGAAACCCTGTCTCAAAACAAACAAAAAAAAAAAAAAAAAAAAGAAAGAAAGAAAAGAAAAGAAAAAAGAAAGAAAAGTTTTTTTGCCACCAAACCTGATGATTGCACATGGTGGAAGGAGTGAGTGAGCTGACTTCCACAAGCTGTTTTCTAATCTCTAAACACACTGTGCTGTGCACAGCCCCCTCCAGCGCCCAAGTAAGTAAGCTTTTTTTTTTTTTTTTTTTTTTTTTTTTTAAGAAAGATCATATGGGAGAAGGAGGAATCCAGTGAGATGGCTCAAAAATTCCTGTAGGTTGTCCTCTGACCTCCACACATGTAACAAGATGCACGTGTACAACTGCTCACACACTCATACAGAACGAGAGAGAGAGAGAGAGACAGAGAGACAGAGAGAGACAGAGAGAGACAGAGACAGAAAGAGACTCGGACATTTTTGTACCCAAGCAGGACAACAGGAGCCTGTCCTTTCCTGCCCATCCAGAAGATTCCAGCTGTGGTAGTCCTAGGCTACTCTCGAGAATGACCCTGACAACCCCAACTACCCTAAACCCAGTTCCAGTCTACTCTCTCCTTGGACTTCCCTCAGCCTCTGGGTCTCCCCGATTCCACCTACCGTGCCCCCAGGACACCTTTGTGAAGCCAGGCAGCCCTTGGAACGCAGGACTGACTATGTTCAGGGGAGGGGAAAGGGGAAACAGGACTGTCGGGCTGAGGGGGGAGGGGAGGGCGTGGGGGGAGGAGGGTAAAAGGCGGCTGACCTTGATGGTGTCGTAGGCGCCAGTGATGAGCGCAATGAAGAGACTCAGCACCATGTAGATGAAGAGGCTGATGAAGGAGTAGAGGTAGAGCTGGGAGAAAAGCCACACCAGGCTACTGTGACCCTGCTGGGCCTGCATGGCGGCGAACGTCACAAACATGTCGTCCCCGTTGATGAGTGAAAAGAGACACTCGGAAACCATGGACAGCGAGCGGAACTGTGGGCAGTGAGCTGGGGTTAGAGGGCAGGTGTGGCTGGAGGCTGTCAGGTTCACTAGGGGTCAGTGGGCAGAAAGACTGGCAGCTGAGCCCAGCTGAGGGTCATCGTATCAACGGCAAGGTCATGGAGTTAACAGAAAGGTCACAGGGTCAAGGACTGGTTCCTCAAGAGTCAGAGGGGCTGACAGGTGGAGTAACCCAGGCCAAGACAGTCGTCAGGGACCACAGAATGACCTAGTCACAGGGTCAGTGTCAGGACCACGGGGAGTCAGAAAGGGTAGGACAGGAAACAGCTACAACGTGCACAGGAGGTGGCTGAGCTGGTCAAGTGCTTCACTAGAAAGCCTGAGGTCCCCAATTTGATCCCCAGCACCTACGTAAGAAGCTGGGTCTGAAAATGTGCTTGTAATCCCAGCACTGGGGAGGTGGAGACAAGAGGGTCCTTTGGGGCTCAGAGGCCAGCTAATTTATCCTCATCATGAGCTAGAGGCCAATTAGACCATGTCTCCAAATAAAAACCAAGGTGGGGCTGGACACAGTGGCCCATGCCTTGAATCCCAGCATCCTCAGGCAGAAGCATGCATGACTGTGAGTTTGAGCTTAGCCTGGTTTATACAGTGAGTTCCAAGACGGTCAGGGCTACACTCTGAGACCTTATCCTCAAACAAAACAAAACTATTAGGTGCATGACTTTCTAGAATGGCAGAAAAGGCTGACCTCTGGCTTCCACATACATGTGCACACAGTACGTACACACACACACACACACACACACACACACACACGAACACATTTACTCACACAAATGAAAAACAAAGTGAAAAAACAAAGCCTACAAGTCTGTAGGTGTGCCAGAGGTCAAGGTAGGGTCATTCAGGTTATCAGGCCAACAACTAAGAGACCAGGGGGTGGGAGGGTGCTGGGGACCTGGGACCCCTTGATGGTAGCTCACAAGACCCCACAGCCCCAAGTATACCTTCACGTGGTAGGGCCCCAGCACAATCCAGCCACAGAAGCAATAGCCCAGGTAGATGACAGCCACACAACAACAGAAACGCATGACGCTGGGCAGTGCCACACGCAGCGTGGCAATCAGGATCTGCAGAGGCATAAAGGGACCACAGTGAAGGCCACAGCCATAACCCAACTAGATCTCCGACAGCAGGGAAGGCCTCACCAATGTGGCCAGAAGAGCTGCTGGGAGGAGTCTAGGACATACCACAGCTGGACTCAGCTGGACGGGCAGGTAGGGACAGCCTCCCATGGTCCTGCCCAGGTACAAGGACACATGTGTCTGTGGTAGGTGGGTATAGGAAAGAGATGTGTGGTTTGGTGATATAGCTCAATTGTAGAGTGTCTAGTATGCACAGGGGACTACATAAAGCCAAGCATCATGGCATACAGGAGTTCAAGGTCATCCTCAACCACAGCAGAGCTAGTCTTTTCATTCAAAAGAAAGAAAGAAAGAAAGAAAGAAAGAAAGAAAGAAAGAAAGAAAGAAAGAAAGAAAGAAAGAAAGAAAGATGCCAGGCCAGACAGATGGCTCAGAGGTTAAGAGCACTGTCTGTTCTTCTGGAGGTCTTGAGTTCAAATCTCAGCAACCACTTGGTGGCTCACAACCATCTACAGTGAGATCTAGTGCCCTCTTCTGGCACGCAGGAACACATGCGGGAACAATACTGTGTAGATAATAAATAAATAAATCTTCAGGGGAAAAAAAAAAGCCAAGTAGTGGTGGTGGTGGTGGACACCTTTAATCCCAACACTCAGGGAGGCAGAGGCAGGCCTTTTTGGTTTTTTGAGACAGAGTTTCTCTGTGTAGCCCTGGCTGTCTGGTGCTTTGTAGACCAGGCTGGCCTTGAATTCACAGAGATCCTTCTGGCCTTGAACTCACAGAGACCCACCTGCGCCTGCCTCTGCCTCCCAGTGCTGGGATTACAGGCACATGCTACCACACCCAGCCCAAGGCAGGCAAATCTTAAGAGTTCGAGGCCAGCCTGGTCTACAGAGTGAGTTTCGGGACAGCTGGGGCTATAAAGAGAAACCCTGTCTTGAAAACAAATTTAAAAATAACAAGAAAGAAAGAAACGAAGGAAGGAAGGAAGGAGAGGAGGAGGAGAGGAGGAAGAGTCTTGTGATAAGTCACTGACTGGCAGGAACTAGTGCTGCTTTGTGTGTTTGGGTTTCTTTGAGCGGCATGGAGCAGACACTCCCCAGGGCGGGGCTCAGGTGCAGAGAGGACTCACATTGTACTTGTGGAAAAATGTCAGGTATCGGATGACACCAACCCAGACGAGCAGTGTGGAGGTGCCGAGGAGGATGCTGCAGACGTCATAGCTGGCTAGGTTCTGTGGGCAGGAGCAGTAAAAAGGTCAACCCACGGGCTGGACTCTACCTAGGGGGAAGGTGGGCCCCAAACAGGAAAAGAGCCGAAGGCAGAGACACAGAACAGGACACTGGTAGGACTCACACCTTTGCCTCGATGCCAATCTTCATGACAGTCCCCGAGATGGTAAGTATGTCACTGGTGACCAAGAGGATGTACCAGCCATTGACGAACTCCAGCCGTTCCCACAGGCTGATCTCCCGACCCCGCCGGCGCCACATGAATGCAACAAACTCCTATGGGAGGAGCCCAGGTGAGGGTCTGCCTAGAAACCTCTAGGCCATCACCCCCACCATAGCCCCAGGGCTGGGCAAGGCGGGCACCAGCGCTCGTGACACCAGGGCCTCACGTTCTGGAGCAGGAAACCACGGAGCAGCGAGCGGGCACACAGCAAGAAAGACAGGGAGCAGGTGAGGATGACCACCACATCAAACAGAAGCCGGAAGCTGTTGTCTCCTGCAAGGAGAGGGTTGAATGTGATAAAAACTCATGTGGGGCCGTAAGAGGCTGGGGTGAGGGTTGGGGCCAGAGAAGGAGCCCGGGAGGAGAGGGAGAAGGCCGTGTGTGCATGGCTAGGGTCGGGCCATCAGAACACTTAGGGGCAGAGTGTCGAAATCTCTGATGAAAACAGTAGGATGGGGCATACCCTTTGTTTGTTTGTTTGTTTGTTTTTGGTTAAGCCAAGCACTCTACGAATAAATCTCCACACTGTTCTGTTTTGCTGTCTGTCTCAAAGACAGGATCTCCTATATCCCAGGCTGACCTCAAACTTACTATGTAGCCAAGGTTGGTGATGAATTCAACCTCCAGAGTACCGGGATTACAAGAAACTAAATTTTGGGGGGGTGCGGGGGGAGGCAGGGTGTTTCTAAACAGGGTTTCTCTGTATAGCCCAAGCTGTCCTAGAACTCACTCTGCAGACCAGGCTGCCTGCCTCTGCCTCCTTAGGGCTGAGATTAAAGGTGTGCACAACCACCACCTGGCTAGGAAAAGCAATTTTTAAAAAAACATTTCAAAGCCCTGAGAATTTGAACATAGATCCTCATATCTTCTAGAAATTTTTTTTTTTTGCCATTGAGCTACATCTCCAGCACTTTTTGTTTTATTTTGAGACAGAGTCTCACATTGCCCAGGATAACCCGGAATCCATTCTGTAGACAAGGATGATCCTCAACTCCTTGTGCTGTGAGATATATATATATATATATATATATATTTTTTTTTTTTTTTTTTTTTTTTGGTTTTTCGAGACAGGGTTTCTCTGTGTAGCCCTGGCTGTCCTGGACTGGACTGGCTTTGTAGACCAGGCTGGCCTCGAACTCACAGTGATCCACCTGCCTCTGCCTCCCGAGTGCTGGGATTAAAGGCGTGCGCCACCACCGCCCGGCTGTGATTATATATTTATTTGAAGTATTGAGGATTAAACCTAAGGCCTTGAGCATGGTAGACAACTACTGTACCACTGGGTTACATCCCCAGCCATTTTTTTTTTTTTGAGACAGCCCTGGCTGTCTTAGACTTGCTTTGTAGCCTAAGCTGGCCTTGAACTCACAGAGATCTACCTGCCTGTGCCTGGAGTGCTGGGACTATAGGCATGCACCACCACACCCAGCCCTCCCCAGTTATCTTTTTACCTTTTGTTTTGAGACAAGGTCTCTTCGATACTGCCCAGGCTGCCTTTGAACTCATCCTGTAGCCCAGCGGCCCCGGCAGATTTTGAATTTGTGAGCATCCTACATCAACCTCCTGAACAGTTGGGATTAGAAGCCTGGTTCCCTTTCAATGAACTTGACTGGGCCCAGGATACTCCCAGGCAGGACAAGAAGCCTGAACAACACTGCTCTGTGGGTCACAGGTAAGGCAGGGTGGCAAGGGCCCCTGGACAGTAGCATCTGAGGCCCAGGAAATGCCTGGGAGGACCAGGATTGTTTTGGGGATACTGGGGGTATCTGAGGGTGGGAAAGTTTACCATGTCTGGAGACATTGGGGTGTCTACACTCCTGGATGTGGGTCTGGGTCTCTAGGCGGATGGGGATCCGTCCACTGTGCGCTTTATTGTCAAATGTGATCTGAAGGGGTAAGGGCAGAGTAAGCCAGAGCATCCCCAAGCACCAACCCCAGCCCCTGTGGCAGGCTGGCCTATCCTCTACCCCGTGGCTCGCATACCATCTTGGGTAAACACTCCTCTGATGCCCCTCAACCAGGCAAGGGGAGCTTGGGAGTCCCGAGGGTCACCCAATTGCTCACCAGGACGCTGAAGGTGTAGCAGTCTGGGATCTCATTGTTGATGAGGCTCTGCAGGTTAATTGTCTTCAGCTGGAAGTGGATGGTGACGTTGATCAGCCTATTGGGGGAAGCGTGGGTGAGGGGCAGGACCCAAGGGCAAGCCATTCCTATTCTGTGCTGACTCCGCAGCTGGCGGAGGAAACGGCTCATTCAGCTACCCACCAGGTCACTGCGTGGTGGCCCCACTCCCCTACCAATGCCATGAAAGTGGCCTCAGATCCAGATGGCTGGACTCCTATCACCTCGACCCACTCCATCCTCAGCTGGACCCTTGGGCCCCTCAAAAGGAAAGGGCAGTACTTGTGGAATTTCAGCGTGAGGTTCTTGTAACTGGTGCTGCCATCCGAGAAATCCAAGTCCTCACTGGGGATGTCGGGGGGTCTGTCAGGAGGATCCACCTGGATGCAGTCTGGGGACAGGCAGTCATACAAGGGACTCAGGGAGTCTCCTACAGCACCGTCAGGCCTTCTTCACTGTTTTAACTCCCACTTTATGCTTTATTGCTTTTTTTCCACACTGGGGATGAAGCGTAGGGCTTATGTTCCAGGCCAGAGTCCACCAGAACTATACCTCCAGCCCATCCCTTCACACTTAACTTTCTGCTGCCTCCACCCAAGGCAGGGTATAATCTTCCTTATACTCTATAGAGATCACAGCATTCCACAGCCCCCTGCCAAAGCTCAGTGTCATGCATTCCACTAAGCACAAGGCACATGTCAAATTATTCATGATTATAGAATCCAATCACACAAACAGACATGTAACAAGGTCAGGAGTTTAGATCTTTTCTTTTTTCTTTCTTTCTTTCTTTCTTTTTTTTTTCACCTTTAGCTCCTCACTGGGGGATTCTAGGCAGGCTCTATACTGTTGAGACGCATCTCTACCCCCTCTGTCAGGATTTAAATCCCAGAAGCCTAAACTCCCAACAGGTAGGCCCTGCCCTGGCTACTTACTCACCAGTGACTACCCTTGGGTCAATGTCAAAGGTATCATTGGCTGGGTCCACATGTCCACGGTGGTAGTAGCGCTGGCAGACAGCCAGAGCCGAGCCATTGGCCCAAGGGCCTCCTCCACCGCGGACATAGGCATACCGACCCAGGGATACCTCAGGTAGTATCAGGTACTGTGGGCAGAGAAGGAGAAGGTCTGTCAGCCTCACCTGTACTGTACTCTGTTCCCCCAACCTCCTCACGGCTGCTCACTGTACCTGGTCCACAGCATAGAAGATGGCTTGGTAGAGCTGCTCCTGCGTATAGGCAGCAAAGGTGTCATCAGCCCCATCAGAGTAGCCCAGCAAGAAGAGATGGCGGAAGGCAATGGTGTTCTCTTCCCGGAATGTCACCACCAGCTGGTTGCTGAGCCCGAAGAGAATGAGCTGCCAAGAAGGAGCCAGAGGTTTGCCCAGCAAAGCACAGGGAGAGGAAGAAGAAAAAGAGAGCCCAAGAGATGTTCCCCCGGGGTGAGACAAGATGCTCCTGGCACTGCACGGGCTAGCCTGTACCTCGCTATGCAGTCAAGGATGACCTTGAACCTGACCATCCAGTCTCCATCTCCCAAGTGCTGGGATGATAAGTGTACACCACAACCCGTAGTTTATACAGTAGTGGGGATGGAACATGGGGCTTCATGCATGCCAGGAAAGCACTGTACCAACTGAACCACATCCCTGGCTGTCTTAGGGTTATTATAGTGATGAAACACCATGACCAAAAAGCGACTTGGGGAGGAAAGGGTTTATTTGGCTTATACTTTCATATCACAGTTCATCACTGAAGAAAGTCAGGACAGGAACTCAAACAGGATAGGAAGCTGGAGGCAGGAGCTGATGCAGAGGCCAAGGGGGTTGCAACTTACTGGCTTTGCTCTGCATGGCTTGTTCAGCCTGCTCTCTTATAGAACCCAGGAGCCTAGGGATGGCACCACTCACAGTGGGCTAGGCTCTCCCCAATCCATCATGAATTTAAGAAAACGCCCAGCGGGCTTGCCTACAGCCAGATCTTATGAAGGTATTCTCTCAATCGAAGTTCCCTCCTGTTCAATGACTCTAGCTTGTGCCGAGTTGACATAAAAACCAGGCTGTTGGCATAAGGTTATTGTGTAATTCAAACGCTGATTTCTTTATATGCCACATCTTGTTGCAAGCCTTGTTCTGAGAATTTCCTGTCTCAATGTTGTATAAACTCTGCTCCCCATTTGCCCCCTTGCATGCCAATAAAGAAGCTTATAGCCAGTTGCTGAGGAGGGGAAAGAACAGGGCTGGGCTTCCTGTCAGGCAGAGAAGGAGGAGCTGGAAGTAGGGACTCAGCCACAGGCAGAGGCGCAGGAGAGACGAAGACGACTCAGCTGCAGCAAAGGACGAACTAAAAAACAAGTAACCTGGGGATTTTGGCAAAGATGGAGTCAGGATGACACAGAGGGTTAAGAACAGACTTAAGCTGCTCAAGATTGTGTTCTGAAGCTTTGTAAACAAGTACAAACGAGTCTCAAGTATTTTGTCTGGTAGTCAGGATAAGAGAGAAACTAAGAGAAACAAACACAGTTTTGTAAAAACAACATTACGCACTTTCGTCTCTTCACTTCCCACTCCTGAAGCTCCATGCTACACGGATCAAAGCATCCCCAATGCACAACACAAGGTGGGTACTACTACACCTCATAGCAGTGGTGAACGGTCAGTATGTATTACTGACTGACAAGCTGCGTGTTAAGCCCACACCTCCAGGATAGGTTCCATGAGAGGTCTACTTTTGCTGAGGGGACATTGGAAGGATGGCATCTGATTGACTGGACTTGAATTCCATCTATTCCATGCTCAGCCATGGGGTGACTTTACACAATTATGTGAGCCTCAGGGGCATTCTGGGTATACAACAGAGGTAAGAGTAGCTAGTCATCCCGAGGAGCTAAAAGGCATTACTGAACACAAATCTCAGACTCATTTCTGACTGGTAATACCACTGACATTGTCATTACGTGGCAGCAAGGGGCTATTCTAAGACCAGAACAGTGGCTATAGCGGCATTTGGCTGGGGCCCTGCCATGTTGGTCTCACCTGCACAGTGACCACCAGGATCTTGACCACCTGCAGCATCAGCTTGCAGGGCTTGCGACCTTTGGCCCGGAACTTGTCACATGGACTCATAAAGAAGTACTTGAGGCGGCGGCGGAGGTCTTCCTCTTCTGGGGGAGTTGTTGGGGTAGCTGAGGTCCCCACCTGGGTCCCATACCCAGGATTGGGGGTCAGCAGCCGCTCAGTCTCTAAAAGAAGGGGAAGAGATCAGGGATGGACAATGCTTTCTGCTTGCTTCCCCAGCAAGGCAAGCTACCACCAACCCTACAGGCAAGAATGAGTGTACCAGAGAGACTAGAGCTTGAACCGTAAAATGGCTCAGCAGGTAAGGTGTTCGCCACCAAGTCTGACAACTCGAGGGTGAGCCTCAGAACCCACAAAGTGGAAGGGGAGAACCCACAAGCTCACGTGCACACACCATAAGTGAATGTAATGAAAAAAAGTATTAAAAAAAAAAACCAATAACACAGGTCTGGGATGTAGCTCCTCTGGTAGAGTGCTTGCCCAGAATACACAAAGCCCTGATCTGACTCCTGCATAGAAGAAACTGAGCACGGTGGTGCACATCTGGCACATCTGGCACCCCAGCCCTTGGGAGCTAGAAGCAGGAGGATCAGGAGATCAGGTCCATCTTTGGCTATACAGAAAGTTTAAGGCCACTTTGAGTTCCACAAGACCCTGGGGGGAGGGAAGGGCAACTTGGGAGGAGGTGGGTAGAAAGGGGGGAAGGCAAGGTGGAGAGATGGCTCAGTGGTTAAGAGTTCTGAGTGCTCTTCCAGAGGACCCGGGTTTGGGTTTGATTCCCAGCACCCACATAGCAGCTCACAACTGTCTGTAACTCCAATATCTAACACCCTCACACAGACATACATGCAAGCAAAACACCAATGCACAATAAATAAATGAATGAATGAACAAATAAATAAATAAGTGAAAGGGGAGCAGGCACAAACTCAACCCTGGAAAGTTAAGGAGGAGGATCACAAACCAGTTCTAGATCACACAAGCCAGCAGGGTGTGGTGGTGTATGCCTTTAATCCCAGCACTCAGGAGGCAAAGGCCGGTAGATCACTGCAAGAGGCCAGCTTGGTCTACAAAGAGAGTTTCAGGACAGCCAGAGCTATTACAGAGAAACCCTGTCTCAAAAAAACTACCCAAGCAAACAAAACAAAAACAAGCCAGGCATGGTGGCACATGCTTTAATCCCAGCACTGGGAGGCAGAGGCAGGTGGATCGCTGTGATTTCAAGGCCAAGGCCAGCCTAGTCTACAAAGGAAGTCTAGGACAGACAGGGCTCTTACACAGAGAAACCCTGTCTCAAAATAAATAAATAACTAAAAATTAAAAAAAAAAGAAAGAAAGAAAGAAAGAAAGAAATCTAAACAGACAAAAACAAGTTCTAGGCCGCATAATGACAGAAAGGCTGGCACATGCCTATAATCCTGGCACTTGTGAGGCAGAGACAGGAGGACCAGAAGTTTAAGGTCATCTTCAGCTATATAACAAGTTTGGGGCCAGCCTGGGATTCTGTCTTAAAGAGAAAGAAGGGGAAAGAAAGGAAATGGAGGGGCTGGAGAGATGACTCAGTGGTTAAGAGCACCACCTGCTCTTCCAAAGGTCCTGAGTTCAATTCCCAGCAACCACATGGTGGCTCACAACCATCTGTAATGTGATGTGATGCCCTCTTCTGCCCTGTGGGTGTCCATGCAGGCAGAGCACTGTATACATAATAAATAAATATTAGAAAAAAAAGAAAAAAAAAGGAAAAGGAGAGGAATATGACTGCCCTTAGATATGGTGGAGAGAAAATTTATTATTGTTAACACATGGGAGAGTGTAGCCAAAAGCAGGAGCATCATGTCCCTAGGCCATGTGAGGAGAGGAGGAGGGAAAGGAAAAAAGGAGGGAGGGGGAACAGGTGCAGCAGCCAGGAGGCCTAAAAGAGAGTACACGCAAGGGCCAGGGACCCGAAAATGGCTGGATTAAGTAGGGAAGGGCAGGGGCTGGAGAGATGGCTCAGTGGTTAAGAGCACTGCCTGCTCTTCCAAAGGATCCGGGTTCAATTCCAAATCGACATGGCAGCTCACAACTGTCTGTAACCTCAATATCTGACACCCTCACATCAATGCACATAAATTAAAACTAAATAAAAATATTTTTTTAAAAAAAGTAGGGAAGGGCAGCCAGGAGGAGGAGAGCCCAGCCTCTGGGCTGAAAAGATAAAGCCCCAGGGATGCCAGCCAGGAAGGCCTCATATCAGGTAGGGACTGAGGGATGCAGGGAGAACCTGGCAGCCAGTGTCCACTTCGACATGCTAAATGGGCACTTCAGCCCTGTGTCCCAGGTTTGAAACCTAACCGTTGGTGGTAAAATGGCTCAGAGAGTAAAGATGTTTGCTGGGAAACCTGACAACCTAAATTCCAATCTTGTAGAGCCTCAACCTTATCTTCCAAATGAGGCTACTACCATCCGCCATAAGCTGAGAACTCAGTACTCAGATGGCCCTTATCAAAGAGCCTAGACTGAGGCTGGTCCCCAAGCCCCAAATGCAACAACCTTCTTGTGGGAGCCCACCCCACCCCCTTATCCAAACTCCAGCCTACAGATAATTAGCGCAGAGCAGAGCCCATAGTCCAAGCATTCTCAGGACAAACCCTCCAAGAATACCCTTTGACCTCATTAGAACCAAACCCATCCCAGGCCACAGGTCTGTCCCTAACAATAATAGACACTGACGTAATAACTCATGTCTGCAAGCCCAGCACTCAGAGGAAGAAGAAGTTCAAGTCTTGCCTGAACTACATAGCGAAACACAGGTCAGCTTGGGTTACAGAACCTGACCCAGAAGAACCCCAAAACAGGCGCGCTGGCAAGGTGACTCAGTAGGTAAAGGTGCTTGTGGGCCAAGCCTGACAGCCTCAGCTCAGTCCTCGGATCCACATGGTAGAAGGAGAGGACAAATTCCTACAGATTGTCCGCTGCAGCCAACAAACTCATCACCCACCAGGGAATCAAGTACTGGGAATCACGCAGCCAAGAGCCAAACCCCACACTTAGTCCATCTCCCTCAACTCGTCCAGGAAGTGGAAATTAAAACCATCTACACCTGCCAGGCGTGGTGGTGCACACCTTTAATCCCAGCACTTGGGAGGCAGAGGCAGGCGGATCGATGTGCATTCGAGGCCAGCCTGGTCTACAAATAAGATTCCGGATAGGCAAGGCTACACAGATAAACCCTGTCTCAAAAAACAAAACAAACAAACAAATAAATAAACAGCAACAACAAAACAAACAAACAAACAAACAAAACTATCCCTAAGGCTGGGATCCAGAAGTCACTTTTGAGAGTCCCGACGGAGCAAGCAGGGAAAAACTCACTCTTCAGTGCATAGCTATAGCTCACTCAGGGGCATGGTGCTCACAAGTGCAATGCAAACACTTGAGAGTTGGTGGTGGGGGAACTGTGAACTGTGGGCCAGTGCGGGAGAGCCAACTATGAGTACAGGAGCAAAGTCCCCAGGTGGCAGCAACTGCTGCAGTCCCAGCCAGCTCTGGTTCTCTCTGTCTCTGTCTCTGTCTCTCTCTGTCCTAGTCCAGCCCTAGTCCAGGTGGCCTCAAACTCATTAGAAGATAACCGTAAATTGCTGATTCTCCTGCCTCCACCTCCCAAATAGTGGGATCACAGGCATGCCTCTGCTCTTAGCTTTCACCCGTACTTGTAGATTTGGGGGGGTTTGTTGTTGTTGTTTGTTCAATTGTTTAAAGACAGAGTGTCACTGCTGGCTTAAATTCAGAGATACACCTGACTTTGCATCTTGAGCCTGAGTGCTGGGATTAAAGGCATACACACAACCATGTCTGGTTAAAATATATACTCCCCGCCCCCAAGACTGGGTTTCTCTGTGTAGCCCTGGCTGTCCTGGACTCACTTTGTAGACCAGGCTGGCCTTGAATTCACATCGACCCGCCAAACTCTGCCTCCCAAGTGCTGGGATTAAGGGCGTGCGCCACCACGCCCAGCAAAATAGATTGTTTTCTTTGTGGTGCTGGTGGTGGTGCTGGTGCTTGTACATGCTATACAAACATTCTGTGCGCCCTTCTTCCAGCCCTAAAGCTGCCAGGATTAAGTTGAGCCATGTCACTACCTGTGGCTCCTCAGGTAGTCACAAACCTGGCTCCTCCCCTTTTCAGTCTAGGTGAGCTTGTTTACAAGCTAGTAGAGAGGAAAGCCAAAAGGCAGGCTGTAACTCCCTAGCTAAGATCACAGCTAACCCCTCCCAGGCACTACTACTAGCCAGGACTCCCACAGGACTGTCTACAGCCAGCACCTAGTAGGGATCAACAGGCAATGCCATCCCCAGATTTCCCCCAGGGACAGGCCTGGAAGCTGGGAGGGCACAATCTCAGTTTAGGAAGGCAAGAGTGCATTGGTTTGGAGAAGTGTAACTGAGTTAGCTCCCTAGTTCATGGAGTCCGTCCCTCTAGCTCTCTTCCCGCCTGTGTTTAGGGAGGCTGCACACTTATTTGGACATTGGCTGCCAAAAGGGAAGCCTTGGGTCTCGGGTGCAGGTCACTGTCCGAGTTCCAGCAAACTAAGCAACAGGAACTTTGGCTATAGCTCAGTGGTAGTGTGCTTTCCTAGTGAGCTGGGCCCTGGGCTCAATCCAGAAGGAGGAGGAGAGGAAGAGGAAGAGGAAGAAGAAGGCTTCATAAGGCCTATAATCCCACTACTCAGAGGCTGAGGAAGGAGCCAGAACCACCATGGCTACAGAGAGACCCTGTCTCAAAACAAAACAAAACAAAACGGGGGGCGGGGGGGTGGGGAGAAAGCAAGCAAAACTAATTTCAGGATCTACAGAATAAGACCCAGACCCAAACAAAACCAAACCACCACCCATAAAAGCCTTGAGCTTTAATACTCTCCTAATGGGAGAAGCTGACTGCTGGCCTGTGTTTACAAACTCTGAGCAGAGACTAGGCTGGGGAAGGCAACACTCTGACGGGTCACAAACAACCTTGGGCAGGGAATGCTTCATAATAACAACAACAATAAAGTCATCCATGGTGACACATACCCAGAATCCCAGGACACGAGAGGTAGAGGCTGGAGTTACCAGGAGTCCTGCCCTCTTAAGCTGGAGACTTTTGGACTATCTGCCTTTCTTTCATAAGGCAACTAGGTTTGTACTGGCCTTCAGGATTGACAACAACAACAACAGCTTTCTGCTGTAGGTTTTAAAGGCTGACGCCCACCCACTGGTTCCAGGAACCACAAGCCTATCTCTGCCCCATAGAGCACCTAAAGAAGTCTGCACCAGGCTTTAAGGAGAAAAACAGCAGAGGTCGGGAAGATGGTGTTCACCCACCACCGAGTTCCAAGAGCCACTGCTTGAGGTCAAGCGATGCTCGACCCATGTACTACCTGGGTTCTGGCTACTATGCAGGCTCCCCACCTGCGGTTAGAGATGTTGTTGGTACCCACCCGTCACCCAGGTTCTTTAATGCGATTTCCCATCTCTCCCATGGGGGCTGTGAGGAACTTCAGAAATGGAAGCTGGGAGTACATCGCCCAGGTTCTAAAGGAGCCGTCTGCCCATCCCTTCCCTATGGAACATCTGAGAAGTCCATACTGGACTACAGGAACGGGAAGCTGGGCGCTCGCCGACCAAGGTCGGGGATGTCGCTGCGCATTCGCTGCCCAGGTTGTAGGAGGCATCTGTCAATCGCTCTCCCATAGGAACCCCAGAAGTCCGCAATGAACTTCAGAACGTCAAGTCTGACACTCGCTGCCCACGGTCAGATATGTCGACCGATGCCCACCCGACACCCAGATTCTGTGCTCTGTGGAAGCTCTCCGCTTGAGATCGGAGATGGCTGGTGCCCACCCGCAGCCCAGGTTCCAGAAGCCGAGCGCCCATCTCTCCATCCAGCACTGGAGAAGCGGAAGGCTCGTCGCCGGAGGTCGCGGAGCCGGGCGCGCCCTCCCGCCGCCCGCGCTCACCTGAGCCGCGCTGGCCCGCCGCGGTGGCCATGGCCGCACGGTGAGCGCGGGATGCGGGCGGGTCGGAGCGCGCACCGCGGTCACTGGGGCCTCGCCAGCTCCCGGCGTAGCTTCAAACCCTCCCGCATCAGCTGACATGCGCCGCGGTCACGTGAGCGGGGTGCCGGAGACGGAACACGTGATCAGGCTCGACACCGCGCACTAAGGCCGGGCTGAGTCCGCCCCAGCGGCGCGCACGCGCCCTCAGCCTCTCCTAGGCTGAAAGCAGTTCCGCGGTCCTAGTGCCGACGAGCAACTCTAACAAAAAGATCTAGGAGACAAAGCTGGCTTCTAGGTATGGCAGGGACTGGTTCCGAACTGGTCGGGGCGTCAGCCTCGTGGTGACGTATATGTCCAGAGCTTGATCTGTTACCCTCCATAGTTTCCGGTGATGACATTACTTCCTAAGCTAAAAAATATCCTCCCCTCTTCTCCCAGAAACCTTTTCTGTTTCCCATTTAACCTACAAGAAAACTGCATTTCCTAAACCAAATGGAACCATTTCCCACCAGCCCAAAGACAGGCCTTTCTGCGCTACTGCAACTGCCAGCCTCCTCCTAGGAGCTGCTAAGAATGTCTACCTTCTAGAAACTCCTACTGGCTTCCCATAGCATTGCAACGACCAGAAAACTTCCCACTTAAATTGACCACTAGTCTAATGTCTACCATTCACTTCTTTACGGCCTCGGCATTTGCAGTCTTGCTTGGAATATGACAGCTAAGAGCACAGGTTCTGCAACGAAGGCAATTCGAGTTCAACTCTAAGCACTTCTAACAACCACCTCAAGGTTTTCCAGAGTGCCTTAAACTGTATGCTGTTTCCTTTTTATTGTTAATGATAATAACAATTTTCGCCTCCTTTGCAAAATGGGATTCACCCCGTTAACTGCCTCCCAGAGCTGTACCAAGGATTAAATGAGAGAATTCAAGACCATCGGGGCTGGAGAGATGGCTCAGAGGTTAAGAGCACTGTTTGCCCTTCCAAAGGCCCCGAGTGCAATTCCCAGCAACCACATGGTGGCTCATGGCCATCTGTAATGAGATCTGGCGGGCAGGCACACATGCGGGCAGAATACTGTATAAATAATAAATACATTGTAATAATAATTAATAAATAAATGTTTTAAAAAGTCAAGACCATCTTACAGAGCTGGGATTGTATCCCTGTTGCTAGGGTGCTAGCTTAGCATGCACAAACTGGGATCACTCCCCAGCACTGCAAAAACAAGGCATGATGGCCCATGCAGTCAGTAATAATCCTTCCTCAAAAGCCAGGCATTGAGGCTAGGGAGATGGCTCCGTGCATGGGCACCGGGTAGGCGGCTTAATGGCCCAGGTGTTTGCCCTGCAAGCATAAAGACATGAATTCAGATCCCTAGAGTTCGCATAAAAACCAAGGCCTGGTACCTACAAGCCCAGCACTGAGGCACAGATGAGAGGATTCCCTAGGACCTGGGGCCAGCCAGTCTAGCCAATCTGTGAGCTCCGCGATAAAACAGGTGAGGGGCTGGAGAGCTGGCGCATCAGTTAGGAGCGCTGGTTCTTTCAGAGGACTAGAGTTCAATTCCCAGCACCCACGTGGATGCTCACAAGTTCCAGTAGGTACAATGCCCTCCTCTTCTGACCTCCAAAGGCACTAGTCGTGCTGCACAGACTTACCTGAAAGCAAAACACTCATATATACTAAAAATAAAATTATAAATAAAAAAGTGGTGGTGGGGGTTTGGAGAGATGGCTCAGTGGTTAAAAGCACTATTTGTTCTTCCAAAGGACCTGGGTTCAATTCCCAGCACCCACATAGCAGGCAGCTCACAACTGTCTGTAACTCCAGTTCCAAGAGATCTGACACCCTCACGCTAAAGCACATAAAATAAAATTAAATAAAAGGGGGAAAAAGTTAAGAGTAATTGAGGAAGATATGAACCTGGACACCTTACCTCCACGTGTACACACACAAACACAGGCACTCACATTCACACCTATAATACATATGCTCACACACACACACACACACACACACACACACACACACACACACACAAGGGGCATGCTGGGACATGTAGAAGATGGATTTTGAGACTAGCTAGGTCTGTGAAATGATACCCTACATCCTACACAAAACAAAAAAAAAATCTCCCCCAGGAGAAGTGGTTTCTCCAGCTAAATCAGAAATCTTGCTATGGTTTTAAAATGGTCCACCATCTGTCCTTAGTTTTGAAATATTTCCAAAGTGTCCAAACTGAAATAGTGTCCAAATTGTGCTAGTTGTGCTTGCTGCTGAGACCCCAGTGAGGCACTGATGCTTATTAGGGTCTGGTGGTTAACACCTGGAACGGCAGCACTCAGGAAACTGAGGCAAGCCCAGACTACATAGCAAGCTCCAGTCCAGGCTAGGTTACAAAATGAGACTCTAGCTCAACAAACAAACAAACAATGTGGTGAAGAGATGGTTTCGACGGTTAAAGCTGGGTCAGTACCAGGACACATATGGCAGTTCACGGCTACCCACAGCTGCAGGTCCAGGTGACCCAGCACTATCCTCTGGCCTTCCAGAGAGGTATCTGCATGCACATGATGCACTTGCATGCACGCAAAGCACGCATACACATAACATAAAAATAAAACAGATGGATCGATAGGTAAAGGTACTTGCTGCCAAACCTAATGACTTGAGGTCAATCCCCTGGACCTTCGTGTAGGAGAAGCAACTCCTAGCTGGGCGTAGTGGCGCACGCCTTTAAGCCCAGCACTTGGGAGGCAGAGGCAGGCGGATTGCTGTGAGTTCAAGGCCAGCCTGGTCTACAAAGTGAGTCTAGGATAGCCAAGGCTACACACACACACACACACACACACACACACACACACACACACACAATGTACTTTTTAACTATAGAGGAGACGGCTTGGTGGTTAGGAGCACTTATTGCTGTTACAGAGAACCTGAGTTCAATTCCCAAATCATGGTTTATAACCATCTGTAACTCCAGGTCCAGGGATGCAGTGTCCTCTTCTGCCCTGTGTGGCTGCTCCGTGCACATGGTGCACAGATATGCATATAAGCAAAACATTTATATACACCAAATACAATAAATATTTTAAGATAAAGCAACAATCACCAAGTGATGCTCTAGCATTTTTGTGTGTGTGTGTGTGACAGTCTTACTACATGGTCCGATTTACCTGCTACAAGCCCCAGAGTGCTTAGGTGACAGGCCTACACACTACAGGCTGACAGATGTTCGCTAAACACATAAAGTGTGCAGCATGAACATCCAACCTCCACTCCTCTGGTGGTTTTTCAAGGGCAAGCTTAGCTCAAGGACCCCATGGATTGTGTGGTGGCCATTAGCGGCTCCCACTAGTGCCCCAGCATGCCAGGAATCCCAGCACTGGAGGAAAATGGGTATGGAAAACACCCACCAAAGTTGAGTGACCTGACTACAGTGACCAGACCCAGGAGAGCAGAGACAAAGGCTGGGAAGGACTGTGGGGCCTTGTATGGGAAGCTAGGAAGCCTATGGATTGTGCCTTAACAGATGTGATGACACCCACGACCCCTACCTGTAGTAGGAGAATTGGAAAAGGCAAGCAACAACACAGAGCCAGGACACAGGAAGATTTTACTATGAATATAACACACACCTTCCCAGACCACCATAGACGCCAGCGCCCCCCTTTATCCATCAGGCCCCAGCAATGCCCCTTTCTCTTTTACCCATTTGGGACTCTCTCCAGTTGGAAGGGTTGGTTTGGGACTGTCATGAGTAGGAGAGGAGGGGTCAGTGCGGGACTTGGGTTTGGGGTCAGGCCTGGGGACTAGATCAGGGTTAGGGCTGGGATCAGATTCTTGGTTAGGACTGGGTACCACATCAGGATCAGCATCATGGCCTGGCTTAGGGTCAGAAGACAGAACAAGATCGGGACTGGAGATAGATCCTGAGTGGAGGATGGGATTTCTGAGTGAATTTAGCACAGAAGTAGGGTCAGGACTTCGGGCAGAGCTGGCACCAGAGCTGAGGTCCAGGCCAGATTCCAGCACAGAAACAGCATTAGGACCCAGGAAAGAGATCTGCCCTGGCCTCATCATAGATGCTGGGCTCAAGGCAGACCCGAGGCCCAGCCCAGCGGCAGCTGCTGCAGCGGCGGCGGCAGCTGCAGCTCCTTCATGCACGCGCTTATGCTTGGTGAGGCTGGAGGCCTGGCCAAAGGCCTTGCCGCAGAGCTGACAACGGTAGGGGCGCTCGCCAGAATGCACGTGGAGGTGCTGCAGGAGCGCCGAACTCTGCCCAAAGGCCTTGGAGCAGTGTGGGCAGGCATAAGGTCGCTCACCAGTGTGGATGCGGAGGTGGTGCTGCAAATTGGAACTCTGCCCGAAGGCCTTGCCGCAGTGAGGACAGCGGTAGGGCCGCTCGGCAGTGTGGGTGCGCTGATGCTGCAGCAACGCTGAGCTCTGCCCAAAGGCCTTGCCGCACTGAGGGCATGGATAGGGACGCTCACCTGTGTGGGTGCGCAGGTGTTTAAGCAGCGCAGAACCTTGCCCAAAACCTTTGGCACACACTGGGCACTTGTGAGGACGAGGGCCACCGTGCGTGCGCAAGTGTTGGGCCAGCAATGAGCCGTGACCAAAGGCCTTGCCACACACGGGGCAGTGGTGTGGCTTCTCTCCGCTGTGGCTGCTGCGATGCTTGAGCAGCGTGGACCTCCAACCGAAGGCCTTGCCGCAGGCAGCACACTGGTAGGGCCGTGCACCTGTGTGGATTCCACGATGCTGGGCCAGTGTGGCGCCGTGGCTGAATGACTTGCCACAGTCGGGACAGCGGTAAGGTTTCTCTCCACTGTGGGTGCGTCGGTGCTGGCTCAGCCCAGAGCTGCGACGGAAGGCTCGGCCGCAATCGGGACAGGAGAAAGGACGTGGTGGACTGGCAGGGGCGGGAAGCACCGCTGGGCTGGTGGCCAAGATTTCGGGGGTAGGAGTGAGGCCTGAGGGAAGGGAATCTACTTCTGGAGCAGCCGGGCTGAGGGTGTCACTGCTTGGGTCGAGAACCAGGGGTACCGGGCCAATGACATCAGGATCTAGGTCGAAACTCGAAGACATAGGATCAAGATCCTGAGAATCTGAGTCTGGTTTCCCCAAGATTGATCTTGGGTCCGCCTCAGGGTCCAGGTCTTCCAAGCTGGCGTCCCCATCTTCTGATACAGTGTTGAGGTCTTCCGACTCTGGCTCAGGGCTTTCAGAAATAGGGTCTGGTTCTTGGGGACTGGGGTCTAGGTCCTCAGGGTCTGAAGGAAGGTCTCCATAAAGGGGTCTAAGGTTCTTGTGGCCTGGGTTCCTAACCAGAACCGAGCGCCTCATGCTGGGGGTAGAATTGCTTGCAGCTTCCGGGACAGGATCTGCAGTATGAGGACAGGAGGTTGGTGGAGGGAGGTTCTGGGGAAGGGAGTGGGGGGATGGCCCTGCCACACAAAAGTCCCTGCTGACCACATACAGATCTTTGTCCTTGTCTCTAGCCACAGGAAGAGTTTTTCTAACTGGTGTCCTAAGCAGGATTTGGAGTAGAGGGACCCAGGCTGGGCATGCTGGAACCTTCCCTTTACAGCTTAAACTTGGACGGGAGGCCATCTTGGGATCTTGTGTTTTAAATAGGGCCTTGCGTCCCCCTGATTGCAACACATATGCAATCAACAGTGGCCTTAGGGCTGGAGAGATGGCTCAGCGGTTAAGAGCACTGGCTGTTCTTCCAGAGGTCCTGAGTTCGATTCCCAGCAACCACATGGTGGCTCCCCACCATCTGTAATGTGATTTGATGCCTTCTTCAGGCCTGCAGGTGTAAATGCAGGCAGAGCACTGTATACATAATAAATAAATATATAAATCTTAAAAAACAAAAACAAAAAAAAACAGTGGCCTTAGATGCATCTTCCTGGCCTCAACCTCCTGAATGCAGAATTACAGGGTACGCAACAACCACATTCAGCTTATGTGGTACTGAAACTCCAAGCCAAGGTTTCCCCCTAAGGTAGGTGAGTGCTCTACGGGTGAGCGTCATCGCCGGGCCCCCATCCTGAGCTCTGTGTAGTAGGGGAACTTGGGTCTTATGCAAGGCAGTTCCGAGGTCTGACAACCCTTCATCTAGGGAAAAGGGCATCAAGGCTCACCAATCGCTTCTCATGAGGTCACAGTGGTCTGAATTCTTGCCCCACCTTGGAAAGTGATGGATGCGGAGGTTCCCGGTGGAGAAAGGAACTTGTGTGGCTTCTCCAACTCAAGTGCATAAGGACTGGAAGCTAATGCTACCTAGTACGCCTTCCCTGTCACGGTGAAAAGTGCGTGGGGGACATTGTCTACTCCCGGGGGGGGGGGGGAACTCTAGACCTCACAGCTTGGGTGGAATACACTCTCTCCTGTCCTACAGGACAAGGGAGGGGTGCATATCTGAGCCTCTCCTGGGGAAGGGGGTGCAAGGAACAATAAGAAGTCCACAGCCAGAGGGTGGAGAGAACTGTTAATATATCTGTTTTCCAACTCGCTAGAAAATTGTGAATTTTAACCCCCCTAGTGAAACCAATAGCTGGGGCCCTGTGTGTGTGTGTGTGTTTGGGGGGGTTTACTGAGAGAACTAGGGGGGCAGAGCAGCAGAGGGATGAGAAAGAATGTTTCCGGGGGAAGGAATTCCTGAACAACAGACTTTATGATTGGGATATGAGGGCTGTGTTAGGGGAAAGGCTAGGGGGCAGATGGAGAGAAAGAATAACATGTTTCAATCTTGGGGCTCAGGGAACTCTTTGTTAGGCTGGGGTCATAGCCAGGAGTCAATACACAGAGGGATGCCGAGTTCCCCCAACAGCCTCTCTACCCAGGCCCCACTGTCGGGAGATTAGTGGACAAGACCCCGGGTCTCCGCCCAGGTTTCTGGAGACAAGGGGGTTTTAGATTGCTTTCCAAGGAAACAGCCTCCTGAACTCCCGTGTTGGATGGAAACTCCCATCTGTCTCTTAAAATGAACCCCTGTGGCAAGGGCAGGTGCACCCCATCACCTCTTGGAAAAACAGACTTCCAGAACTCTACATCCCAGGACTGGAGGGAAAAATAACAATGTGTCGTCCCCCCCTACCCGGGTCCTTTGAGATAACACACCTCTTCCTGTCTACAAACACACTATGGAGTAAAAAGGCTTTTTCTGAAGTCCCACATCAGAGGAACAATACCCCAGGCGTCTGTTGGTTTCCAGAAAGCAAGCACCCCACCCCCCACCCCCTCCACCCCCGCCCATCACCTCCTGAAGCAAAGGCGTCTTGTGCTGTGGGACCCCAGAGCACCTCCACCCATCCGGATCTCAGGATCACTGAGGGAATGGGGGGGTGAGGTGGGGGGTGGTCCCGACGGGGGCGGAATAAATGCACTAGGCCTGAGCTCCTCAGGACCCCCCGCCCCCACCGAATCCACCACCCTGACGCCACAGCTCGCACTCTGCAAAGGGTGCATAGAGGTATCCCGGGGCAGCGCCCCCGCACCCTCTCTTAAATGTAGGGGCCTCCTCCAAACCACCTCCCCCTTTTGTCCAGCCTTCCCCAATCCGGCCCGATCCGTTCTCGGGGTCACTCACCCGATGCCCCTCGCCCCTGCCCGGCCTGGCTGCACCCGCGATGGCCAGCCGGCGTCTCCCCGCCCCGGACTTGCCGGAAACCCCACCGCCCGCCAGCCCCGCTGGCGGCCCCCTCGGCCCAGCGGCCCCGCCAGGCTCTCCCTGGGAGCGAGAGGGGCCGGCCGAGGGCCGCTGCGGGAGCTGCTGGGACTTGTAGTTCGCCCGCGCCCTCGGCGGCCGGCGCCATCGCTGCCCCCGCCCCCCAGGGCCAAGCCTTTGTCCCGGCTGGGGCCACCCGGGCCCCGCGCGCGTCTTTTCTTTGTCTGCGTCCAGCCAGCCCGCGCCACCCTAGCACGGTCCCTCCATGCACCCATATCCCTCTTTCGGCTCCTTCTCCGACTCTGATCTTGATTGTCCCCGTCTGTCCATCTTTCTTCCATTCTGTCCCCTCTTCCTCTCTCTTTTTTCCTTCACCCAATTAAAAAAAAAAAAAAAAAGATTGTGTGTTTGCTTGCGGTGTTGCTCATGGAGAAGTCAGAGGGCAACTTGCAGGAAGGCTCTCTCCTTCCTCCGCAAAGGTCCCAGAGATGGAATCAGTGTCAGCATGCTTGGAGGTGCACCTGTACGTGTTGAACAATCCCTCCAGTCCCCTTTTTTTCTGTCTCCATCTCTACCAGAATCTCTATATTTTTCCTCTTTCGTTTTCTTTGCCTCTAGCCCGGTCATTTTCTCTGCCTTCTTTTGTCTCTGCCTATCTCTGTCTTGGCTTTTCGTGTCCATTTCTCTATCTTGTTTCAAACAGCAGCTACCATGATATCCAAACACAAAAAGTAAAGGGGGCGGGGCTTTGAGAAGCCCTACAATTTATAAATGCATTTGGCTGGGCGGTGGTGGTGCACGCGCCTTTAATCCCAGCTCTCGGGAGGCAGAGGCAGGCGGATCGCTGTGAGTTCGAGGCCAGCCTGATCTACAAAGGGAGTCCAGGGCAGCCAAGGGAACACAGAGAAACCCTGTCCTGGAAAATCAATCAATCAAAGTATTTGTCTTTTCTTCATCCAGTATTATCTTTAAAAAGTTTAGGGCTGTCAAAATGGCTCAGTGGATGACGGTTTGTGGGGTTACAGAGGTGACCCAGTTGGTAGACTGAAGCTTGAGACCTGACTTCAGACTTGTCATCTACGTGGACAGACAGACTCACAGTCAGTGGTGGGCACCTAGAATCCTAGCTTTGAGGTGGCTGAGGCAAGAGGATCCGGGAGGTGGGGGGGTCACTGGGCAGCCAGTCTAGCTGAATCCTGGGTTCCAGGTTCATCGCAAGAGTCTGTCTTGAAAAGTAAGGTTGGAGGGTCAGGGAAGGTGGCTCAGTGGGTAAAGGTACTTGCTGAAAGGTTAAGGATCAAGTTGGATTCCCAAGGGCCCACCTAGTGGAAGGAGAGAACTGTCTCCTACAAGGAGTCTTCTGGCTTCCACATGGAAGCTATCCATACCCCACCACATAAATTAGGTGGGGAACCATTGAGGAAGACCTTGGGAGTCAACTTCTGTATTCCACATATATGTGTGTGTACAGGCGCTCTCTCTCTCTCTCTCTCTCTCTCTCTCTCTCTCTCTCTCTCTCTCTCTCTCTCTCTCACACACACACACACACACACACAGTTGTTTATTTTTAGCAGAATCCTCCCCTTTCACCCCTTGACCCCCAAATACTGAAGTCTGACCCTTCCATATGCTCGGCTACCCAGTCAAATGGCAGGTGGTTGCTGTCACCAGAGGCCGTTCAAAGAGGCTGGCTCAAATGCTGATTTCTGGAACGCCCTTAGGCAGGACTGAAGAAGGCTCTAGGCCAAACATGACACAAAGCCACAGCTCCCTTCACCGCAGAGGGAATAAAAACAAGCCCTGGGCAGCAGCGGGCAGCTGGACCCGGACCTTTGTGGCCTAGGCACAGACAATGGTCACAGGGCGAAACAAATGGCACTGCAAGGCTTACCCTCTGATCATATCTGAGCAAAGACAGACAGAGGAATAGGCTGCGACGACCACACCCCGCCCCCCTTTCCCCACAACACAGATGACTGCCTGCCTGTCTGCCAGCCGCTTTCAACCCTCCCACAGATAAAAGTAGCAGGAATCCCAGCCACAGATGGCACTGACCATAACGGCTTCTGTGTTCCCTAAAAGCACCCAGCACAAGACAATGCCTGCCTTCCACCAAGAAGCCTCTAAACACCCCCCGTCCCTCCCCCATAGAAAGCCTCCTCTTTTCATTTTGGTATCTTTCTTACTGAACACAGAAGTGTGTCTCCCTCCCTTCTTTCTTCCCTGCCTCTCCCTACAAGGGCTCATGTATCCCAGGTTGACCTCAGACTTACTATGTAGCTGAGGCTATCCTTAAACTTCTAATGCTCCTGCCTCCACCCCTCAAGTGCTAGGATGATAGGCATCTACCACCCCAAAAGCAGGACTTTGGTCCCTGTTAGGCCACAAAGCCACACTGTGGCTTTTGTATGTGGGGTTTTGTTTTTAAAACAAAACAACAACAACAACAACAACAACAGCAAAAAACTACATGTATGGAGAGATAGTTTAGGGGTTAACAGAACTGGCAACTCTTGCAGAGGGGTCAGGTTTAATTGCCAGTATTTACAGGGAAGCTCACAACTGAGTCTGTAACTTCAGTTCTGGGGGATCCAACCCCCTTCTCTGGCTTCCTGGGGCACCAGGCATATACGCGGTGCACATACATACATGTAGGCAAACGCTCATATACATAAAATGATTTTTAAAAAATAATGTGTTTATTGTGGGGAAGCATCAGTGCGTACCTATATGTGCAACTTGGATGACAACTTGAGAGTCCCAAGAAATGAAGCCAGGTCCTTGGGCTTGGTGGCCAGTGCCTTCATCCACTGGACCATCATCCTAACAACTGGGAGACAGAGGCAGGAGGTTCAGAAGTTCAAGGTCATTGCTGGCCTGGACTAAAGGAGACCTTGTTTCAAAAACAGAGAAACAGACCAAAAGAAACTGAGAAAACAAAACGGTTCCCAAACAAAACCAAAATAAAAGGAGTCACCTCCTAGCAAGAAAAGGATACTGAATCGTGCAGTCGGCCAAATTTGGAGTTGGCCAAGTTCAGGAAGAGAGGCAAGAAATAGGGCCCAACCGACACAGAACTATAACATCCGTAGGGATTCTGTGGTGTGCTCAGTACACAGCCTACCTGGATGTACACAGCATCCCTGTGGAAAACATTCCTCAGGGAACTAGAAATCTGGTTTACAAAAATAAATAAATAAATAAAAATAAACAAACAGTTCCTTCTTTCATTTTGGAACTTAGCAATATGTTGTTGTTGTTTTAATGTGGCCTAAGGGGTTTTAAAGAAAAAAGATCAGAATGTTGGATGAAGCCCTCAGTGTGGCCGTTCTCCTTGTTAGTATTATTATTACATTTGTTTATTATGCACGAACGTGCATGAGCCAGGGCATTTGTGTGGAGGTTAGTGTAGACCCCCCCTTTTTTAAAAAAGATTTATTTATTATGTGTACAGTGGCTCTGCCTGCATGTACACCAGCAGGCCAGAAGAGGGCATCAGATCACATTACAGATGGGCGTGAATCACCATGTGGTTGCTAGGAATTGAACTCAGAACCTCCGGAAGAGCAGACAGTGCTTTTAACCTGTGAGCCATCTCTCCAGTTCACTCTCATTTTTCAAAAACTCTACTTTATTTGGAGTGCTTAGGCCTCAACCTCCCTCCCAACCTCTCAACTCTACATAAGAGAGAGAAGGTTAGTGGGGAGAGGGGGCCCCTTTACTTCTGACTACTTAGGGTCTTTGGGGGGCTATGCTAATCTCTGTCAACAGCAGATGGAGCCAGCAGGTCCAGCAGTCTCCCCGAACCTGCTGTGTTCTAAAGTGTCCCCTCACTGTCTGTCTCCGGTCTCTTCAAACTGCTACAGGGCACACACCACCACTGCACGCCATGACGCACTCTCTCTGGCCTCTGATTTACATCCTCAGCACCCTAGACCACGCCCCTCTCCATGCGGAACAAGGTAAGCCTTACCGGCTGGCAAAAGTCACGCCTCAAATCAAATAATTAACAGCTGTGGGCAAACTAAAGCACAAACTGAGATCCTCCCACACTTGGGATTAAAACAAACTCATATTTACACAACGCAACTGAGTTTACAAAGAACCCAAAACTTCCGTGACAGGTTAGAGTGTACCTAGCTGGCAGGTCAGTTCTTTCCCTCCGCCACGTGGGTTTTCAGGCGGCAACTCCGAGTCTCCCCAGTTGGCCACAAGTTGTACCTGCTAAGCCATCTCACTGGTCCCTTCAGTGGACCTTAAAAGACATAAGCTTCTTGCACACGTTCTTTGCCAAAGAGACGGTTTCTGCGCCATGTGAAACGGCTGGTGCTGAATTCTCTGTCCTCTCTAAAAGAGGAACATGATGAGGCAGAGATACAACCAGATCATCAGAGGTAATCTAGGAGAATTCTAGATGCCTGCTCTCCTGACATGCTAAATACTCCCTATCCACAGAGCCTAAGCATCACTTTCAGTAGTGAGACCTCACTCAGGTTTATTTACCCTCCAGTTATGAGATGGTCTGGGCAAATGTAGGTCTGTTGCTAGGAGACAGGAGCTAGAACTGTTAAGCCCTAGATTGTAAAGATTATGGTATGGCCAGGCATTTAAGGTACATACCTTTAACCCCAGCACTCAGATGTCAGAAGCATGCAGATCTTTATATGTTCAAGGCCAGCCTGGTCTACACAGTGAGCTCTAGGCTCACCAAGGCCATATAGTGAGACCCTGTATCCATCTATGTGTATGTATACACACACACACACACACACACACACACACACACACACACACACATATATATATATATATATAGAGAGAGAGAGAGAGAGAGAGAGAGAAACAGAAGGATGGCTTAGTTGGTAAAGGTACTTGTTGCCAAGCTGAGCTCAAGCCCCCTCCTCATCCACATTGTACAAAGAGAAAACCAACTCCTACAAGCCGTCCTCTGCCCAAGAGACATGACACATGTGCCCCCCAGTCATCTGCACTAAGTAAATGAATGTAAACAAAACAAAGCAAAACAAAAGAAAAGACCAACAACAAAAATAGACTTTAAGAACCCTGGCAAGCTGGTACCCACCTTTAGTCCCAGTACCCAGGAAGCAGAGGCAGGCAGATCTCTATGAGTTTGAGACAGCCTGGCCTATCTAGAGACTTCTAAGCCAGCCTTAGTAACATAGTGAGAACTTGTCTCCAAAATTAGGGGTGGTGGCGCCTTAAAGAGACAGTTCAGCAGTTAAATGCTCTTGCTGCTTTTGCCGAGGACTAGAGTTCAGTTCCCAGCATCCGCACGGGGTGGTTCACAACTGCCTTATAACTCTAGCTCCAGAGGACATGATGGCTTCGTCTGGCTTCTGTGGATACAACAAAGACACATATAATCATATATAATATAGAACATATATTATAATGTTATATATAATTATATGTTTGTTATATATAATATATATTATATAGTATTATATATTGTATATCATATATTATGTATGCACATATATTATACATTATGTGTATATGTATACAAATACAATACATAGATACATATATACACGCATATAAGTATATACATGCTTGTTTTTCAGGGCAGGGTTTCTCTGTGTAACAGCCCTGGCTGTTTTGAAACTCTTCTTGTAGGCTACACCGGCCTTGAACTCAGACATCCATTTCTGCCTCTTGAGTGCCGGAATTAAAGGGGTGCACTACCATGCCTGGCTAAAAATATTTTTTTGTTTGTTTTTTGAGACAGGGTTTCTCTGTGTAGCCTTGGCTGTCCTGGACTCACTCTGTAGACCAGGCTGGCCTCGAATTCACAGCAATCCGCCTGCCTCTGCCTCCCTAATGCTGGGATTAAAGGCGTGTACCATCACTGCCCAGCTTAAAAAAATATATTTTCAAAAATTAAAAAAAAAATGTATCTTTAAGACCTGAAGGAGTCTGGACTGATGCTGTCCCTGAAGCCCCAGGACTGTTTACCACACTCGACATCTTTGCCCAGTGACTCTGTCCAACACTAGCCATCTTTTCTTTTTTATATTAACTACTCTAAAGATTTTTTAAAAATATATTCATTTTTATTTTTTTGTGTATGAGTGTTTGGCTCACATGTATGTCTGTGCACCACATAGATCCAAGTTCCATCAGGGCCCAGAAGAGGGCATCAGATGCCCTGGAACTGGAGTTACAGACGGTTGGTTGTGCTTCACCATGTGACACTAGGAATTGAACCCAGGTCCTTTGGAAGAGCAGGCAGTGATCTTAACTGCTGAGCCATTTCTCCTGATTTTCAGGAGCATGTGCCTATGCTCATATCTCTGTGTTTCCAGCATGGCCCCTTCTCCTGGCATTTCTCCAGACCTCCCCTTTCATGAGGACTGATGGAGAGGGCAAGATGCCCTCTGCTCTAATAACTTGGCCCATTACTATGAGAAGATATCTGATAAAAGCTCACAGTTTGGGGTTATAGAGATGGCTCAGCCATTATGAGCACTGGCTGAGGGGGATGGAGAGATGGCTCAGAGGTTGAAAGCACTGGCTGTTCTTCCTAAAGGTCCTTTGTTCAATTCCCAACAACCACATGGTGGCTCACAACTATCTATAATGAGATCTGGTGCCTCTTCTGGTGTAAATGCACACAAATCACTGTATAGGTAATAAATAAATAAATCTTAAAACAAAACAAAACAAGCACTGGCTGAATTCCGGGCCACAGTGGCACACACCTTTAATCCCAGCATTTAGAGGCAGAGGCAGGTGGATCTTTGAGTTGGAGGCCAGCCTAATCTACGGACAGCCAGGGTTACACAGAGAAGCCTTGTCTTGAAAAACCAACCAACCAACCAACCAACGAGCACGCCAGCTCTTCCAGAAGACCGGGTTTAATTTTCAGCATCTACAAGGAGGCTCACAGCTATCTATCACTCTGCTTTGAGGGAAGCCATTGTCTCCTAGCTTCCCCAGGCACCATGCCTGTACGTGGTGTGCAGACAACCAACCATATACACCAAGGAAAAAGAAAACCTTACAGAGGGAGGGTACAGTTCATCGTGGTGGGATTTAAAGGTGAAGGAGCCACCGAGGCAGCTGGTCACATTGCTTCCACCATCAGGAAATGGCAGGCAGTGAAGAATGCTGGTACTTAGTGTTGGTTTCAGAATCAGGACAAACCCCTGAGATGCCTATTTAACATAATAAAGCAAACCTAGCCTCCCAGTTCTTCCAAAATTCCTCAGTCCCTGCCTATTGTATCCCCTCCCTCCCTCCTTGAACTCCTCACCCCCAGAGGCTCTTCACTATATAATCCAGACATTTTGGTTCTCTGTCTCTCTCTCCTCTGTCTGTCTGTCTGTCTGTCTGTCTGTCTGTCTCTCTGTTAGTCTCTGTCTCTGTCTTTCTCTGTCTCTGTCTGTCTGTCTCTTCTCTGTCTGTCTCTGTCAGGCTCTGTCTCCTCTCTCTCTCTCTCTCTCTCTCTCTCTCTCTCTCTCTCTCTCTCTCTCTCTCTTTGTCTGTCTCCTCTCTCTTTCTCCTGTCTCTGTCTCTGTCTCTGTCTCTGTCTCTGTCTCTGTCTCTGTCTCTCTCTCTCTCTCTCTCTCTCTCTCTCGGGCAAAATTAATGCCATATTTTATATTTAGTCTATATTCTGCAACAACTGATGCCATAGTCTGTGAATGTTCTGTGAGAACTTGTTCTCCAGGTGACTCCACTTCTTCCTGTGTTCTGGATATGACCATGCACTGCCATAAACTGGACCTGCCAGCAGTCTCCAGAAATCCCACTGGAGTGATTAGATACAATTAACTCCCAATGATCCTCTGAGATAAAACAACTTCCCTGGAGAGTCAGCCTCCTAGACCCAATATAAGATTCTAGATGGCTTGAACTCAGCAGTGACACTTTTAGCTAAGGAATAAGTGTTTCATTATTAGCTAAGGAAATAGTGTTTTATTAGCTAAGGAAATATAAGATTCCAGGTGGCCTGGACTCATCCACCATGACAATAGCGTTGTCAGCCGAGCAAGCAAGTTAAGAATTGCAGGCCAATAATGAGAGCAAACAAAGTAACAGCCAAATGAGTGGAGCAAGTTAAAAATTCTCCACTAGTTTCCATCTTGACCCTGCCCCTATCTCACCCTACCTAGAATTTACTACCGTAGACCCCCTATTGTTAGCCTAGCCTCTCTAACTAACCATTGTCACTAAGTTCTGCTTCTGTAAAAGATATTTAAACCCTGAGGTTTTGTAGGACGGGATCTTCCATCTCCTGGGAGCTTGGTGGACCCTGGTGTTTCGGCTTAATAAAATTCCTTTGCTTTTGCATTCAATCTGGACTCTGTCTCTCAATTGGGCTTCCAGGGATGGACTCAGATGGCCTGAGTCTAGCACTAACCTGTCTGAAGGTTGGCATTCCTTTGACTCCCCCCCCCCAATGCCTGTTTATGGTTTTATCTTTACTTCCCTGTGACCCGAACCCCCAATTAACAGCTTTCCCCCTTATAAACTCATTTCCCTTGAAGCTTGGGATCACCCTCGTATCCTGCTGTGTCAAGGAGGATTGTGATCCGAATCTCAAGCCTGTAATACAGGACCTTGTGTATGTGGCATCGGTATCAAGTCCTGGTAGCCATTTGGTGGGTCTCACAATCTGAATGATCTTGGTATTACACTGGGCAATCTCAGTATTACTTTCTCTCTCTCTCTCTCTCTCTCTCTCTCTCTCTCTCTCTCTCTCTCTCCCTCCCTCCTGCCCTCCCTCTCTCTCTCTCTCCCTCTGTTTCTCTCCCTCTGTCTCCCTCTACCTTCTACCTTCATGGCTCACTCAAGCCTCAACTCCTCTCTCTTTCCCTTCCCTCAAATAAATCTCTCCATTTCGTATCTGTTGTGTGTCGCCTCATTTTTAATCATAACACTTGCTAAAAATAAAACTTGGTCCCTGGGGACCTAAAATCAATTTTCTGGAACTCATATGGTGGAAGGAGAGAACCATTTCTTGCAAATTGTCTTCTGACATCCCCACCCCACCCCTGCCGCAAACCCCACCCCTGTGGCACCTGCACGGATCGTGCACATACCAAATCAATATAAAAAGAAGCAGCTCCCCCCAAAAAGAAGCCAGGTGTGAGCTTTAATGCCAGCACTTGGGAGGCAGAGGCAAGTGGATCTCTGTGAGTTCAAGGTCAACCTGGTCTATAAAATAAGTCTAGGACAGCCAAGGCTACTCAGAGAAACCCTGTCTTGGAAACAAACAAACAAATAAGCCAAAAGAAGTAAAAAGATACATTCTGTTGAGTTAATAATCAATTGATATTTATTGCTGGCTCAGGCAAGGATACATAGGGAGCTGGGGACCCAGAGGGTCTACCTTCTCACTCCAGCAGCCAAAGTAGGTGGGCGTGCCTAGGGGCACATGGCTCTCCTGTATGTTACTTAGCTTCGGTACTACCCGGCCCTGGTACTTGAGAGGAAACTGGTCCTGATATTCGGTGGACAAGAAGCGCTGTCCTCCCAGTGGGGGCTCTATGTGGCTGTATTTGCACTGTGAAGTTAAAGTAAGCAGATCCTTAGGGTTGCCGACTCACCCTGGCCACCTCTAGACCCACTCAGGGGAGGGCACGAAGGACGAGAAGAGACCCCTGGAGCCCACATGGTAGAAGAAGAGAATTACAAGTTGTCCTCTGACCATATGTATATACACATACACATGCGATGGTATATATACACTATGGCATGTGTATGTCTATTCCCATATATATATAGGCGTGTGTATGTCCATTCATGTATACACACACACACACACACACACACACACACACACATATGTATATGTGTGTGCGTGTATATGTGTGTGTCCTCGAACTCACAGATACCTCTGGGGTTAACACTAGTTTGAGGGTGCTTATGAGGGGATGCATCCGTTCCCACTGGCTCACCTTCTGTAACAATTCTTCAGTGATGTAGGCTCGAACTAGTCCATGCGGCTTCATCATCCTTTGGTGGGTGGTTAAAAAGTCTAATTCTGAGATTTGGGTTTGGGGAAATTTGGGGAGCAGAGGAAATGAATCAGAGATATGAGGAACTAAGTAAGGGTGGAAGCACCGATTTTGAACTGAGACTGAGGATGGCGCGAAGTATGGGCGGGGATGGGGGGGGTGGAGGGGGGGAGGGCAGATCAAATGAGCCTGAAGGGCGGGCGGGGCCAGGGAAGGAACTGTGCTGAGCCAGAGGACTGACAGAAGAGGAGAAGGAGGAGGGCTAGAGATGGAGGAGGGGAGAGTAAGGAAGGGGGAGGAGCCTTGGCCAGACCAGAGGGTTGGAGTTTCACGAGGGGTGGTACCATAGCCTGGGTGACGGGAGTTGTCTTTCAAGGTCAGTTCAAGGCAGGTGGTGCTGGGCACTTTGGGGGGCGGAACTTTGGGAATGGGGCGGGGTTTTAGGAAGGAGAGGGACTTGGGGATGTGGGTGAGGCTTCCAGGGAGCCCGTGATTGGAAATTATAGTAGAGTCTTCAGAGATAGGAAGGTCTTTGGAAACGGAGTGAGGCTTTAATTTACAAGTAGGGTTTCTAGGCCTAAGAAGTTCGTGTTTGGTGGCTCGCGACTTTAACTTTTGGATCTCTGAGTTTGAGGCTTGGTGTGCGTGTGTGTGTGTGGGTTAGTACTGGTACCCTGCTTTCAGAAGGGTGGGGCATTAAGAATGAGATGCTGTTTTCATCAATGGACAAACCTTCCAGGGAAAAAGGCAACTCTTTAGAGTTGGAGGAGATGGGGTACAGGGCGGCCTTCAAGGAGGGACAGGTTTTTCTGAACGAGGAGGAGACTTTCCGTGATGGGCGGAGCTTCCAGGAACTAGGGCAGATCTTTGTGGGGTGGGGCAGGGCTCTCAGGGACAGGTAGGCCACACTCACCACCTGTGCCCTCTGGGAGGTTACTCTGCAAAAAAAAAGGGTTGTAGACCCTTTGTATTGGGGTGGCAGCCGGTGGGCAGTAGTCAGAGGCCATGGAGGTTTGGAAGAATTCTCCGAGCAGCTTTGAGTCTCCCAAGGTCACGTGATCCTTGAGTTTTTCATGGGGCACATTTCGTCTTGAAGGCTGAGTCACAGGAGGTGGCTGCAGGAATACAGACTTCTAGGTATGTCCAGCCTAGAGGCTCCAGCCCTGAAAGTCATTCTGTGCAGTGTGGAAAGCTCCCACCCCCTGGGATCCACATGGGCTTAAGTGGTTGGGTTGTATTGTATTTAGAGACAGAACCCTTGAGGCTGATGTTGGTGTATGTCCAACCCAGGACCTATTGGTTTACATTGAAATCCACCTCTTATTCTGCCTTTGAGAGCCCCTCTGTCTGATGAGAGCACACTGCCACCCTTTTCCCACTTTCTGCTGACCTCACCGTAGAAGAACTTTGTGGAGGTAACAAGGCTGCCAGGGCCAGGGCACCAGTTTCCTTTCAGGATGTGTGACTCCGGTGTCTTATCGTGATGAAGGACAAAAGGTTCTGCCAGGGAGAGGGCGTGTCAGTGTTAAGCAACAGAGTCCAAGTTGCAAAGGGAACCAGGGGCCAGCGTGCACACACGGTAGGCTCGTACCTGGCTCCGCGGGGTAGAAGTGGTCATTCATGGTGGTCCTGTCATGGAACAGGCGGTCTCCAGGACTAATGCTCACCTTGTGGATGTGGGCTGCAGTCTGGAACTTGTCATACCTCAGACAAAATAAGTTAGGATCAAGGTAGGTAGGTCCTCAGAATTTTCAGGAAAGGTGATAGGGCCAGGTGACCTATGGCTGAGTCTGGGGCGCATGAATTATTATTTGTATACATTTTTTTAAATGTAGCCCTGGCTGGCCTGGAACTCCTAGAGATCCACCTATCTCTGCCTCAGAGCTGTGTTGGTTAGTTTTGTCAACTCAGCACAAATTAGCACCAACTGGAGAGAGAGACACCCTTAGCTGAGGAATTGTTTCCCTGTGGCCTGTGGTACCTGTCTTTGGGGCACTTTCCTCATTAATGATTGATGTGGGAGGGCATGGGCCCCTGTGGGCGGTGCCACACCTGGGTTGTATTGGAAAGCGGGCAGAGCGAGCATTGGGGATCTAGCCAGTAAGCAGCATTTCTCCGTGGTCTCTGCTACAGTTCCTGCCTCTAGGTTTCTTCTTGAGTTCCCTTGACTTCCCCCTCAGTGACAGAATGTAACCAATAAACCAAACCAACACTTTCCTCCCAAAATTGCTTCTAGCCTTCAAAGCCACAGAAACCCAAATAGGACAGGAGTTCCAGAATTAAAGGCACGTGCCACTATACCCAGCCCTTTTTATTTTTTTTAAAAATTATTTCATGTGTATGCGTTTGCCTGCATACACTTAAGCATACCACACGTATTCCTGGTGCCTACGGAAGCCAGATGAGGGTGTCAGATCTCCTAGAACTGGGGTTACAAATAGTTGTGTCACACCGTGTGGGTACAAGGAACCAAACTCGGGTCCTCTGCAAGAGCAGCAAGTACACTTATCTGATGAGATACCTCCCTAGGTCTTTTTATTTTGAGACAGGGTTTCACTATGTGTTCTTGGCTAGCCCAGAACTATGTAGACTAGGTTAGCCCCAACTTCACAGTGAAGCGCTGTTCTCTGCCTCCCAAGTGCATTCACCACCACATCCAGCCCCCCCTTTTTTTTCAGCTTCCCCCTTTAAAAGGTTTTATTGGCTGGGTGGTAGTAGAGGTGCATGTTTTTAATCTCAGCACTTAGGAGGCAGAGGCAGGTGGATCTCTGTGAGCCCAAGGCCAGTTTGGGCTACACAGAAACCATAAAAACCACACAAAAGTTTTTTTATTTTTTCTGTGTATGAGTATTTTGCCTGCATGTATATCTGTGCACCACATTCATGCCTGGTGCCTGAGGAGACGAGAGAAAGGTGTTCAGATTTCTTGGAACTGGAGTTACAGTTGTGAGCTGCCACGTGGGTGCTAGGAAATCAACCTCGGGTCCTCTGCAACAGCATCTGGTGATGTTCATTAATGAACAGCCCCTCCCATTTGTGTTTTTTTTTAAATGTTTTTTATTCTTATTTTGTATGTCTGTGTGTATGTGCCCCATATATGTGGGTGCTGGCAGATGCTAGAAGAGGGTGTTGGATCTCCTGAAACTTGAGTTACAGGCTGTTGTGAGCCACCTCACGGATGCTGAGAACCACACTCTGGTCCTCTACAAGAGCATCAAGTGCTCTTAACTGTGGAATATCTCTCCTCTTTATTTTGGCATGTGTGCTAGTATATGGTTGTGTATATACAGGGTGTGTGCAAGTGTTAATCTCTCTCTCTCTCTCACTGTCTCTGTCTCTGTCTCTGTCTCTGTCTCTCTCTCTCTCTCTCTCTCTCTGTGTGTGTGTGTGTGTGTGTGTGTGTGTGTGTGTGTGTGTGTGTACTTGCCTGTGTTTGTTCCATGGGGCACACATGGAGGTCAGAGGAGTGCTTGTGGGAATCAGCTTCCTCCTTCCACAATGTGGCTCCAGGGGGACTGAACTCAGGCTTGGCGGCAAGCACCTTTAACCACTGAGCCATCTCATTGGCCTGCTTCTTACTCCTTTTGAGATAGAGTCTCACTATACCTGAAGCTAGTCTGGCAGCTGACAAGCCCCAGTGATCTCCCTGTCTGTGTGCACCATACCACAGGGATGACAGGCACATGGTCACGGCCAGTCTTTTAGGTACGTGCTGAGGACTTGAACTCAGGTCCTCATGCTTGTGCAGTGAGCCATTTCACAATGCTGAGCCATCTCCCTAGCCTCCCACAGGGTTCCCTCAGTACGTAACGTGGCGCTGTAGTGGAGCTTGGGATGGACATTGCCAAGGCAAGTGGAAGTTCCAAAGCCCCAAGTGGTGCACATGCTGCTGAAAGCGAACTGAGGGGAGGCAGCGGCCTTTTGTACCTGTGTGGGGACAGCGCCTGAGGTGTGTAGGTCTGTTTCACGAGTGAGCACAGGGGGCTGTAGCCAGCCTTGCAGTTTCCTAGGTTTATACTGGAAGAGGCCTGCGGGCAAAAGAGGATGGAAAGGTCAGAACGACCCATGCTACTGTGGCTGCCCCCAGCTTCCAGCAGAACCAAATGCTACCTCGATTTACCCTTTTACACATCAAGGCGGGTGGGCCCGGGAGGGCCTGAAAGTGTTTCTTGTAGGAGGTGCCTTCCTGTCCCTTGTAGTTCCACTTCAGGGTGTTGGGGCCACCTAAGGAAGAAGAATGCAGAGGAGAGTGGAAGAGGATGGGGTTAAAGCCACCTGGGATGCGGGCAGCCCTGATTATTCTAGGCCGGTAGTGGATGTAAACATGTTTCTGTTCTGATCCCAAGTGTGGGACGTGAAACAGACTTGTGTGAGGATGTGCGGTTTCGTCTACTGGAAATAGACTTGTGAGAGAACACATGATGTTCGTCCACTAGAAGAGGAACTGCCTCTTGCAGGGGCATGATCTTTGCCAGCTGATCAGCATCCTAGTATGGACTCTGAATATGCCCAAAACAAGAGGCTGAGCTTTTTGGTCTTGGCATCATTTCCTATGGTTTGGCTGTTTTATGGCTCTCCTTCAAGATGCTCCTAGAGGGAACCATTCCAGCAAATGCTTTGAGGTTCTGGGTTCTGGCTGCTGCGGTTGCAGTCCCCTTTGCTGAACTGCTGTGCTGGTTTGCTGTTTGATGGGTCTGCTGGAATCCTACCAACTATGCCAGTGGAATTGCTCCAAGGAACTGGTCTAAAAAGGTCTACTTCTCCTGTTCCCATTAATCTCTTCTCTCTTGACCCGGCCTGCGGGGTTCAACTAAAACTCGGGAGGAGATTCACCTGTTGGAATGCAAGTCACAAAGGAGGAGAGCAAGTCTGAAGTATTGATCAAGCTCTCAAACTTTAATAGCCAGGCAGCAGCTTTTATAAATCAGAAGGCAGGGAAGCATATTGCTATAGAAACGCAACTGCAGGCTTTTCTCAAAACACTGGGAACTCCAGGCAGGGTCATAATGTCCTGCCACACAGGGTATCTGGCTCCCTCTTTGTCTAGTCTAACTGCTAAACCATAACAGGGTCGCTCCATCTCTATCTGTCTTTAGTCTAACGGCCGACCCACAACAGGGTCAGCTAGTTTCTGGTGAAAGGCAAGCTCTGGGGAAAACAGAGACTTAAAAGTGCAGGCTTTGACAAGATGGCTGAACATTGGCCATATGGCCTATTGTCCAAAACACTCTCTCTTATCTAGGGTAGGTGAGTTGGAAGGGGAGGGCGGAATAAGCATTAAAGAACCCTAAATAAAGTAGTTTTAAAAGTTCAACACCTGAGGCTGGAGAGATGGCTCAGTGGTTAAGAGCACTGCCTGCTCTTCCAAAGGTCCTGAGTTCAATTCCCAGCAACCATATAGTGGCTCACAAGCATCTATAATGTAATCTGATGCCTTCTTCTGGTCTGTGGACAGAACACTTTATACATAATAATAAATCTTAAAAAAAAAAGTTCATCACCTACAGGTGGCACCCAATGTGGCTTGGGCATAATGGGTAACAACTTCTAATGCTGTAGAGGAAACTACAGGGTTTGTTGTTGTTGTTGTTGTTGTTGCTTTGTTTTGTTTTGTTTTTGTTTTTTGTTTTTTGCTTTTTTGAGACAGTTTCTCTGTGTAGCCTCGGCTGTCCTGGACTCACTTTGTAGACCAGGCTGGCCTCGAACTCACAGCGATCCGCCTGCCTCTGCCTCCCGAGTGCTGGGATTAAATGCGTGTGCCACCACCTCCCGCCTGAAACTACAGGTTTTGAAGATAGAAAGAATACTGTTTCGGGGTATCAGCAAATGGCAGCTCTGATGCAGGGTTTTTTCCTTGCCTTGTAACCAGAGGGATTTTATTTTATTTTATTTTTTACTTTGTCTTCTTTTTGTATTCCATTTTTAAAAAGATCGGAAGACAAAGGTCCTGAGTTCAAGTCCCAGAAACTACATGGTGGCTCGTAACCATCTAAATGAGATCTGGTGCCCTCTTCTGGCCTGCTGGCTCACATGCAGGTAGAATACTGTATAAATAATAAGGAAATGCTTTTTTTTAAAAAAGATTGGAAGAAAGACATGAGATAGGAAAACTGAAAGTGTCACTAAATTCTATAGTTCCGGAAAAAGATTTCAGAGTTGGCGGTACAACAAGACAGTTTACGGGACGGGGTGGAAGCACGTGGGAAGCCAATAGCACCACTGATTAAAGGAGGAAAAAAAAGGGGGGGAAGTTCCCTGCTCTTGCTGCCCCGCCCTGCTCCATGTGCCAGGTGCTCAGAGCACCTGCCTGTGGAAGGGGCTGGGGAAGAACGGGGAGCCAGGCAGGCCAAAAAGGGTTGCAGAAGAACAGGAAGCTCCATAGGCTAAAAGGGCTTTGGAGGCAAATGCGCCACTAGAAGAGTTCTCTAGGGCGGCTACACAGACACCATCAGCGTTTCCAGTCTTGTGCAACATAGATGGATGCAAATAAATAAGTAAATAAATAAGGAAGACAGGATGTTGAGGTGGTTTGGTGAGTAACAGTGCTTGCCACCAAGCCTGACGAGCGTCGCTTAGGTCCCTGATTTCACGTGGTAAACAGAAGTGACTCCTGCAAGCTGTTCTCTGACCTCCACACTCATACCCTGGGATTGCACACACACATATAAACACACACACACACACACACACACACACACACACACACACACACACAAAAGTGTAAGAAAAAAGAATAACTACCAAGAATTGAGGCAGGTGCCTAGGCCAAGTTCATTTCGCCCTTTCCTTTCCATCCCTCCCTCTCGCTCCACCCCGGGGACAGGGTCTCATGTAGCGCAGGCTGGCCAGGACAGGGTCTCGTGTAGCGCAGGCTGGCCTCACCCTTTCCACACAGCTGAAGAGGGCCTTGGATTCCCGCTTCTTCTGCTTCAGCCTCCCTCAACAGTGCAAGCTGTACCAGCTCAGCCACCACGCCCAGGCACCTACATTCTTTCTTCTATACCCTGTTTTGTTTCAGGGTGACACTGTGTGTCAGCACACTGTTGTAACCACTGCCATAGCTGCTTAGGAACTCTCAGTTCTCAGCCTTCTGAGTGCTGGGGTCGTAGGCTGAATTGGCCTTGTAGTCTCCCACCCACTTTACACCCTTGAGGCTCAGAGACTTGGTGTGGGAGCTGGACAGTGGCAGGTCACTTGTCTACCATGTCTGAAACCCTGAGTTGGGTCCCCAAGCAGGAGGAAAAAAAAAAAAAGATAAGGTTGGGGAGACTTGGTAAAGCACCTGCCTCACAATCATGAAGACCTAGGTTTCCGTCTCCAGAATTCATGTTATTAGAAAGTTGCTAACAGTGGCACAGGTTTGCCGTCTCAGCACTGGGGAGGCAGATGCCAGGGCCTTGCTTGCCAGCCAGTGCAGCCAGACAAGAAAGCTCCAGGCCAGTGGCAGACCCTGGGTAATGAACTGAGAAGCTGGTTCTGGGAAGCCAGGCCCTCCTTCTATTTTTAGATCTAAGCATGTATGTCTTAGAGTATTCTCCACAGCTCTTTGTCCAAGGATGGGCTGTCACCCCTAAGTCAGTGACAAAAAGGTGGTGGTGGGGGATGGAGGAGATAGCAAAACAATCCAAGAATAAAACTTGAGAATATACTTGACAACAGCTAGAAGGCGAACCGTTTCCAACAGACATTACTATTGCTCATCCCATGATGCAAAAGCCCCTGCCATGGGAAAGAGAGGCCTGGTGAGCTCAGTCGCCTGCCTCAACTTCCCTTGTCTCTGTGTCTGTCTCTCTGTCTCTGTCTCTGTCTGTCTCTCTGTAGACCAGGCTGTCCTAGAACTCACAGGGATCCATCTGCCTCTGCCTCCTGAGTGCTGGGATAAAAGGTGTGTGCGACCATGATGTCATTTGGATGTCATTTGCACCTGCTTTCATTTGTTCTTCTGTGTGGGCGCCTCACCTGAGAAGACACTACTCTGCCTGGGACTGTCTCCATCCCTACCTCATTGAGCTTTTCTGGATGCTTTGAGGACCCAGAATGAGAATGTTTTACTAGATTAGGCTAGTTAGTACTGTCTGTCTTCAGGTGTTTTTGGTTTGTTTTTTGTTTTTTCTTCTTCTTCCTGTTATTTTGGCTTGCTGTATACTAATATTCTCACTAATTCAAAACCAAAAGAATGGCTATCCTAGCTCCTTCTCGCCGCTCACAAAACGCCCTGTTTTAAAACAAAAGCTGGAAGGTGCCTGAGCTCTGCTACCCAAGGTTGTCCACTAACTTACACAACTGCTCCCAGACACGCACAAAAGAAGAAATTAGAAACGTACAATCCAAAAGCCCAACTCAAAGGGGGATCCTTTTACTGACAGTAACTGCAAGTGCACTGCAGTCGTTGACGGAAAAATTCCCAAAAACCTAGGGCCTTGTACAGGACCAGTCCAGTGCTGTACCACTGAGCTACATCCCTAACTCTGTTTTGTGAATCTCACTAAGTCACCCAGGCTAGACTTGAACTCATGCTGTAGCCAAGGCTGGTCTTGAACTTCTGTCTCAGCCTCTGAAGTGCCAAGATTACTGGCATGCACAACTTTTTGTTATTTGTGTGGGGGTGGGGGGGGGTGAGGTGGGCTTTGTGAGATATGGAGGGGTCTGAGAACAACTTGCAGAAACCAGTCCGCTTCTACCATGTGGAACCCAAAGATTGAACTCAGGTCATCAGACTTGGCTGCAAGCACCCTTTCCCAGTGTGGCTCACAGTTCCTGGAGCCCACGTTTTCCTGATACCTGGAGCTGGCTGAGTCTTCTGTGGGGTTGTGCAGCACCCTGCATGGTAGGATTTGGAGAGTGAGCCAAGAATTTGCAGCAATCGCCTTCCCTCAGCTCCTGAGTGCTGGGAGTACAGGTGTGAGCCACTGTGCTTAGCACACAGTGGGGGGTGTGTGTGTGTGTGTGTGTGTGTGTGTGTGTGCATGTTTGTGGAGGCCAGATGTCCATGTCCGGTGTCACCCTCAATTGCTATCATATATTTTGAGATACGGTCTCTCACTGAACCTGGAGCTCTCTGATTCAATGAGACTGACTGGCCAGCAAAGGGGGAGGTGGGGAGATCCTCCTGTCTCTTTCTCCCAAGCATGTGTTGCCCTGCCTTGCTCTGACACAGGCATTAGGGAGTGGAACTTGGGTTCTCAGATTTGCACATCAATCAGCGTACTGACTGAGTCATCTCCCCGGCCTTGTTTTATTTGATCTTATTCAAGACCAGGCTGGTCTTGAACTCACTACGTAGCTGAACTCCTGATTCTCCTGCTTCCACGTCCCTGCTGCTGGGATGATTGGTATTGGCCATTATACTTAGTGAATACAGAGCTGGGGTTGCATACCACGGATACATGCATACTTAGTAAATAAATACTACTAAGAACTACATGCTACGTAAAGTAAATATTACAAATGCTAAGTAAATATTACCAACTGAGCCACAACTTGAGCCCTGTTTTAGCAGCAGCATCTTTGGTTGGCAATTAGAAGCACTTTCCTCTCTGTGCTGACAAGTGGCCATTTATGGTGGGGGCGGGGCGCGAGGGGCGAGGACTTGTGGGGCCTCCTCGAGTGCCCTTCGGTGCAACATGGCCAGGGCTCGCGCTCACCCAGGTGGCTGCTGGGCGCCCGGGGCTGAGGGGCGGCGGCGTGTGGCGGATAGTGTGCCTTGTATGAAGTGGACGGGATGCGCAACTGTTGCCTGTCGCCTGAGGGCATGGAGTCTCGGTCGAAGTTGAGGCGTGCGCCACGGATGTCCACGCGGTCGCTCGGCGGCAGCTCCGGCCAGCCATAGTCAGCTTGGGCGGTGGACAGGTTGAGGACCGGACGCCTATCCGCGTGCACGTGCAGGTTGCTGACCTGCATGGCTCGCGTGCGCTCCTCTGTGCCCTTCCTCAGCTCATCCGCCGACTGCGGGTTGTCCAGCGGCACCGAGAACGCATGGTGCATCTCGGATTTGTGCGTCTGGGTAGCCCAGCGTGCTTCCCTTTGTAAGACTGAGGATTGCCATGGTGAAGCAGGGGGCTCGGCTGGGGTGATGAAGGAATGGGCCGGGAAGTCTCTGTGCGTTGTGCATTGCATAGTGCCGTCATGCAGCCGCGGATCGGGACCCAGAGCGAAGTGTGAGGCTTTCAGGAATTCCATGGGTGTAGGGCACACCGGCATCTTGAGGTCTGGGTGCCACCTGCGGGGAGGGGAAGGGGAGGGCGAAGACAAAGGCAAGAGCTGGTGACAAACGCCTCAGCTACCTCAATACAGTGCTGCCTTTCAGTCCTTGGCCTGACCCCAGAAAGAGGAAAGAGACATTCTCTTTCTCTCACTGTGTGTAGAGGGCATTGTGGTATTGTGTCTGTTAATTTTAGCTAGAGCCCTTTTAGAAAAGAAACCTCAGTTGAGAAAATGTTTCTACCAGATTGGCCTGAGGGACATATTCGTCATTGAATGTTGATGTAGGAGGGTCCAACCCACTGAGAGTGGTGCCACCGCTGGGCTGGTGGTCCTGAGTTTTATAAGGCAGCAGGCTAAGCCGGCCATGAGGAGCAAGCCAGTAATCAACATTTCTCCATGTCCTCTGCATCACTTCTTGCCTCTAGGTTCCTTCCTTGACCTCCTCAGATGATTGAGCTACAAGCTCTAATGTGAAATAAACCCTTTCCTCCCCAACTTGATTGTGGTTACGGTGTTTTATCACAGCAGTAAGAATCCTGAGACAGAAGGCAGGCATGGTGGCTCGCTCCGTTCATCACAGCACTTGTGAGGCAGACTTAGGAGGATCTCTGTGAGCCTCTGCCAGTCTGTCCTATAGAGTGAGCCCAGGACAGCGATGGCTCTGTTACGCAAAGAAACCCAGTCTCAAAAAAACAAAAACAACAAGAAAAAAAAAAAAAAAAACCCTGGCCGGGTGGTGGTGGTGCACACCTTTAATCCCAGCACTCCGGAGGCAGAGGCAGGTGGATCGCTGTGAATTCAAGGCCAGCTTGGTCTACAAAGTGAGTCCAAGATAGCCAAGGATACATAGAGAAACCCTGTCTCGAAAAACCAAAAACCAAACCAAACCAAACAAAAAAACCAAAACCAAAACCAAAAACAACAACAAAAAACCAACCAAAACACACACACACACACACACACACACACACACACACACACACACCCTATTCCACAAAAACCCCTGCCACCACCAACAAAAATCCTGAGACACACAGATATCATTTAACAAAAGAGAGATGATGTTGGAGGTTAACTGAGTCGAGAAGACGCGCACTGAAAGCGACCCTGAGCTGGGTCCTAGACAGAAATCAGTGGTTCTCAGCACGTGGGTCAGGACCCCTTCACAGTTGATGGCCCTTTCACAGGAGTCTTCTAAAATCATCAGAAAACACATATATTTACATCATCACTATTCACAACAGTAGCAAAATTACAATTATGAAGTAGCAACAAAAATAATTTTGAGCCGGGCGTGGTGGCGCACGCCTTTAATCCCAGCACTCGGGAGGCAGAGGCAGGCGGATCGCTGTGAGTTCGAGGCCAGCCTGGTCTACAAAGCGAGTCCAGGACAGCCAAGGCTACACAGAGAGACCCTGTCTCGAAAAACCAAAAAAAAAAAAAAAATAATAATTTTATGACCGGGCAGTGGTGGCACACGCCTTTAATCCCAGCACTCTGGAGGCAGAGGCAGGTGGATCGTGTGAGTTCGAGGCCAGCCTGGTCTACAATGTGAGTCCAGGACAGCCAAGGGTACACAGAGAAACCCTGTCTCAAAAAACTAAAAAAAAAAAAAAAAAAAAAATTTATGGTTGGGAGTGGGGGGTTCACCACAACATGAGGAACTGTATTGAAGGGTCACAGCACTAAAAAGGTTAAGGACCACTGACCTAAGTGGTCATGTGAGAGGCTGACTGCAGATCTGCCGCTCCCTTTTCCGCCTTCAGCTCGAGATGGTCAGTCCCTCCAATCAGCCAGCTGTGACTTAGAACAGAGCCACCCCCTCCATCCTCCTTGATGTTCCTTAGAGTCCCCGGCTGCCTACCAGCATTCCTGGCTGCTAGGCTCACCTCCTCCAGAAAACTCTCCCTGACTTCACTGAACTTGGTTTTTGTTTGTTTGTTTTCAAGATAGGGTTTTTAATGTGTATTCTTGTCTGTCCTGGATTTGCTTTGTAGACCAGGCTGGCCTCGAACTTACAGAGATCCGCCTGCCTCTGCCTCCCTGAGTGTTGGGACTAAGCAAGAATTAGATGCTTGATTCTTCAGCACATAAAAATAAACAAATAAAAATCAAGTACACGCATTGGGCTAGCCCTCTGGTTCATGGGCAGAATGCTGGCCCAGCATGCATGAGTCCTTGGTTGAGCTCCAGTACTGTACAAACCAGGTTTGGTGATACAGACCTATCATCCCAGCACTCTGAAGGCAGGGATGAGAAACTCAAGGTCGATCTTATCTGGATAGAGAATTCAAGGTTAGAATGGACTACATAAGATATTGTCTCAAGCCGGGCGGTGGTGGTGCACGCCTTTAATCCCAGCGCTCGGGAGGCAGAGGCAGGCGGATCTCTGTGAGTTCGAGGCCAGCCTGGTCTACAAAGTGAGTCTAGGACAGCCAAGGCTACACAGAGAAACCTTGTCTTGAAAAACCAAAACCAACAACCAACAACAACAACAGCAACAAAACAACAACAAAACCAAAAACACAAAAAGATATTGTCTCAAAAACAAAACAAAACAAAACAAGAGCTGAAGATTGGGGCTCAGTCTGTATTTGATACCCATTAGGTGGCTCTTACAATGCGAGCATCGGAGTGGCAGAAACACTGGGGTCCCTGATGTCCTGCTTAGATAACTCAATGAGCTCCAAGCCCATGAGAAACCTAGTTTCAAAGGAGGCGAATGGCAATTTTGAGAGTGACACCTGAGGTGGTCTTCTGGCCCGTGGCCCCCAAACTTGCTTTGTCTCAGTGATGCCAGAATTTAGAGAGTAGAGGGAGGAGAATGAGACAGTCAGGCTCAGCGTTTAGTGTGAGTTTGAGATCAGCCTGGCCCAGTGAGTGAGTACATGAAATAAGGAACACCGCGCTGCATGGTGACACACCTATAATCCCAAGGCTAGAAGGTGAAGGGAGAAAGGTCGCAAATTCAAGGCCATCCTTGACTGCACAGCAAGTGTGAGGACAGCCTAGGCTGCATGCAACCCCTGGCTCAGGGTGAGGGGTGCAGGGGACAAGGACACTAACTTACCTTCCTGGGTTATTGAATCTTGAACTTGGTGCTTGTCTGGTCCCTCAGACTCCCTCTGGCCCTGGTCATGCCAGGGGGGCTGGTCTTCTGGTCCTTTCTGGAGGTTAACCCAAGGTGGTCTACCCCCTGCTCATTGTGACTTCAAGAATTCTCCCAGATGGTGCTGTCACAAAGGTGTCCTGCTATCTCTTGGGGCAGCCTGGAGAGCCTGGGCTTTAATTCTGTCGGAGACCCAGGCATGCAATTTGAGTTCTCAGAGCCTCAGTTTTGGGATCTGGGAAATGCAATGGAGAATAGAGATGACTTTAAAAGAAGCTGTGTGTGTGTGTGTGTGTGTGTGTGTGTGTGTGTCTGTGTGTGTGTCTGTGTGTGTATATGTGTGTCTCTGTGTGTGTATGTGTCTGTGTCTGTGTGTGTGTAGCTATTACTTTTAAAGTTTTTCTTTTTTTAATTTTTAATTTTATTTTATTATTTATTTATTTGTTTTTTACTTTTAAAGTTTTTCTGTCATTTATATCTTGATGTTGCACACAGGGACTGCTGTCCTTGAGTCACTAGCCCCTTCTATGTCATGCTTGGGCTCATAGACTGCCAAAGAACCTTTAAAATTTTTATCTAATTAGAAAAAAACTTTTAAAATTACACTTTGTGAAGATTACCTTTAACTGTAAACTTAATTGACACAACTGAGAATCACTCGTGTTGTTGTTTTAAGCATTGTGTGCGTGGTGGGGCTTGCCTTCAGGGACTTGGGTGGAGGGGTGTCTACAACTCTGAGAATTGGGAAGGTGTCCCAGCCCTGAGGTGGGACAGTGTCCCAAGAGTACCCTGAGGCACAGGAGTCCAGGAACCTCACTACTCTGAGAGGAAGCTATGCAGCTCCCAGGGAAGGGTTGCCCCAAACCCTGAGGAACTGAGGAGCCTGAGCTCCACTCCTTCTTTGTTCTTCCTTCTCCTCTTCTGGTGAAAGAGTCACAGCAGGCCATAAATCTCTTAAAAGAGACTTATTGAAGGGTCCAGTCCAGGAGTGGCTGCCTCTGCTCCTGGGAGGAGACAGCAGAGAACTTGTAGACACAGTCTTTATATAGGGTTTCTTAGGGGGCGGAGCTTTCTGGGGGCTGAGCTAGGAGGACAGTTAGGGATTGGTGGACTTTTGTCCAGACTTCTCATCCCAAATTAGCATAGTCTGGGATAAGTCCTACTGAGGGCCTGGAGATGGCAGTTACAGAGGTGTGGGGCCGGAGGGCTGCTGGAGCTTTCTCAGGCAGAGACTGGGCTAATTTTCTGCCCACTTTATGTGGTGCTAGGGGTGGCACCCAGGGCTTGGTGCATGCTAAGCAAGCACTCTGCCCACCAAGATGTTCTTTAACTGGATACTTCCCTACTACTTGGAAACATACCGTTGGTTAAGTGAATTCTGACTAATTCGACCTGTCGTGTGTGTGTGTGTGTGTGTGTGTGTGTGTGTGTGTGTGTGTGTGTGTAGTGTGTTGGGATGTTTTAGAAAGTACATAGAGGAGTTCATTTGTGTGAGTTTTGGGGGGAAAGAAGGAAGTCAGGTGTCCTGTCTGGGTTTTTTTTTTCCTTTCTTCCTTTCTTCTTTTCTTTCTTTCTTCCTTTCTTTCTCTCAAGATAGGGTTTCTCTGTGTAGCCTTGGCTGTCCTGGACTCACCTTAGACCTAGACCAGGCTGGCTTCACAGAGACCCACCTGCCTTTGCCTCTCTGAGTGCAGGGATTACAGGCACGTTCCACTGAGCCTGGCCTTTTTTTCCCCCCCAAGACTTATTTATTAGTGAATAATATTCTGCCCGCATGTGAACCTGCACACCAAAAGAGGGCACCAGATCTCATTGTAGATGGTTGTGAGCCACCATGTGGTTGCTGGGAATTGAACTCAGAACCTTTAGAAGAACAGAGAGTGTGCTTAAAAACCTCTGAGCCCTCTCTCCAGTCTTTTTCCTTTTTTTTTTTTTCATTGCTGTAGATGGACTCAGGTCCTCCCACATTGGTGAGCAAGGGCTCTGTTAGTAAGGCAGGCATGGTGGTAATGCACCCGTAATCCCAGCTCTGTAATCTCAGCAGAGTCGAGAAACATCACAAACTCTAGGCCAGACTGGACACCTGTTTAAAAAAAAAAAAAGTGGGTGGGGGCAAGATGGCTCAGCAGGTAGAGGTAGAGGCATTTGCCACCAAGTCTGACAACCTGAGTTTGACCCTGGGACCCACATGGTAAAAGGAGAGATCTGAATTCTGAAAGTTGCCTGACCTCCACATATGCATCATGGCATGCATGTATTCTTACTTCTAATTAAATGGTTAAGGGGAATTTCATTGTATATAAAGTATACTTCAGTAATGCCAGTTAAAAAGAGAATATCTCCCCCGATACACACACAGACACACAAAGACACACAGAGACACACACACACACACATACACACACACACACACACACACACACGAGAGACAGAAACAGGAAGAGAGGGCGGTTGGGATTTTTTGTTTTTGTGCATATGCCTGTGATGTGTGCATGTGTGTTTTCAAGACAGAATTTCTCTGTGTAGTCCTGGCTGTTCTGGAATGCTCACTGTAGTCCAGGCTGGCCTCGAACTCACAGAGATCCACCTGCCTCTGACGCTCCCCAGTGCTGGGATTAAAGTCATGCACTACCACAGTCTATGGAGAGAGATATTTTTTTTTTTTAAAGATGAAGACCAGGTATGTGGTACATGTTTTTAATCCCACCATTTAGGAAGCAGAAGTAGGTGGCTCTCGGTGAGTTTGAGACCAGCCCTGTCTATATAGAGAGTTTCAGGCTAGCCAGTGCTACTTGCTGAGACCCTGTCTAAAAGAGTAAAAATTGAAGTTACAACAAACACCAAAACAATTTGGATGGATTCTTTCTCACAAAAGCAATTCCAGCCAATTGTGACTTTTGTCCCCTGGGTTGAGGCGGGCTCTACTCCCAGGCTGCAACTGACCCCCAGGGCTTCGGTCCAGCCAGCCAGACACAAGCATTTATTTCCTCCTCGTTCTCCTGCTTGCTGGGGATGCAGGCTTTGGAGGGCAGACCTCACGGTAGGAGTGGAAGAGCTCATCAGCAGGGTGCTGGCCTAGCATACATAAAGCCCTGTGTTTCTTGAATATCTGCATCATTATAAGGAAGAACTACAAAGAAACGAAGCAGAGATGAAAAACCGTGATGAGTAGGAGGTTTCAGTTACTCTCATAAACTAGGAATAGAGGTGTCGGGGTGGTGAGATGGCTGGCTCAGGGTATAAAGGTGCTCACCACCAAGGCTGACGACTGAATTCAATCCCTGGGACCCCCCCCCCCCCCCGTGATGGAAGGAGAGAACCAACTCCTGAAGTTGCCAGACAGCCACCTGCACATCACAGCACCTGCACGCCCACCTATGTGCACCCACCATATACAAATGCAAAAAAGAACTGGGCATGCTGCTCATGTGCTGAGACATGATAACAGAACACCCTTGTTTTGTCTTGCTCCTCTAAGGTCACACACAAAGTGGCCTTGTCTCATGTGCGCCTTCTGTGTTGGCAGGAGGACACTGGCTGAGAACCAGCAGTGACTGCCAGCCCGGTGCCTGGCAACTCCAAGGCCAGCTCAGAAGGCCAGGGCTTATGCATTTTGTCCAAGGTCAATGGAACTCAGTTCTTCACTCGCTGGTAGGTGCGTGGCCTGCAAGGTTCAAAGCTGTGTCTCAGGGTGGAAAATGGGGAGTCGGAGGGCTGCAGAGAGCCTGGCAGCACGAAGGGGGGGTTTAAAGAAAAGTATCATGTGAGCACAGGCCCCCTGGGGAGAACACCCATTAAAGGGATCTGGCTGGGTATGTTTGTGCTCACCCGAAACCTCAGCATTTGTAAAGTGGAGGCAGGAGGATTGCTGCAAACTCGAGGCCACCTGAGCCATATAGTGAGTTTCAGAGTGGGAGCCTGTCTCAAATAAGTAAACAGGCATAAAAATCCCAGAGTCGGGTGTGGTTGTACACACACGGCATCCCTGTGCTTGGGTGGTAGGGATGAGAAGATGTCAAGCCCCAAGCCGTCCTCAGCTACATAGCAAGTTCCAGTATAGCCTGCCTCAGTGGCTGGGGAGGTGGCTCAGTTGATAACGGGCTGGCTATGCAAGCAAAAGGACCCAAGTTCAATCCCCCTGAACTCATATTTAAAACAAAAACAAAAACAAAAACAAAACAAGTTGAGGTGACATGCTTATAATTCCAGCACCAGGGAAGGCAGAGACAAATGGATCACTGGGACTTGACAATGAGCCAGCCTAGCCTTAATTGGTGAGTTCCAGGCCAGTGAGAGACCCTACCTCAAAAGTAAGGTGGAATACATTATGATCTGGGCTCTACCTGCGTGTGCACACACGTATCCCCACTTACCAGAGCCCAACCCCACCCCCAAGGGGAAAAAAAAACTAACAACCAGGGAGGAAAATACAGATGCAAGGAACCCTCAGAAGATGTGGTGAGGAAGGCCCGCTGCTAAGATGATGGCATTTAGGCAGGGGTCTGAGGATCATGTATGTAAGGTGTGCATAGGCTACAGAGTGAGACCCTGTCTCAAACGTAAAAGTGGGTAAGAAGTTTAAGAAAATATGAAAAGCATTCCAGGCAGAGGGAACTGTGCAAAGGTCCTGAGGCAAAAAAGGTGCTCCATTTGAAGGAAGGAAGAAAGGATAGGATCAGGAGAGAAGAGGAGAGAGAGAGAGAGAGAGAGAGAGAGAGTAATAGTGGCTGAAGTGGACTGGAGATGTCTTTCAAAAATTAATCAATTATTTAGATAGGAAAGTGCAACATGGGGACCACTTCACATCTGCCAGGTTGGACATCAGAATAAAAAAAGTCATTGCAAAGCGATGATACAGTGAGGCATCAGTCCCAGTGTATTGTGGATGGAGACGTACGTAGAATAGCACAGCTGCTACGCAAACAGGTTGGCAGTTCCTCAGAAGGTTAAACACGCAGCCAGTGAGGTGGCTCAGCAGGGAAAGGTGCCTGCTGAAGGCTTGAGTCTGGACCCAACTGACTCCTGAAAGCTGTCCTCTGACTTCCACACATGTTCAGGGACGTACTCACGCATGCACTTATGTGCACACCCACCCACAGTACATTAAATAAATAAAATGTAAAATCAGTTTTTGAAAGTTAAACACAGAGTTTGGGGTGTATCTCAATGATTGAGTGCTCGCCTACCAAGTGCAAGGCCTTAGGTTCTACTCTCAGCAACACAGACACACAGACAGACACACAGACACAAACACACATACACAAACACACACACAGAGACACAGACACACAGACAGACACATACAGAGACATACAGACAGACAGACACACACACAGACACACAGAAAGTCACACAGATACAAACACACACAGAGACACAGACAGACACACAGACACACAGACACAAACACACATACACAAACACACACACAGAGACACAGACACACAGACACACACAGACACAGACAGACACACACACAGAGACACAGACACACAGACACACACAGACACAGACAGACACACACACACAGAGACACAGACACACACAGACTCACAGGCAGATACAGACACACACAGAGAGACACATACAGACAGAAAGTCACACAGACACACACACACACAGAGACACAGACACACACACACACATATACACACAGGCATACACACACAGACACACAGACATACAGATACAGACAACAGAACACAAATGAACATAGAAGCTGGCTCTGGTGGCTCAGGTTGGGAATCTCAGTACTAGGGAAGTAGGGCTGGCCATCATGCTAACAGAATTGGGGAATTCTGGGTAAAGTGAGACACCCTGTCTCAAAACTAATTGGAGAGCAAATAAAGCTGACACCTCTGGCCCCTGTGTGCACATTCTAGCTATACACACAACAACAACAACAACAACCACAAAAACCAACCACTCCTCCCCACCCCACCCCCAAAAAACGGAGAGAAAAGAAATAATCACCACACGACTCAGTGATTCTATCACTGGGATGGAAACCAGGGACTTGAACAGGTGCGTATTCATGAGTGTTCATAACATCTTTATTCATAAGGGCCAAAATGTGGACAGAGTCCAAATGTCCAACAACAGGTGACTGAATAAGCACATGGTGGTATGTCTATCAAGTGGAATAGTACTTACCCCAGAAGAGACGGAATTCTGATACATGGTATCAAGTTTAAAAAACCTAAAAAAAAAAAAAAAAAAAAAAGGAGCCAATATTAGTAAAAGAGGCATACACATATGGTCATAGTATTAGCTTTCTATTATTGTAACAAAATGTAACCAACTTATTAGAGGGTAAGAGTTATTTTAGTTTATGGTCTTAGAAGCTTCAGTCTATAGTCTCTTGGTTTTATTGTTTGGGCTTGTGGGACTCAGTACATCCTGGCCAGAGTCTCTGATTTTTAGGAAGCAAAGAGAGACAGAAACAGGCCCAGATACAAATATCCCTTTTCAGGGCACATTCCTAAGGATCTAGCTCTCTTTTACTTCACTTTTAAAGCAGTGGTTCTCAAACTGTAGGTAAAGACCCCCACAAGGATCGCATATCAGATATCCAGCACATCAGATACTTAGAACACAATTTATAACTAGCAAAATTATACCCAAGAAGTCGAAACGAAATAATTTTATGGTTGAGGTCACCACAATATGAGGAGCTGTACTAAAGGCTCACAGCATTAGGAAGGTTGAGAACCACTGTTCAGAAACAAACAAGGGCTAAAGAGATGGCCCAGGTGGATCAGGGCCCGGGAGGGGGGGGGGTCTGCTCAAACTATTGCACTAACCAAGGACAATACAAGTACTAAACATCGAACCCCTACTCTGATCTACCCAATGGACATGACATTCTCCACAGTTTTGTGGAGAGCGGGGACTGACTTTGGCATGTACTCTGGTGCCCCATATTTGACCACCTCCCCTTGTTGGGGAGACCTGGTGGAACTCAAAGAAAGAATAAGCAGGCTACCAAGATGAGACTTGATAGCCTATGACCATATAGTGGGGGAGGAGGTCCCCCTTGGTCTTAGACCTAGGGGAGGGGAATAGGGTGAAAGTGGGCAGGAGGGAGAAATAGGAGGATACACGTGATGGGATAACAATTGAGTTGTAATCTGAATAAATTAATAAAATTAAAAAAGAGAGAGAGAGATGGCCCAGGAGTTAAGGACATATGCCATTCTGAGTCCCTATATCAGTCTTGAGAGTGCACATGCACACGAGCACACATCACACACACAACACACACACACACACACACTCATGTACACACATGCATGCACACACTCATGTACGTGCGTGCACACACAGACTAAGAACTGATGGGGAGAGGAGAAGGTCAGAAATGCTAGGCTGCCGACCAGCTGAGCAGGAAGCTTTCACGATCTTCCTCCAGAGTGGGGTGGCTTTTCCGAGATGCGTTTGCCTTTGAGTGACCCATGCTTCTCTAGGAAACCTCCCTAAATCCATTGCTTCACCACGTCAGACTAGAGTGAAACCATTCTTCTCCTTTACTCTGGGCTTTTCCTCTTCTACCTGACCTACACCCCCAACCTCCAACTCAGTGAGCTTTAGTAACCAGCCTTTCTCTATCCTTTATCCACCTACCCATCACTCGCCACCCTGAGCGACTCTCATTGGTTACTTTCAGAATACTGCTCTTGGGGCTGTGACTGTGGTAGAACAGTTACTTGGCAAGCGCAGAGAGCCCTGGGTTTCAACACCAGCCCTGCACAATCCAGATGTGGTGGCACACACACCTGTCGTGCCAGTACTTTTGAGGCAGGAGGATCAGGAGTCTAGGTCCAGTCTTGGCTGTAAATTCTGTAGGATTCCATCCCGGACTACATAAGATCCTGTTTCATAACAAGCACTCGGAATACCTGTGTCCTCCACTCCCCGCCCCACCCCCCCACCCCGACCAAAACAAACCACACACAGCTGGTTAAAAATTGAATCCTCTGGTGCCATCTCCAGGTGGATATGGTTCAAAGGTCTTTAAGTGATCAACCTTTGTCCTTCCTGGAAGAGAGAGTGGAGGAGAACTTTGTATATTTTGTTGTTGTTTTACACACACACACACACACACACACACACACACACACACACACACACACACCCCACATGCCAAGGTGTAACTGTGGAGGTCAGAGAACAGTTTGCCTGCAGTCAGTTCTTCTCCTTCCACTATGTCAGTCCCAAGGGTATCTTCAGGCTTGTTTACAAATGCCTCTACCCATTGAACCATCCTGCCGGCCCGATGTAGCTCTTCTTTACAGTTTTTTTTGTTTGTTTGTTTTAATTTAATTTAATTTTTTTTTAATTTTAGACCTTTTTAAAATTTTTTTTTAATTTTAGACCTCTTATGTAGCGCTAGCTATGCTTGAGCTCCCTAGATCTGGCTGGCCTTGAACTCACTGAGAACCTCTCTGCCTCCTGAATGTTGGGATTAAAGGCAATAAGTCCCTGTCCCTGGCTCACTTACTTCTAACAGCTGCCTTGGAGTCGGTAACGCCGCCTACGGATGCCTTGCAGCTCACGTGCTTGTCATCTCAGCACTGAGGAGACTGAATCAGGAGTTTAGTGTCAGTCTGGGTATAGGATGAATTCGAGAGTACAGGGTGAGTTCGAGGATAGCCTGAGCTACATGAAGTCCAAATGAATGAATGAATGAATACATGAAATCTAAAAGACAAACAAACAAACAAACAAACAAAATCTATCACTCTTCAAAGAAAATGAAAATCCAGATCCCTTGTGAGAGTCTACCAGTCACACATGCTCAGTACAGACAAGCTGCTAAAGCAGGCAATGTGCATCTCACAAGCGAAGGAGAAATTTCTTTTGTATGCCTTGGTGTGCTTTTTATTTGGACTTTCTTTTTTAATGTGGGCGATGAGTTCATTTTGAGACATTTCGCTCGTAAAGTTGCCTAATCTAAACAGCCATGGAGCGGATTGCAACAGGCTCAGAAGGTCATTCTGGGTGCGCTTGGGTATGGAGTACATAACGTGGCAGCAATACAGTCGCAAACTGGGTTCAGGTTAGCACGCCTACGAGGCACCGGCTCTGGGACAAAGGGCAGCAGTTGCGCCTGCGCAGACCTTCAGACCCTTCCGAAAAGTTTTGACCCCGCCTCGGGTGACGTCAAGATCGAGTTTCCATGGCGCTGCTGAATGGTCTAGCTTCCGCGCTGGAGTCCTACAGGACCCGGGACCGCCTGGTGAGAGGAAGTTTGGGGCTCTGCGGGACCGGAGTGATCAGTTTGGTCGGAACTCAGAGATGAGGAAAACTGAGAACAGAACTGGGGTCCTAAAAGGACCGGTATCAGCAGGCAGGTGTCTTACCTGGGATCCTATCTCAGCCTCTCAAGTTGCTGGGATTACAGGTGTGTGCCGGCACACACAACTTGAAACCAACAATTTCTGACAAGCAAATGAAATAATAAAGAAACTGGGTCTGTAGCCTAGTGCTCTCTTAGCATAGACAAAGCCTTAAGACCCATCCTCAGCACTGCATAAACCAGATTATACTGGCACAAGCCTGTGATCTCGGGCACTCAGGAGTTCAATGCCAGCCGGGGGCTACATGAGACCCTGCCTCAAAAACAAAAGAAACGAGACAGGGTGGTGAGCCTGCTGCCTTTCAGTGTTCCAAGTCTCTTATTGAATGGCTTCCTTCTCTCTGTTCTAAGCAAATTGCTATTTTGCCTCCTTTCTCGCTGCTATACCAGGAAGAGTCTGGTGCCCCTGCCTGTGGGCAAAGAGAACCCAGGAGCAGGAAATAGTTTTCTTTTCTTTGTCCCTGTCATTTCAACCATTGGTGACACAAACTAGCACTCATTTGGGAGTCTCCATGGCAACCCCTACCTCCTCCTTTCCTCCTCCCTGTCCCTCCAATCCTTTTCTCTTCTCACCCCCTCTCCTCTCCTTTCTCTATTGAAGCGGGGTTTTTTTTTTTTTTTCATATAGCCCAGGCCGGCCTATAACTCACCATGTAGCCCAGGCTGGCCTTGAACTTTCTTATTCTCCTGCCTCAGCTACCCCAGTGGCACTGGGATAACAGGTGTGCTTCCCACACCTAGCTATGTGGCACCTTTTGTTTTTTTTTTTTTAATTTTTAATTAAAAAAATTTTTTTTTTACCTTTTGAATTTTGATGTCAAGCTGTCATCTAGAAGAACCTCTTCAGAACCTGGGATGCTGACTCAGTTGGTAGAATGCGTGTCTAGCATGCAGGAGGCCCCGGTTTTCTGTCCCCAGCACTGTGTATCCCAGAAGTGTTGCACACCTCTCATCCCAGAGCTTGGGAGGTAGAAACAGGAGGATTAGAAATTCTAGTCATGACCATAGGTTAGTCTGGGCTACATGAGACCTTGTATCAAACTCACAGCTACAATAAAGTTGCATCTTTAAATAAAATAGAGAAAGGGGGCTGGAGAGATGGCTCAGAGGTTAAGAGCGCCACCTGCTCTTCCAAAGGTCCTGAGTTCAATTCCCAGCAACCACATGGTGGCTCACAACCATTTATAATGTGATCTGATGCTTTCTTCCAGCTTGCAGGTATACATGCAGGCAGAACCCTGTATACATACTAAATGAATAAATAAATATCTTTTAAAAATAGAGAAAGGAAAAAAAAAAGGCAATTTTCAGTTTGGGTTGGAAGTTTGCCGACTCTTAGAATGTTTTGGTTTTCCTAGATAGGCTGGCCTTGAACTTGTGGTGATCCTCCGGCCTCTCGGTCTCTCAAGTACTGAGAACTATAGGCCTGAGCCACCGCACTCGGCAACTCTTAGAACCCTTTCCTAAAGGGCCGTGGCTGGGTGTGTGGTGGGGATTGCAGCTCAGCCCGTGATGGACACTGCTTCTGGTCTCCTGCAGATCCGGACACTGGGGTACTCTTGCCAGCTGGTCGGTGGGGTCCTAGTGGAACAAGGCCCCACCAGGTCTGAAGTTGGAAGGCGCTTGTTGGTGGTGTCAGCCCAGCTCAGCCATTGCAGGACTGTCTTGAGACTCTTTGATGACCTGGCCATGTTTGTCTACACTAAGCAGTATGGCCTGGGGACAGAGGTAACATGGCTAATGGGGCTGCAGGGAGAGGGGACTGGACCCTCCCAAGGAGCAGGAGCAATGGCCTCAGTGGGTGTTCCAAGAGTTTGCTCCAAAGTGTTTCGACCGGATATATATATATGTATAAATGGCAGTATTGGCCACTGAACTGGGGCTTTAAAAGTTATTTAAGCATTTTCCTGCTAAACCACCTACACTGCCCCTTAGTGGGGGGATTCTAGGCAGGGGCTCTGCTATTGAGCCACAACCCCAGGTTAAAAAAAAAATGCTGGCTATACAAACTTGGTCATCTTAACTTAGGTCCCTGGAACAGCAGACAGAGAAAACACACTTCTAAAAGTTGTCCTTTGACCCCCTCATGTGTGCTCACTTCTTCCTTTTTCTCCCCCACCCCCAGCCCTCCTGTAAAATGCTTGTTGTGTAATCTGTAATCCCGAGGACCTGAGTGTGATTCCAAAAGCCCACGTAAAATAAGCTGGGTGTGATAGCTTGTGCTTGTAAACCTAGTGTTGGAGAGGCAGAGACATGAAGACCCTTGGGGTACACTGGCCAGTCAGCCTAGCCTATTTAGGGCTGTGAGAGACACAGTCTCAAAAAACAGTGCAGACTGTTGAGAGGGCTCAGTGGCTAAAGTGCTTGCTGTCCAAGTATGAGGACCTGAGTTCAAATCTCCAGGACCCACATACATCTGGATGAGGTAATGTCCAGGACCCACATACATCTGGATGAGGTAATATCCAGGACCCACATACATCTGGATGAGGTAATGGGTCATATGACCCTAGCATTTCTACTGGGAGGCAGAAAGTGGGAACTGGAGAATTCCCAGAAGCATGAAGGACAGGTAGTTTGGTGAGCAGAGTGGGAGACCAAGAGACTCTACCTCAATCAAAACAGAAGGTAAGGACAGACTGATGCCCAGGTCATCTTCCAAATGCCACACAAGTACTGTGGCAAGCAAGCATGCAGCTGTACTCACATACAGGAATGCACACCCACACCCTTACCCTCCCCAACCCCCCACAACCCCCAGCCCTCCTCCCCCATATACATACACCAAGTATTGAAAAACAAAAAAAGGGTGCTGGAGATGGACTGGCAGTTCAAATCAGAGTTCAATTGCCCAGTCCCAACACTAGAGGGCTCACAACTGTAACTCCATCTCTACAGAATCCCATGCCCTCTTGTGGCCTCCAAAAGCACTTGCGCTCATGTGCATAACACACACACACACACACACACACACACACACACACACACACACACACACACACACACATTCCTTTCTCCGGGAGGCTGGGCTGAGAATCTGGTCACAGAGTTTTCTTCAGCCTTCTGGAGGCTAGCTGAAGAAGGCTCTGTCCTGAGAACCGGTAGCGGACCTGGGCAGAGAGGGAGCACAGGGCATCCACTCTCAGCTGAGATTGAGACAATGGGAAAAGCCAGATAACCACCGCACTTGATTAAAATAAAGACAGTCAAGACTCAAAGAGCTAGATTTTAATTCACTAAGCTTAGTGATAAAAGAAAGACAAGGACAGGGAGCTAGGGAGGAAGAAATGGGGAGTGCGCTCCCCAAACCTCCAACTTCTGGATTTTTAAACCAAGGGTACCTGAATAGCAGGGGACACCCCCAGGACACTTCCTGGGGCTTGTCTCTAGGGCACCTATGATACGTTTTTTTCTTCAAAGAGCCAGCTTTTGGCACCTTTTGACTTAGGGTTTGCTTTTGAAGTGTCCCTGCAAGGAACTTGCCCTTTTAACACATTTGGGCCTGGTGGGTCGTTTTGCCAGCAGTGGGGTATGGCTCACCTATGTCTGAGCTAGTGGGAGGGAGTGTCTCCTCTGCCTGCGGACAAGCCCCTGCCCCCCAAATACCCCCACAGAGTTTAAGATCATCTTCAGCTACACAGTGAGTTTGAGACTGTCTTTAAAACAAAGTTGCTGACAGGGTAGTTCCCAGCACCCATGTCCAGCAGTTCACCAATGCCTCTACCTCCAGCTTTAAGAGAGCCTATGCCCTCTTGTGGCCTTGGAGGGTACTCCATACACATGGGCGTGCGTGTATGTGCACACATAAAAATAAGTAAAAATTAAACAGTGACAACAAACCTTTAGTGTCTATGCCAGTCCCCCTGAGGCAATGCCCAGGGCTGGGGTGGGGCTTGGGGTTTTGACAGCTCTTGAAGGGATTCAATTGCCTGATTTGAGACCCAGTGAGCTGTCCAGTGAGCAGAAGCAGAGGAAGTCAGGCCTGCATGGGCCCGCCCCCTTCCCCCCAGCTCTTTTCTTGCACACCTGTTGGCGGTGGGCTGTTTTACCTAGGCGCCAGGGCACACACTGTGGTCATGGAGAAATCTTGTGGCCCAGAGTGACACCGTCCTCAATGGGGCAGTTGGGAGGTCTGACCTGCAGGCCTGTCTTCCCCTCTCGGTTTCACAGGAGGAGGATATCTTCATTCGATGGTTGTCTGTCCTGAGTAACATGGCTGACCAACTGTACTATCCCTGTGAGCATGTCGCCTGGGCTGCTGATGCCAAGGTCCTGCAGGTGGACTCTGCTCGGTGGTGGACACTGAGTACAGCCCTCTGGCTTCTCTCTCTGCTCCTTGGAGCTGTCAAGTAAGTGACATCTGCCAGAGGGAGCACCTCAGGTCCCCAAGTGGTGATACCGTTAGCAGGTTCTAGGGGTGCCAAGCCTTACATATTGCACTAGGAGGCCCAGAGGGGCATGCCTTCACATATTGTGGTTCCCTTCATTATGGCTTAAAAAAAACCAAAAACTTGTGTTCGGGTATTTTGTCTGCATGTATGTCTGTGCATTGTGTGTGTGCAGTGCCCATAGAAGCCAGAAGAGAACGTCCACTCCCCTGGGCCTGGAGTTAGAGACAGTTGGGAGCTGCTGCATGGGTGCTGGGAACCAAACCCAGGTTCTCTGCAAGAGCAGCCAGTGCTCTCGGGTGCCAAGTCATGTCTGCAGCCCCTGCTATTGACCCGCTGTGTTTGTGTCTGGTAAGGTAACTGCTGTAAAAGTTGAGACACAAATGTGGTCCTGTAAACAACACAGATAAGTTAGCTCACTGTGCTGGAGGCCAGAAGCTTGAAATCAGTTCTGTAGGGTAAAGTCCAGGTGGGGCAAGGCTGGTCTTCTCTTTTTCCAGTGTCCAGTGGGCCCTCATTCCGTTGCTTGTAGCCTCTTCCTCCTCCAGAGCCTTAGAGTACCTCTCTGCTCCTGATCCCTCTGCTTCTATCCTCTCTCTCCCTCCCTCTCTCTCTTCTAGATCCATTTATTTATCTATTTATTTCTTATACAGTGCTCTGCCTGCATGTACACCTGTAGGCCAGAAGAGGGCATCAGATCACATTACGGATGGGTGTGAACCACCATGTGGTTGCTGGGAATTGAACTCCAGCCCCACTCCCTCTCTCCTAACATGTATTTATTTTTGAAAGCTTTTAAAGATTTGGTTCCAGATTCTGTTGATGGTTTCCTGCATATGAATGCAGTGCCCATGCCAGAAGAGGGCACTGGGGTTCTGGGCCTGGAGTTACCCGCAGTTGTAAGCTGCCCAACCTGAGTGCTGGGAACTGAATCCACCCTCTGCAAGAGCAGTAGACTTGCTCCTGCCCACTGAGCTCCTTCTTAAGTCCCATAAAAAAAAAAAATGAGTTTATTGATTATTTGCGTTTATGTGTGTATGTAGTATGTGTGTTTTTCCTGTGCAGAGCCCAGAGTGGGACATGGAATTCCTCCTCTGTCACTCATTTTGCCTTTTCCTTTAAGGACATGTCTTGGCCTGAACCCAGAGCTTGTGTTTTGGGCTAGCCTGGCAGCCAGCCAGCCTCAGGGACACCCCACCCTCACCCTCAGCGTTGGGATGGCTGGAGTGTGCACGGCCATTCCCAGCTTACTATGTGGGTGCTTCTTCCTGCACCTAACCCATGGTGCCAAGGTTGCTCCTTCCTCCTCTTCTCCTCGGTCTCTCCTTCTCTTCTGGTCTCTTTTCCAAAAGCCTGAGAACCTTAGCCATGGCTATCTCATTTGCCCTGCCTAGGTGTGATGGCTTTTTATTGGTCAAACATGAATAAGCTCTGAGGAACAAACAATTCAGGGTGCATGAGCCTGCTCATTTGGGCAGATCAGACCAAGGTCCAACATCATCACCATGTGCATCTGGGGTTACAACTCAGGGCATCAGGCTTGGCAGCAAGTCCCTTTACCCTCTGAGCCACCCGCCGGCTCATTTTACTTATCTTGAGATGGAACCTCATTAAGTATCCCAGGCAGGCATTGAATTTGGATCCTTCCCCTTCAGTCTCCCAAGAAGTTGGGGCAGCAGGCCTGTGCCACCATGCCAGGTTCTGATGATTCCATTGGTTATGTGGTCCTCTGACATGCTTGGACAACACCCCGATGTATTTTCATGACTATAGTTTCTTGCTGACCTTAGCTGACCAGGTCCCCTCAAGATTGCTGTCTCCATCCCTGCACACACCGTTGGCTGTCCCCCAGCCTCAGAGACTCTAAAGTGGACATTCAGGCCGGGCTTTTTAATGTACCCTGGGCTGCCTGCTCATGGCCTCCTGTCTGTCACTGGCCCATGCTGGTGGGATCTGGGTTAAGTGATGAGTCCCTTCCTGGGTAAGAATGTGCGTTAGCATGCACGAGGCCCTGGATTTCATCCTCAAAAAGTGCATAAACTAGATGTGCTGGCACGTACCCGTCATTGCAGAACTCGGAGGTGGAGGCACAGGAGCGTCAGGAGCCCATCAAGGTCATCCTATGCAGCAAGTTCAAGGCCAGCTTGGGCTGTGTGAGGATTTGTCCTAGTTTCCTTCTGTTGCTCTGACACCCTCACTGCAAGCACACTGGGGAGAAAAGGGTTTATTTGGCTTATACTTGTAGGTCACAGTCCTCGAGGTGAGTCAGGGCAGGAACTTGAGGCCGAGAGCCACGGAGAAACACACTGCTCGTTGGCTCCCTCACAGGTGGCAGCACCTGCACAGTTTGGATTTGGAGCGCTGAGCAGGGTGAGGGAATGAGTGAAGGGTAGTGACCTTAAAGAAGTGCCGGAGACTTGGGTACATGTTCAGAAAAGCTGGGACTCCATCTAGTGAGCTCCAGGGAAGCCAGGGTTATATAGTGACCCTGCCTCAAAACCAAAACCATCCAAACAACTAACCACCACCACCACCACTACCAATAAATAAATAAATAAATAAATCAAAAGGGGGGGGTGTAGAAAAGCTGCGTGTGTGCACTCTAATGGAGTGGCACCTACTGCTGTTCCACACAGAGATCTCAGTTATTATGTACAGCACAGGAGGAGAGGAGAGGTCTATTATGTGCATTATACAGGGAGGGGTTAGATAGTCTGAGAAGAAAATGTCTGCAGGCAGCAGCCTGACATTAAACATCGGAGTGGAGGATGTTTAGCTGCTGTTGCTAGTTTTGTACACACTGGTCAATCATTCACACTCAGACCCCCTGGGAAACCTTTGCCATCTCTCTGAGCCTCACCCTTTCAGGAGGATTTGCCACTCCCACGGAGAAAGGCACTGGAGTCTTTGACATGGCCATGCCCACAATACATATTCACACAGGACTTTTGCTCCCTAGTAAGTAATATGAGGCCCCGCCCCATGCCCACAGGATAACCTGATCCTCAATCAAGGCTCTCCTCTCGGATGACTCTAGGCTCAGTTTGACAAAGCCAACTAGGAGAGAACCCCAACCTTTGCCTCTTCAAGCAACAGGTCTCTCTTCCAAGGCACAGCCAGTTGCTGTGCAGGAGGCTGCGAAGCAGGACCACAGCTGGCCGGCCATGTATGGACAGTTTCCTGGGCTGAAGGCAGTCGAGGCTCTTGCTGCCTCGGCTGATGTGGGGAGCTGACCCTGTAACCCCCACCTTGCCATACTGCTCTGTCAGGGCATCCCTGTGGTCTCCTGTGTTGCAGGTCCCTGTGGACAGTGCTGAAGCTAAGACAGAAACTGCGGAGCCCCACAGGCACCTTCATCAGGTACCACGTCCTAACCTCTCCTGCGAGGTGTGCAGAGTGGCCACTTCTCTGCCCCATGCCCCTGCTGACCTTTGCAGGGCTGATGTGGGAACTCTGTCCCTGGAGAGTTGTCAACAGATGTCTGCCATGCCTCATAGGGCACCGGTGACAAAGTAACGTTTGGTTTAGTCACGCTCCAACTTGTGGAGACAAACAGCCAGACTGTGGGTGACCCCCAAACAGCTGCATCATTGCAAAGTCTAATCCTAGCATGGTACCTCTGTGCAAATAGGGTAGAATTGCATACAACAGGGCTGGGAGGCCAGACGGAAGTGGCTAGAATGTCCAATGAAGGTCCAGTGACCCTCCCCACTTCTCCATATTTGGGGGAAAGTCAGCAGTCAACAGCCCTAACGGCTGTTAGGTTCAGGGATAGATCACTACAAAAGGGAGGTGCGCACATTTGTGTGTGTGTTATACTTGTGTTGTCTCTGTGATGTATGTGGTGTGTGTTTGCTTGTGTTGTCTCTGTGATATATGTGGTGTTGTGTGTGTTATGCTTGTGTTGTCATTGTGATATATATGGTGTTGTGTGTTATGCTTGTCTTGTCTCTGTGATATATGTGGTGTGTGTGTTATGCTTTTGTTGTCATTGTGATGTATATGGTGTTGTGTTTTATGCTTGTGTTGTCTCTGTGATATATGTGGTTGTGTGTGTTATACTTGTGTTGTCATTGTGATGTATATGGTATGTGTGTGTGCTGTGCTTGTGCTGTCTCTGTGATGTGGTGTGTGTGTTATGCTTGAGTGTCTCTGTAATGTATGTGGTGTGTTATCCTTGTGTTGTCTCTGTGATATATGTGGTATGTGTGTGTTATATATGCTTGCATTGTCTTTGTGATATATGTGGTGTGAGCATACATGTGTGCTTTTGTGCATGCCTGTGTTTGTGGTGTCTTTGTGATGTATGTGGTGTGTGCGCATGTGTGTGTGTTTGTGCTATGTCTGGGCTGCCTCTGTGATGTATGTGGTCTGTGTGTGTGCGCATGTGCTATGCTTGTGGTGCCTCTGTGATGTGTATGTGTGTGTGTGTTTGTGTGTGTGCATGCACACGCGCCTTCACAGAGCTTTAGTCTCTGGGAGAGGAGCAGTGCTTTCCCAAGTAGGAAACAGGCTTGCTAAAATGAGCATTGCAGGCTGAGCCTCTTTCATGGCTGCATCATACAGCAGGGTGGGGATGTGAACTTGAGACAACAGCCACACTTCCTATGCTCCATGCCCAGGGATTATGAAAAGGAAGCATGGAACTTAGTGCTTGATCCTTTCTGGGAGATATGGAAAGGGCAGGCAATGAGTGGCTCCCTCCCCTTTCTCTCCCACAGCCAGCTGCCCAAGAGCAAGCGGAAGGCCATGGAGGCAAAGATGTCGTCAGAGGTTTTAACTCTACTCAGCAACCTGGCTGACCTGGCAAACGCTGTGCACTGGTTGCCTCGAGGTGTCCTGTGGGCTGGACGCTTCCCTCCTTGGCTGGTGGGCCTCATGGGTACCACCTCCTCTCTCCTCAGCATGTACCAGGCTGCCAGGGCTGGCAGACAGGCTGAGGCAGACAGCCTCTGATGAGGCCCTGGGCGTGGTAGGTGGAGGACACTGTGGAGCTGAATGGAGGACTCAGATTCCCAAAGGGGGACCCCCCCCCCGCCAGGGGTCCACCCGTAGTTGCGTACTCCTGGAGCTGGCCCCTGGGTGTGCGGGGAAAGGGGATATAATGAGCTCTCTTCAAGGGCCAGCTAGAGTTTCAGGGAAAGATGCTCCTTTAGGGAGTGGCGGGGGGTGGGCACATGGAATACCTCAGGACTCCCAGAAACAAGGCCAGGCTCTGCTAGAGCCTCCTACCTGCTGGCTTGCCTAAAGGTGAGTGGGAGAGACATGTGGAGCCTCAGGTTGGGCTTTGGAAAGCTAGAATACTGAAATACTTATTAAATATCTTGGAATGGTGCCAGTTTGTATGTGCGGTGATTGGAAGAGTCACTCTCCGGCCTTCCTTCCTTTAGGCCTAAGTCACGTGGTTTGCTCACACAGGTGTCTGGCATGTAAGTGGGAAACCACTCATCTCTACTCCACTCAGCCTGCTGGCCTCTCAGTATCTGGTATCTCAGATTGACCCCTGCCCACCGAGCCATGACTGGGAAGTTCTACACTTCCTGCAGTCCTGGGAGGGGATGGTAGGATGTTGCCTCCAGGAAGGGCCACGCCTCAGTGAGGGAACAATCACGCCAGTCATGTGTCTCAGACCTCAAGGGCCAGGCCATGCTTGCTGGCCTCTCTGAAGATGTGTGGAGTTGTATCCTATATCAAAGAGGCTATGGTTGGCAGGGTCTTTGTTTTGGTTTTAAACACTTTTAAGTTTTTTTTATTACATTTTAGTGTGTGTGTCACAACCTCCACCATCCAAGTCGTGGGGACTGAACTTAGTTTGTCAGGCTTGGCTGCAAACACCTTTGCCTATGGAGCCATCTCATCAGTTCACATGTATGGGTTTCAATCTGAAAGCCGAGAATGATTTTTGAGAGGCTCTGGGCCCAGGCTAGAAGACTGAATACAGCTGCCTTTGAACTTGACATGAGACCAACCTTTTGTGTCAGACACTCCTGATATATAGACCAGGCTTGTTTCCTAAGTGCAGAAATTTCTTTCCTCCCCTCTCCCTCCCCCGCAACTTTTGGTACTAAAGACGGATGACTCACGTGTTCTACTGTCCATGTACGAGGTCCCCTAACTCCCACCTTTCTGGTGTTGGCCAAAGACCAAGAAACTTTTTCACAAGGAAGACGTGGTTGTGAACAACTGGGATGCTGGGACCACTTGGAGTACTGGGGTACAAGAGGGACCCCAGCAGAGTACTCTACTCTTTCCCTTGTGGGTGGGGCTCATGGGTAGGCCAGTGTCAGCCTCCTTTCCCTGTGGTGGTCCTACCTGCTCCAGCTATCAAGAACATCAGCCTGATGTCTTGGTGTCTGGGCCCCACCTGCAGACTGAGCCCAAGGGGCCCTCAGAGCAGTGCCTCACCTAGTCAGGGTGTTAGGCGGACAGAGGCTGAGCTTGAGGCTCAAGCTGTGGGTGGGAAGGCCTAGCCTCTGACACTAACCACATATGCTGCAGGCACAGAAGGACAGATGCTCCCAGAAATGGCGGCTCATCTGCCCCTGTGGTTCTAGATAAGGATGGAACTAAGTTCTCACACGTACTAGCCAAGTCCTCCAGCCCCCCACTGTAGCTTGCTCATTCTGTGCTTGAGACAAGGCCTCATGGGGACCAGGCTGCCTTGAACTTACTAGGCAGTCAAGGATGCTTAAAACATTTGTTTTTTATTTGGAGATAGGGTCTCACTTCATAGCCTTGGCTGGCCCCAAACTCATAGAGGTCTGCCTGTCTTTGCCTTCTGAGTGCTGGCATTAAAGCTGTGTGCCACCCTACTTGATGAAACTTTATATATATATATATACAAAACTTGTGTATGTGCCCTAGTGTATGTATGTACAACATGCATGTCTGGTGCCTATGGAGGGAAGAGGTTGGATCCCCTAGAACTGGAGTTATAATTTGGAGCTGCCATCGGAACCAAACCCAGGTCCTGTGCTCCTAAACATTCAACCACCCTTTCCAGCCCCCAGACCTTAAACATTAAAAAAGAGTGTATGTGTGAATGCAGGCATGAGTAGAGGTCAGAGGCCAACCTCAGGCCCCAGCTGCTTGAGACCCGGTCTCTTCATTGTCCGCGGCTGGCCAGTGGGGTTTCCAGGGATCTCATCTCTACTTCCCATCACACGGTGGGAGTGCTGGGATTGTGGATGCATGCTTCTGAGCCTGGATGTTGACCTGGTTCAGGCCCTCACACTCCCACGGCTTGCGAGCACGTGAGCCATTTCCACAGCCCCACCGTTAGCCCCGGATCCTCCCCCTTCACCTCCCGAGCGCTCAGATTGCAAGCGTGCACCACCACGTGCAACTCACCCAACATGCACGGGTCTGCACCCACAGTACCAGCTCACCCTTCTACATTCATGTTCCCTGCCCCCCCCCCAAATCTCGGCAGGAGACAGCTCCGTGCTCCCCACTCCCAAGTCCAAAGAAGGTCTGCTTCAGCCTGAGGTCCTTTGGATGCTTTTATTGCTAGAATCTGGTCGTAAGTTCTAGGGCGGCTGCAGAGTACCCTGTGGCCAGGATGCTCTGTAACCACTGAAAATAATCATAGGGCAGGCGAAGATCACAATGGACAAGGGATGTCACTCAACCTCAGAGATGGGAATGCTGCTGACTCACCCGCTTTACGAACGAGATCCACCAGGTAGGAACCTGCAGCTGCTGGTGACAGATAAACTGACAACACTGTCCTACTGTGCGCAGTGCACGGCTGAGAACCGCCTGCCACCTGCCGAGGGCTGCACTGACTTCTACCTCAGGGCCATGTGTAAATCATTTGAACTTTTAAATAAACCCAAGAAATCATGGTGTCTGATGGTGAGCCCACCCAGCTCAGGGGTGGGGTTCTGGAATGTTCTCTTCAGAGTGGGAACATAAAAGTCAGCTTTCCTAAAGTGCTCTGATAAATCTCAGTATAAAAATACACAAAACACTGATTAGCAACATGGCACAGATGAGGTCTGGTAACAGAGACACACTCTGGACACAAGACAGAGACAGGGTACGAGCTGTTGGTGAGCTGGGGTCTATGAGCTTAGGGGTGAGGACAAGGGGACCCCCACACCACACCTGGCACTCTCAAGTCATTAGAGAGCACCACTTTCAGCACCCTGTGGCCCACCAGCTGTTGGATTCTTGGTCACCACACCCACAGTTACCCCGAGCCTATGGGTGTTGAAGTCTTGGCTCTGGAGGAGTCTTGTTCATGCCAGTGGCCCCTTCATGTTCCGGTTCCACAGCAGTGGGGATGGCCTGGCTCTCTGCATTTGGTACCACAGGACAGGGCTTCTTGGTAAGGGTTCCCTAGGATGCTGGGCTCTGGGACTGAGAGCCATCAGTGTAGGGCTTGGTCCCTGCTGTCATTACTTCAGAGGGCTGCAACAGGGAAGCCTGGGTGAGGATGACTGTACCTCAGACAGCCAGGCCTCAGTCTGCTGGGAGCTGGAACTCAGACCTGCCCAGCTTTGGGAACAAGCCCAGCCCAGCCCAGCCGTTGTCCTGACTCCTGCACAGGTTGTAGGACTTACTTAGCAAAGGTGACACCAAGATGGCCACCTGTGGCTACTCACTGCCAATGTCACCGGGCCATCCCTTCATATGTCTCTGAAATGTGTTAGCTCTGCCTTTCTGGCAGGCCACTGATGGGAGCAGGGAAAAACCTGCTCATTTCATAGGGACCAAACACTGACTGACTGGGATCTGTGCTGCCCTGCTGAGCCTGGATCCTGCATCTCAGGACATTAGGTTGGGAAAGACACCAACCTAATATAAGAAGTGACAGTCCGGTAACTCCTCTTCAGATTGATTTCAGAACCCACAGACCCAGTCCATTGCTACCTGGCGTCCGCCCGAACCTCCCCACCCCTGTGGCCCCGACACTGCCAAGTTCATTTACTGGTCAAAGCTCCCTGTGGCCTCTGGTGCCTAATGACTCAGGATTCCAGGGGTTATGGAGACTGCCCCTGGAACAGATGTCTTTTCAGATGTGCCTCCTCAGTTTCCCGGCCCCCTGGGTTTGTTGTGCTCTCAAACAGCTCCATGTGGTTTAGCTGGGGTTCCACCTTCAATTTAAAAGACCTTTGTTTGCATGTACGTATATAAAAAGAGGCTTAAGGGACTACCCACACTTTACCACTAACTCTATAGAGAGCGCTGAGACCCAAAACACCAACAGGGCAACCTCAGGTGAGCAAGTGCCTGACGGCTTGGGCAGGGGAAAGACATGGCCAGTGAGGAACACCCATGGGATCCCCAGAAATGGAAAGGGTTATCAGGACAGAAAAGGGTCTGCTCTTGGGGCCATGGCCTCCTCAGAAGAAGATGACATCTTCCTTGCCAACTTCATCCTTGGCGGTGAGTGGTGTGGTTGGCAGCGAGGGTGCCGGGGACGCAGGTGGCAGGGATGTGCCTCCGGACTTGAAGAAAGCCTCAGGGGGCATGGCAGCTGGGGCCGGGGTTGGGGCTGGGAAGCAGGGGTCTAGAAGAGAGGTGGGGGGGGGCACAGAGGTGTTAGAAGCTGCCAGGAGCAGTGGGTAGCCCTAGTGCCCAGTGGCTGGGCTTACCTGGGGCAGGGGCAGGAGCAGGGGCAGTTCCATGGGTGGCAGTCAGGATGGGGCTCAGCGAGCGGCGGTTTCGTGATGCGTTTTCATCCTTGCCTATGATCTTGTTGAGAAGCAGCTGCTGCTTGAGGTCGAAGGATGCTGGAAGAGAAAAGGTGCCAGAGCCAGACTTGAGGGCCACCTGGTGGGCCTCCCCTACCTGATACTTCCCCATGGGCAGCCAGATAAGCACTTTGAAAGGTGGCACAGAGTCACTCAATGCTGGGACAAGAGAAGGGTGTGGCTTCCAGCAAAGATCTTCTGCCAGTGATCCTTAGGACATGGATTCTGTTCATGGAGAAGGTCCCACAACACCCTCTGTGTTAACAGGGGATAGGCAGTCTCTATGGGGAGGGGACAAAGATCCTGCGTACAGCCCCTAGGGTCTGTCCTGTGGCCCGTTGTGATGTTCTAAGTAAATGGTATGGTGATTAGTTTTGCCAACACATAGCCTGGGACAAAGGTCTGGGGGGAAGGACAGGCTACGTCCGGCTGACCTGTGGGTATGTCTGTGTGTGTGGCTGCCTTGTTAGCCTTAACCAGTGTGGAAGACCCAGCCTGAAAGTGGGCCCCACGATCCCTTAGATTTGGCCCCTGGTCTGGGTAAGAGTGGAGAAAGCTGGCCGGGCACTGAGCAAACATGCATCCGTGTCTCTCTGCTCTTGGCAGTGGATATGCCCGGCTGCCTGAAGCTCCTGCTGTCTTGATGCCTCGTGGGCTGAAACCTAGAGCTGTGAGCTAACAAGGCATTTCACTAAGTTGCTTTTTTTTTGGTCAGGGCGTTTTTAATCACAGCAGCAAAAATGCAACCGGAAAGAGGAAGTACTCTGCCTTCTTGCCCGTGATGGTGCTTGGCTGGCTGTCTCACTGTTCGAGGTTTGCATTTCAGTTCTGCTGCTGGGACAGAGCTCTCCATTGGGAAGGGTGGTGTGGGGCCCGTGAGCTTTGGGGGTGGGGGTACAACTCACTTGAGCTCTCCCAACGCTGGGAACCCCTACTCTTGCTGCTCTTATCCTTGCCACCCTTGGTGGAGGCAGCCAGCTTGGTGGGGATCTGCTGCTGCACAGCTGTCTGCCTCTGAATCTGGTTGGTGGCACTGAGCAGCTGGAAGGGCACATCGCTCTTGGCTGGCCGGCTCTCTGCAGGGGCACTGTCCCAGCGGGCCACCTCAGGGCGCTCTCCGTACTCAGGTCCTGCGCCAGGCAGCAGCACGCTCCCCTGGGTCCCTGGTGCTTTGGTGAGGGCCAAGCGCCCCTCCAGCCCGTCGCCATTGAAGCTGGGAGGATGGCTTGCGGGCTGGGCCTGAAAGTAATAGGAAGACACATGCTGTCGCTGCTGAGCCTGCTGGGGGCTATTAACCCCACACCGGGCTTCCTAGCCTTTGGTTCCGGCTTGGAGAGGACCTGGTAAATCTCTGAGACGAATGGATGTTGCCCACCCAGCTCTGGGCCCCGTTGGCAGCCGGGAAGGTCTAGTCTGCACTCTGCGGAGCATTGCTTCCATCTAAAGTTGCTTCTGGTGACTGACAGTCAGTGGAACATACTAGTATATGCATACCCATGGTCACACTGAGCCTTACACTAGTATACGCACACCCATGGTCACACTGAGCCATACACTAGTATATGCACACCCATGGTCACACTGAGCCATACACTAGTATATGCACACCCATGGTCACACTGAGCCATACACTAGTATACGCACACCCATGGTCACACTGAGCCATACACTAGTATATGCACACCCATGGTCACACTGAGCCATACACTAGTATATGCACACCCATGGTCACACTGAGCCATACACTAGCATATGCACACCCATGGTCACACTGAGCCATACACTAGGATATGCACACCCATGGTCACACTGAGCCATACACTAGTATATGCACACCCATGGTCACACTGAGCCATACACTAGTATATGCACACCCATGGTCACACTGAGCCATACACTAGTATATGCACACCCATGGTCACACTGAGCCATACACTAGTATATGCACACCCATGGTCACACTGAGCCATACACTAGTATATGCACACCCATGGTCACACTGAGCCATACACTAGTATATGCACACCCATGGTCACACTGAGCCATACACTAGGATATGCACACCCATGGTCACACTGAGCCATACACTAGGATATGCACACCCATGGTCACACTGAGCCATACACTAGTATACGCACACCCATGGTCACACTGAGCCATACACTAGTATACGCACACCCATGGTCACACTGAGCCATACACTAGTATATGCACACCCATGGTCACACTGAGCCATACACTAGTATATGCACACCCATGGTCACACTGAGCCATACACTAGCATATGCACACCCATGGTCACACTGAGCCATACACTAGGATATGCACACCCATGGTCACACTGAGCCATACACTAGTATATGCACACCCATGGTCACACTGAGCCATACACTAATATATGCACACCCATGGTCACACTGAGCCATACACTAGTATATGCACACCCATGGTCACACTGAGCCATACACTAGCATATGTACACCCATGGTCACACGGAGCCATACACTAGCATACGCACACCCATGGTCACACTGAGCCATACACTAGGATATGCACACCCATGGTCACACGGAGCCATACACTAGGATATGCACACCCATCGTCACACTGAGCCATATACATGCTTTCTCCTTCACACACATATATGGCCACACAATTTATATCAGACTACTCATAGAAGCTGTTTTGTTTTGTTTTGTTTTTGAGATAGGGCCTCTCTATGAAGCCCTGGCTCTTTTTCGAACTGTATGTAGACCAGGTTGACCTTGAACTCACAGAGATCCATTCCTGCCTCCTGAATGCTGGGACTAAAGGCGTGTGTCACTTGGAGTGGCTCGCCCCTCCCCTCCCCCAGGGTTTCACATAACCCATGTGGCCTTGAACTTGCTAAAGTTTTAATGATCTAACCCTCCAGCCTCCCCATCTCCCGTGGTTAGGATGGCAGGCCTGTGCCACCACACTTTTTTTTTTTAGTGTTGGAGTTGGAACCAGGGGTTTTGTGCACACGGCAAGTACAAAACTGAGCCCCGTTTCTATCTTAGTGCGTTTGACTATACAGGCCCACTCACCTCTGCCAGCACCTCTGGTGGTAACGCTCCCGGTGCGGTGTTCTGTTTCTTGAACCTGCGCAGCAGCTCTAGGCGCTCTCGTTCGCGGTCCACCGCACGCTGGGCCTCGCGCAGACGCTCCAGGTCGTGCTGGTAAGCCTGGCGCTGGCGCTCCAGCTCCGTGCGCTCCTGCTCCAGCCGCTGGCGCAGCTGGCGCGCCTCGCCCTCTCGCTCCTGCAGCCGCGCCCCTGCCAGCTCCAGTTCCTGCTGCTGGCGTGCCCGCTCCCGCTCCCAGCGCTGCTGCTCCTGGCGTAGTTGGCTCTGTAGCTTCTCCACTCCCGCCCGCTCCTCACGCTGCTTCTCAAAGTTGCGCTGCCGCTCTTGCTCTAGCAAGAGGTTCCCACGTGTTGACTGCAGGCGGAACTGCTTCTCCCGCTCCTGGATGGCTACTCGCTGCATCTCCACGTAACTATCCTGTTGGGCAATGACTGCCTGGGGACAGGGACAGGGACAGGGGTGGGGCTGATGAGAATCATGCCCTTGGCTAGACCTGGGCAAGCAGCTACGGGCCAGAGCATCCATTCCCTCCCTGATGCTGCAGGTACCTGGAGACTGAGAAGCAGCTGCGACAGTGTCTGGACCCGGTGGACCAGCTGCAGAGAGAAAGCCAAATTGGTCTACCTGGTGATGGTCCACAGGGCATGTGGGCATGCCCTCCCTGGGGGGAGATGGACCGGGGACGGTACCTCTGACTCCAGGACAGTGGGCAGACATGAGCCACTCTCTGTGCTAGGCATCTCTACCTGTGAAAACAAGGATGCTAGTATCAAATGGGACTAATCTAAAGCACCACATCTCACTCTGAGAGGAGGCACGTCCTTCGCAAGGGATGCAGAACTCAGCTGGGCTATGATGGTGAGGCACAACGGCCATCTGATGTACACGCCCATCTGAGAATCTGGAAAATGAAGGTGTGGGGAAGCCTGGGGGCTAGGTGGGTAGCTGACGTCCAGCTCTATAGCAGGGTGGGTTGGAAGGGAAGCTTGTGTGGCCATGCCGGGCACAGGGTCAAGCTTCAGATCCAGCTAGGGCGGGTGGCCTTTGCTTCTAGAAACCTCAGGAACAATGGATAGTCAAAGGGGGAGGGAAGGGCCTGCCACATGTCAGGAGTGTGGGCAGACACTTGTTACATGCCCAGGATAACTTGTGGTACCAACGTGGGGTTTTGGGCCTGCAGAGGTCAAGGCAACTACATTGTACTTATCCTCTCCTCTGCTTCCCTGGCAAGATTAATTTTGAAGGCTGTCATATCAGTGGCAGTTACGTCAGCTTGGGCTGTCTGCACTGGGGCAACCAACATTACCAGAAGCCACTCACCGCCTGTGGTGATTCCTCGCAGCCACTGGGGGTGTTGCTGTCACAAGGCTTGGAGTCTGGACTGCTTGTAGGTCCCTGCCAGTCTTGGGGCCTGGGGTCACTGTTGTACATCTTCTTTAAGCTGCCACCTGGTGATCCCAAATCAAGCACAAAAGGATGCTATGAATCCCACAGGGCTTGGGGTCCCCTTGCCCCCGCAACCCCATCTATGTAATAAATACAGCCTAGGGTGTTCCTGGAAGCCTGCTGCAGAGCCCTGGCTTTGTGGTACAGAGCCCACGACACCCAGAGGGCTTAGGAATGCTCTCAGAAATTACACGCCAACTCCAGAGAGATAGCTCAGCTGTTAAATGCTAAGGCTCACAACTAAAAATCTCAAGAAATTACACTGTACAGGATCCTGGATCTGCTGCTTGTGAGCTTCCCAAGGCACAGCCCCAGAGGAAGGTGACATACTTACTCTTGCTGGGGCTGCCCACACTGTCATAGCCTCCGAAGGTCTCAGCCCTCCGAGGCAGGCCTGCAGAGACACCTCCCTCCTCCACTTGGCTATTGGTACTGCCCAGCTGCTGGCAGATCAGACTCTGGATGCCTTCAACTGTGAGGAAGAGGTGGGGGACATGAGTCAGCAGGTGGTGGGGCAGCCCAGACCTTGGCCAGGAACAAGCGTGGCAGTGAGTGCTGGGATGACAGGTACACATCAATATCTTGGCATAGGTAGCGCTGGTGACAGAACCCAGGGCTAGGCAAGCACTCTAACAGCGAAGCCCCATCCTGAGCCATCATCCTCAGCATCGAAGGGAGAGGCAAAGGCAATCGGCCAGCCATTGACTTTGGAGGCAGGCTTCTTAAGATTCAGGGAGTTTTGAAGGGAGGCTTATTTAAGATTCAAGAAGCCAACAATGCACAAATCTCAGGAAGTCCCTGAAACTTACCAGAAGTTTGATAAACAGAAAGGACTGCTGGGAAGAAAACCCTTTCCAACCTGTCCAGCCAACTTCACTTGTAATCTTTTTTTTTTTTTTAAAGATTTATTTATTTATTATTATGTATACAGTATTTTGCCTGTATGTACACCTGCAGGCCAGAAGAAGACATCAGATCACATTAGAGATGGTTGTGAGCCACCATGTGGTTGCTGGGAATTGAACTCAGGACCTCTGGAAGAGCAGGCGGTGCTCTTAACCACTGAGCCACCTCTCCAGCCCCTTCACTTGTAATCTTGAAGAGAGTTTCAGGGTCCCAGCTTTCATTAGCTGTTGCCTAGGCTAGGGTGGATTTCAGCAACGCAGCTGCCTTTTAAGTTGTTAGTAACCCCTCACCCCTGGTCCTTCTGTGACCCCCGCCAAGTTGGACTGGTGTTATGGTTACTTAGGTGTGTCATCAGTTCCCTATTTGGGATGAAGATATGTGCATTCATGTCTCCTCAAAAATATTCTCACACAAACTACCGAGAGGAGCCATATGGGCTTTGTGACTTTTCTCTGCAGCTCATCAGGGCACCTGCTGCATCTAGGCCCCTAAGTCAGCCTAGGGATGTGATGCACCAGTCTCTCTCTACCTATGTCCAGTAACAAGCAGATGTTAAGTGAGAGCCACACACAGGAGGGCTGCCCACGGGGGTAAGGGTGGTCTACATACCCTTTAATGGCCTGTCACCATTCAAAGTCTCTAGCCAGCTGAAGAGGTAGGGAGAATATCCCCAGGCCAGGTACCAGATTTGTGAGTGTCATTGGAGGCTAAGAACAATGGCCACAGAAGACAGAGTTGGAAGGGCAGTGTGGGCGTGGCTGGAGGGAGAAAGATACCCACTGGGTCTTTGCTAAGCTGTGCAGGCAAGGGGTTCCATGGTCTGACTTGCGGATGGAAGAGAGCCACTAAACACCACTAAACACCGTGCTGGACAGATGGGGTCCTAGTGGCTGCAATGGTGCCACTAGCAGCTCCTGTAGCACTAAAGGCTCCCCTTACCAGGACTAGCCTTGAGGCTAGCAGAGGGATCTCTGCAAGGTCAGGGTAGAACATGTGTGGAGATAATGTGTAACCAGTGGTTTACACAATGGCTATTAATGCCTAGCAGCCTGCCAGAGCTGGAGGTGGGGTTCAGGCCCAAGTTTAGGGTTTACTTCTGGACTCTAGAAGTCCCTCAAAAGAGCATATATACACATATATATATATGCTTTCCCCGTGGCCCTCCCCCTCCCAGGGGTATTAACAGGGACCTATCCTAGCAAAGAAGGGAAACCTGTATCAGGGAACTTTGTTTTACTAAGGAAATTTAGATTTCAATTTACTTATTTAATGTGTGTGAGTACACACATGTGACAGCACAAATGTGGAGGTCAGAGAACAACTTGCATTTATTTGTACGAGTTGCTTCTCTCCTTCTACCATGTGGGTCTTTAGGGTTGACCTTACGTTGTCCTATGTGAAGGCTGCCACCTTTACCTACTACCGGCCATCTCTTAGGCCCAAGCTTTGTTTTCCACCCCTGAAAACAAGGGTCTCACACATAGCAGACTAGCTTTAAACTCATTATGGAGCTAAGGATGACCTTGAACTTTCGAGCTCCCTGCCTCAGCCTCCAGAGCGAAGGGATTACAGGTGTGCTACACACCTGGTTTACACGGACACAGAGGACGGAACCCTGGGGTTTCACATATGCTTGGCAAGCATTCTACCAGCTGCAAATGTTTTTCTTTCCTCAGATAATGGGATGAGAGCTGTACCCAAGCTTTACTAATACATGGCTTGAGCTGAGCCCAGAGCGTTTCTATCTAACCATCCCTAAGGCCTCGGCCTGGAAGCTCTGTTGGAGGGAGGAATTTTAATCCAGCAACATGGCTACTCTGGCAGGGGATCATCTCCAAAGACCTAGGTCTGTGTGATCCAGCTGGAATACAATCTAATCTTCTGCAAGTCCGGACCCTGAAGGTTTCAGCTTCCAGCCTCTGTCTGCTAACCTAGGCCTAGGATGTTTTTGGCCTCCAAGACTTACCGCTGAACAAACTCAGCCTTTTCTAGCTTATCCTGAATCCTCTCTGGCTGGTTCATCTCAGCTGTCCTGGCTCAAAACTCCTCTCCAAGCTGACTGATTCAAACTGGCTTCTCTCTACTTAGAATTACTCTGCTTGGAAAAACAGAAAAAGTGAACTGCACCAGACCCAGCCAGTCTTGAAGTGCACTGTACCCCTGCATGGACTTCTCCTGTATTCTTACGCTGCGCTCTACCCTCTGTACTCTTTCTGCACTGTTCTTAAGTAGCTTTCTCTTCTGTCTGTTCTCATGAGAGCTGGGCGTATCCTACCTCTGGCTCATCCTGCCAAGTCCTTCTCTCATTCGTCACTTTGTCTGTCCCTCAACTAGACAGCATTGTTTGGGATTAAAGGTATATAGGAAAGGTGTGTCTGCATCCCAGCCAGAGGGCGTGCCTGTATTCCAGCTGGATCGCACAGACCTAGGTCTTTGGAAATGATCCCCTGCCAGAGTAGCCATGTTGCTGGATTAAAAGTCCTCCCTCCAACAGAGCCACAGCCCTAACCCTGAATCAACTTTAGGCCCCTTAGGTTAACAAGGTCACCCAGGGAGTGTTTGCTAAGAAAGTGCTTAAAGGATTTGGGTGGAGCTTAGTTGTAGAGCCCTTGCATGTGTTGGATTCCAATCCCTGGATTCCACAAAACCAAAATGAGGTAGTCCTGGATAGGCAGGTCGGCCAGAGTCCTGGGCCTAGCTTTGGTCCACCCCCCAGGCAGCCCACTGGTGACATAACAGCACAGTGAGATCACTGACTTACTCTCACTCATGGCAGATCTGAGAATCTGTTCCCCGCGGAGGGTCTCGGAGGGGTCTCCGCATCCTCGGAAGAGGGCTCGGTACTGGGATGACTCATCCATCCCACTCAGCTCGGCCATCTCTAGGTAGATCTGCTGCTTTTCCAGAAGGCTCTGGGTGATGAGCTGGTCTTTCAGGCTCAGTCGCTCTATTGGAGAACCCAGAGGTGGTGGTGGTGGTCAGCCTCAGACACCTGCTCTTAAGAGTCAGGCTGTGAGGATGGGGCCTGAGGCTCAAAGGCAGGCAGACCTCCCTATCCTCCCTCCCTCCAACACCACTAGCCTTGCAATGTGGTCCTGTTCTCTTAACTGCTCCCCACATCCCCAGTATGAACACCAAAATGGTGGGTTAGTGCCTAGACAGTTAGGAGTCTGGAAGAGAGCACCGTGAAAGACATTTTCTTTCTTTCTTTCTTTCTTTCTTTCTTTCTTTCTTTCTTTCTTCCTTTCTTTCTTTCTTAAATTTAAAAACTGTTATATGCTGGGTGGGTGGGTGCTGGGTCTGAACTCCGGCCCACGAGGTTACGCAGCAAGTGCTTTTAACCACTGAACCATCTCTCCAGCCCTGTTTAGTTTTTTGTTTGTTTGTTTTGGTGTGTTTTTAAGAAATGATTTTATTCTTCCCCCAGGCTGGAGACCCCTATCTTAACCTGCCAAGTACACCAATGGCGTGGGTTGTCAGGCTCAGTGGCAAGTGCTTTACCAGCTGAGCCATCCTGTCTGCTCAGAAAACAGAGCTGATAGCGACTATTTTTGATTTTGAGATGTCCTCTTGCTATACGCTCCTGGTTCTCCTGGTGAGGGCTGTATAATGCAGGCTGGCTGCGAACTCCTATCAATCCTACTACCACCTCCACCTCGAAGGCTATAGACCTCGCGGCTGGTGAGGTGCCTCAGCGGTTAAGGACATTTGTTGCTCTTGCCGAGGACCCAGGTGTGATTCCTAGCAGCCTCAGGTGGCTCACAGTGCCTGTTAACTCCCTCTTCTGGCCTCTTCGTGCACTTGCATGCCTGTGGTGCACAGATATAAATGCAGGCAGAAATGCCCACTGCCCACACACATACAATTTTTTCAAAAAAGTAAATTCCATGCCCCCCACGCCAAGACTACAAGTCTGTGTAGTCCTGGCTGTCTTTGAACTTAGAGTTCTGCACATAAAGGCAAGTGCCACCATACCCAGCTCCATTCCATTTACTTATTTTTTTATTGTGAAGTTTTATTTTTGTTCATCCATCCATCCATCCATCCATCCATCCATCCACTTACTTACTTGTGAGGCGGTCTTCAGCTCTGGCTAGCTTTGCTTACCACAAGCTGAAGATGCTCTTGAGCTCCTGACACGTGTCCCTGGGGCTGGGTTGGAACCCAGAGGCTTCAGGCAAGCTAGTCTCAAACACTACCTACTAAGCCACATCCCTGGCCCTGAATTGAGCTCTTGAAATGGGGGGGCGTTATGGCGCATGTACATTAAACCTCCATGAAGTGGCATAAACTTGATGCGGATCCCTGGGTTCCAGAGAGGGGCCTGCCCATGGTGTGGACCCTCTTACCTTGAAAGTCCCGGAGTTTCATGGTGCGGGCTTCAGTCATCTTCCTCTCCTCTGCCTCACTGAAAAGGCCCTCCTCCTCGTCAGGACAGCTGCAGGGAAAGGGGGACAGCTGCCGTCAGTGGGCTGGCTATCCTGGCACCGGCACTGCAGAGCATCCTCTTTCTGTCCCCCTTATGCTGGCGAGATGGCTTAGGACATAACGGACCTCAGATCTAGAAGAGACTCTCTCAGCTGTACAGGCTAAGAATGACAGAGGACATCTGGCATACTCTTCTGGCCTTGGTGCCCTAGTTCTATCTGCAGGACCAACATGATTGATGAGAGTAACTGACTCCCAAAAGTTGTCCTTTAAACCTCCACATGCATGGCAGGGCTCACCTTCTCTCCAATAAAGAAAGGTAATTATGAAAAACCATTGATGAGCCAGGGCCTGTATTAGCTATGAAAGGTCTCTTCCACTGACTTACACCCCCACCCTATACCGCTGATTTTTTTTTCAAGACAGGGTTTCTCTGGGTAGCCCTGGCTGCCCTAGAACTCCTTATATAGACCAGGCTATCCTCCAACTTGGGATTCACCTGCCTCTGCCTCCTGAGTGCTGGGTTTAAAGAAAGGTGTGTGCTACCACTGCTACTGTTGTTTTGTTTTGTTTTGTTTTTAAGATAAAAGGTATCATGCATGTCAGGATAACCTTGAACCTACTGTGGCGAAGGATGACCTTGAATTTCTGATCCTCCTGTCTCTACTAAAGAGCTGGAATTACAGGCACACACCATCACTCCCAGTTTCATTAGTGCTGGGGTTTGGACTGAGGGCTTTGTGCATGCTGGGTAAGCACTGTACCAATAATGAGTCACAGCCCTCGGTCCTGCACTCTGCTTTTGTGAGGGACTTTGTTTAGAGGAAGAGACCAGGAGGCAAGGACAACCAACAACACATGACAGTTCTCAAAGGGGTGAATTTATGCCTCAGTTCCTGATGTGGGGAGGACAGGCATGCGCCACCAAGCTCTGCTTCTTGCACACTTAAAAAAGTATGGCTATATTTAATTTACATATATGTGAGCATGTTATGTATGTGTAGGTGCCTGCACTGGATCCCCTGCACTGGAATTATAGGCAGTTATGAGGCGCCTCGTGTGGGTGCTAGGAACTTAACTTGGGGTCCTCTGCAAAGGCAGTAAGCACTGTTAACCATTGAGCCATTTCTCCAGCCCCTCGGGTACAGGCTTACAGTGCCCAGCTGTGGCATGGAGGAGGTGGCCAGTGGACAGCTCACTTGCAGATGACTGTCAGACACTGGAGGCTGTGGACCACTCAGAGCTGAAGTTACTGAGCGTGGTGCGAGTATGGAGCAGGAGGCTGGCTACAGGTTTCCATGTCCACCTGTCAGGCAGACTCTGGTTCAGGCAGGTGGAAAAGAACAGGCACTGGGCTGAGATCTGAAGGACACTCAGCCCAAGAAGCAAAGGCGGATATTACAAGGTGCTCCAACAAGGCTGGCCTCAGAACTGGTCCAGGTTAGAGTTGCCCGGCCCCTCATCAATTGTATATAGAGATATCCAGGCTCAGCTGGTAGAGTGCTAGGATGCCTGCTTAGCCCTCACGGAGCTTGGGTTCCATCCCTGGCACTGTATAAACTGGGTATGGTGGTGTATTCCTTTCATCTCAGCACCTGGGAGGTAGAGGCAGGAAGAAAAGAAAGGCCATCTTTGGCTATATAGTGAGGTGGAACAGGCCAGCCTGGGCTGCAGGAGACTATTTCTCAAAAACCAAGCAAGCAAGCAACTGGTCTGTCTGGGAGGTCAAGGTCACAAGTGAGTCTCTTATCAGTCTCGAGAGCATGAAGCAGGCGGGAGGAGCCTGCCTGAGGAGGCAGGAAGGAGACCCCTGGGCTTGTCTCACCTCTCCACGGCTCGGCGGATGTGGGCCATCCAGGTGTTCCTGTCCTCTTTGGAACTGGTATACATCTCGTACATCTCTGGGCCTTGCATGGAGGCACTGATCAGAAACATGGCCTTCTCCTCGTTGGCTACCTCTCTCACAATGAGCTTTTGCAGAGAGATGACGGGCGGCTTTGAGTCCTGTACAGGGGAAGGGGATGGAAACTTCACTGTTGCCCTGCTATGTCTGAACAACACTGGAACCCTGAGTCTCGGGGGAGGGGAGCCATACCCCGACTCTCAGTGTGTACACACATTCGTGTGGAAGGCAGAGGATGATCTTGGCTGTTGTTCCTCAGGTGCCATCTACTTTGGTTTCTGACGTGCTGTGCCACTGGCCTGAAGCCCGCCAAGGGCTAGGCAGGTGGCTAGTGAGCCCCAGAGACCCGCCTCCCCAGCACAGGGTGACAGATGTGTGCCACACCCTACATTTTCATACGGGTTCTGGAGAGTGAATTCTGGTCTTCAAGCACTGAACTGTCATGCCAGCACAAGGCAGAAACGTTTATCTAATTGATATCCTAGTATTCTTTTTAATGTTTTTTTTTCCCCCGAGGCCTTAAACTGTGAAACTCTGCTGACCTTAAGTTTATAGCGATCCTGCCTCAGCTTCCCAAGTGTTGGGATTTCACCACCATGCCCAGCAAAGGGTACCTCCCGCCCTCTCCTTCTTTTTTTTTTTTTTTTTTTTTTTGTTTCCCCCAAGACAGGGTCTCTCTGTGTAGTCCTGGCTGTCCTGGACTCACTTTGTATACCAGGCTAGCCCCGAACTCAGAGTGATCCTAAAGGTACATGCCTGGCCTCTTTGTTAATAATTTTCTTTAACATTTATTTGTGTGTGTGTGTGTGTGTGTGTGTGTGTGTGTGTGTGTGTGTGTGTGTGCGCGCGCGCGCATGCATGGTGCACCTGTGGAAATCAGAGGAAAACTTGTGGGAGTGATTTTCTCTTTCCATTTTGTGAGTTCTAGGTATTGAACTCAGGTCATTAGGCACCTTACCCACTGGGCCATTGGCTGGCCCTCAAAGGCACATCTTAAATAGTGTTGTGAGTTAAATTGCCCCAAGTACCTCAGAATATGTGATGGTGTGTAGAGACAGGACCTTTAAATATATAATCATGTTAAATAAGGTTTATCTTTATAGTGGCCTTAACCCAATATAGTTGGTTTCCTTATAGGACTGTTAAGATTAGGCCAGGTGTGGTGTCAAAGGCCTGTCACCTCAATGCTTGAGATTTGGAGGTAGGAAATTCAGAAGTTCAAAGCCAGCCTCAGCTAAATAGTGAATTCCAGGCTAACCTGGGCTATATAAGACCCTGAATTTATGAACCTTGAGGTGACAGGTGTGTGCCATCATGCCCGGCTTGGATGATTTTTCTTTTTGTTTATGTGCCTTTCTGAATAAGAACTCCTGAAACATATTAACACTGGGTGACTGTGGCTGCATTTCTGGGGATAAGAACAGGCTACTTACTTACGTCTCGCCTGTGACACAGTATATGGGATACATAGCGATCCATCTAGAAACATCATAAAAGGAGGCAGGACAGAGGGTCTGGGAAGATGATGGTGTTTGCATCTTTACTGAAAGCTCTGGGCCCAACTAGTTCAAGTCCACTAATGTCCCAAAGCCTTCTGAGAGTGAGAGAGGGCATGCAGCTACCACAGTGGACTGGAGGCTTAGAGGTGTGCTGGGCCAAAGAAGGGGAGCAGCTCTTGTGACAAAATAGTCTGACCCAGTTTGTGGAGAGGTGGGGTAGGGTGACGAGGGGTGGGAGACTTCCTGAAGTGCATTAAGATCAACAAGCCAACCCGCCAGCGTTTGCCACTTTGAGACAGGAGATTGAACCTTCCACCTCAAGGCCTCCCCTTTCTGCCGTATACAACACTAAGCCTTGGCGCATTCTTCACTTCTACAGAGACTGCTGTCCTTTACTGATTAAAGGACAGTCGGCTTTGGTAGAGGTCAGGGTCATCTTTTGTTTCCACATCACCTCTTTCCATCCTGGGAGGGGATCTGGGGTCCCATACCCTAGCCCTTCCCTTTGGTCCACCTTTCCTCACTCCTCTTACCATCGCCCTCCTTTTCCTGATGTCCACCCAATGGAGAGCATGGCCACTTGCCCGTCATATGTGGAACCTCTGGGACTTTGTGTCCTTTGCTCTTTGTCTATGTAAATGGTGCATATCCCGAGTGGGGATTTTTCTAGTGTGCCACATACATTCAGTGTAGGCCCTTCTCTTCTGCTCCCTACCCTGCCCTCCAGTCCTCCAGAGCAGAGGCCTTTCACCACCTGCCACACCAGTGCATCCAACGTCTACAAACCAAGGTAAGGTTCTTCTACCCATACCCTGGAGCCTGTGAGTACCCGGGGACCCACAGAGAGGTAAGGAGGCTGGGAAGACAGAGGATGCTTTAGAATCTGGGCTTGGGGCTAATCAGGCGGCAGCCTTTCCTCTCTGCCTAGGCTCGTCGCTACAGGCGAGCCCTCCGCACCCTGGAACGGAGAATGTATCTGTGAATCTGTACCGGGCCCCTTGGGCACTCCAGGAGGGAAGTACGTAACTCTAGACCAGACACTGCTCAAGGTACGGCCACCCGCCGTCCCCTTTTATCTCTATCCTCAGAGCAGATGCTGGCATCCCTGCTGCTGTGGGAAGGGGCACGCACCTGTCTCTGAGTCCGTAAAGACTCCCCAGGCGCCATCCCAGAAGAATGATGGGGCTCGCTTCCCCAAGTAAGTTCACAGACCTCAACTAGATGCGCTTCTCCTCACATCCTCCGAGGGGTACATCCTACCCTGGAATTCTGTCCCTTCTCTCTGCCACCCAGAAGTCAAAGACAGCCCGTGTGAACCCTCACCTTTCTTCTCAAACCTATAACAATCAGTCCCTATTCTGCCTTGTGAGCCTGAACTCTGTTCAGAGCCCCCTCCACGTTATCATCTGTCTGTATGCTTATGGCGTTACTAATTGTTTTAACAAACTTCTTACCCGATGATAATTCACCTTAGTGTCCTGCCTGAGGTCCCCCCCAATGAGAATGAGAGCCATTAGCAGGGAGCAGGACAGGGCTTCATTCTCTTTAAGTTCCACTCCTGTCCCCGCTGGAACCTTCTGGAAGGACCTTGATGCGACAGGGTGCCTCTCAGTGTATTTTCCTATATGTGTTTCCTCTCCATGCTTTGTCTTGGGTATCCCCTCGTCATGGGGCCCACTGCTGCCCGGTCCCAGCAACAGCGCCCCGGAAGACTTTAGACACATACACTGCTGCCCGGTCCCAGCAACAGCGCCCCGGAAGACTTTAGACACATACCACGGAAGCAAAGACATATTTCTGATCCTTTTCTTGCAGCAGCAACAGCACATCAGTCAGCAGGACAGCGAGGACATCTGCAGAGACCAGCGCGTGAGAGACTGTCTGAGAGGTCACACATTCAAAGGAGCTCAAGACAGCGAAAGCATCACGGTGCTTCAGCCTCTTGTTCCGAGAAGTTTCCATTCTAACCCCTTTCCACAAGGTCCCTGAGCCTCACGTTTCAGTGTCAACGAATGCCAGAGGCTCCCATTAGATGGCCCCTTGAGTGGCTCCTGCTCAGAATATTCGGAACTCAAGCCAGAGAGCACCAGTGTACCATGCAGTTCTTTCATTATTTCAGGGTTTTGTTTTCAACTCTGCACGTGTGTGTGGCGGTGTCTCTGTGTGGTTTTGTGCATGTGTGTGTAAGTGCTCTCAGTGGCTATAGTGTTGGCTCCCTGCAGCTGGGGTTACAGGCAGCTGTAAGCTGCCCGGTGTGGGTTTTGGATGCTGAATTTAGAGTCGTCTACAAGAGCAGCAGGTGCTCTCAATATCTGTGCCGTCTTCCCAGCCCTTCATTTGTTACCATCACCGTTTTGCGTATATGGGTGCACGTGCCATGGGTATGTATGTTCATATGTGTATGTGTGTGCACACGTTTGTGTGGGTACACCTGTGAATGTGTATCTGCACGCACTAGGGTGTCTTCCCTGATCACTCCCCACTTTTTTCACATTTATTTATTTTGTGTCTGTATGGCAGGCAGGGGGAGTGGGTTGGGGAGCGGGGAGGGTGTGTGAATGCCCCGTGTGTAAGTGAAGGTGGAAGGACAAGCTGTGCAGGCTGGTGCTGTGCTTCCACTGCATCTCAGGCACCTAACTCGGGCTGTTAGGCTTGGCAACAAATACCAGTGGACGGTGAGTGAGCCATCTTGTCAGCCCTCCACCTGAGTTTTTAGACAGGCTCTCTGAACCTGAAACTCATTTATTTGGTTAGGCTGGCCGGACAGTTGGCTCCAGGAATCTGCCTGCCTCTGCCACACCCCAGCATTGGGGTTACAGGTATGTGCCACCATGCCTGGCTGGGGGATCGGACTGAGGCAAGCATTTTACCCACTGAGCCATCATCTTTCCAGCCTTTGGGTGGGTCTCTTGGTTGAAGTGGATGTCTCTCTCTCTGCCCCACGTCATAGCTTGCCTGCAGTGATGCAGGAAGAACTGGCCTCAGGCCCCTTGAGTCCCAGTCCTGCTTGGTGCCTTGTCCCTGTATGACTGTATGAACATCTCTCACAGAGAAACTTTTGCACATGAGTGCCATTGGGAGCACACAAATACTGCTGCTTGAGGGAGCCTCTTGCCTTTTTCTCTTTTGAGACAGGGTTTCACAGATCCTACTCTGGCCTCAAACTTGCTCTTGTAGCTGGGGATGACCCTGAGCTCCCAATCGCTTTGCTTCTACTTCCCTAGAGCTGACTGTCCCTACACTCAAGTTTACTTGGTGCCGTAGACAGAAACCAGGACAAGCATTTAACAGCCGACCTACAAGCCCATCCCTGGAGGAGCCGTTCCTGATGATCTTGTCTAAACTAAACACTCCATCCAGTTCTCTGTAGTCCACTGGCTCCTTTAAACTTGAAAACATTCAAGTGTTGCAAGTTTGGCTGTGCTCCCATCTCTCAGCTTGGTGACAAACTCAAATGTGTATCAACCCAAGTTAGGACCCAGCACTCTAAGATGGTGCCTATTGCTCTTAACAAACCAACCCGGAACTCCAAGGCTGAGCCAACATGAAACGCCCTAGAGGTGGCCAGAGGCAGAAACTTACCTTTCAGGCGCCCTGACGTCTGTGACTTCCAGCACAGGGTGCCCTCCAGGTGGAGCTGGCGCCGGAGCATGTCCTCCTTGCGGAAGGAGAGCCCGTTCTTGAGTTTGCTGGACGACTTCAAGTCCATCTTCCCCGTGATCTCCCTGAGGCGCTGCCCCTTCTCGTACTCGCTGACTTTGGCATCCACTTGGGAGATGATGTCTTTGATGAGGTTCAGGGCCTGGCTCAGGTCTTTGTAGTCCTCGGTGCCAGCTGTCACACAGAAAGCAGAGGGAGCACTGGTTTCTGCGCCCGTGCTCACAAACACAACAGAGGTGGGTGTTGCCGGCATCTGGGTGGGATCTGTGAGGCCCACTGCTCGGCGGGCCTTTCAGGGATCTCTGCAAACTGTAATTTCTGAGATGCAAATGGCTCCCCCAAACTAACAACAGCCCAGAGTTTAATGACATCAGTTTATTTCTGTCTGTATTATGTTTTGAGACAGGATTTTATGTAGTCCTGGTTGGGCTGATCCTGTGGAGGATCTTGAACTCCTGATGCTCTTGCCTCTGTCTCTCAGGTATATACAGGCCTGCAATAGCATACTTGGCTAGTTTTGTTTGTAGGCAGGGTTATCTCCACATGCCCCATTTATCATGGAACTCAGAGATCACCCTGCCTCTGCCTCCAGTGCTGGGCCTAAAGGCACTTGCAATACCACACCCAGCCTTCTTTTTCTTTTTTTCTTTTTTCTTTTTTTTGCTTGTTTGTTGTTGAGACAAGGTCTCATTCTCTAGCCTTGGCTAGCCCAGAATTCAGAGTAGAGCAGCCTGTCCTCAAACTTGCAGAAGATCTTCCTACCTCTGTCTCTTCAATGTTGGGATTACAGGTATGTGCTACCATGCTTGGCTCCGAGTTCAGCTTTTGCTCAAAAGCAAAAGTTAGGGTGTGGTGGCTCAAATGGCACAGACTGTCCAGCGCGTCATATCCACTCCTACCGTTCCATTACTGTTCACAGATTCCCCTCAAGTCCTTTAGCTCTTTATAAAAAGCCTCCTTCTCCCTCCTGCTACAAACAAGAGTTGGCCCCACCTACCTGAAGGACACGGTAGGTGAAGGGTCTCTAGCCAGCCCCAAAATGGCCTTGCTAAAAAACAGAATCTTACATTCCTAAAGCTAGCCACCCTTATTTGGCCACCACCTCCTTCCCCTGAGGCTGACTACCAAGGTCCAGCTATCAAGGTATTGGAAGTCCAGCAGTCTAAAGCCCCATTGTGGCTGCTCTAGTTAATCTGTCCAATTAAAATTAAACACCTCATCTAACGTAGGGTTTCCTCTTCCACCTTTATAAACTGCCATTTGCCTATTGGCTAAATCTGTCTCCTTTGTTTCTCCAGGATAAATATTTAAATATTCCTTCCCTCTCCCTCTTGTTCCCTTCCCCTTCTCCTTCATGCTCTACCTCTTGTTTTTGTCTCTTAGTCCCTGCCCTTTGTCCCTCTGAGGTAAATAATCTCCTTTCTGCTGAGAACTTGGCCTTCTGGCGTCTTGAGCTGATACTGGTCTCTTTCTTTAGTAGGGAGACTTGCTATTTTCTCATGGCCCAAACCTACCAGACATGTGGAACAGGATTGTCATCGTGCCAGCTCCCAAAGAGTGCCTAGAAAGCTATCTGACCTTTCACCTGTGTTCTGGGTGGCTACCAGCACGCCATCTTCTCTCCTTTCTGTTTGATCAGGGTCTCATAATGTAGCCTAGGCTGGTATAGAACACGTGGATCTTCCTGCCTACATGTTGTGTGGCAATTTCCTCTGAACTGAATGAAACGTTCTATCCTGGTGGGAAGTTGTTAAGACTCAGGAAGTAAACAACTCACAAGTCTCAAGAAGTCCCTGAAACTTACCAGAGTCACATATCAGGTCTCCCTAAGATTACATAAGCAATAAGGACTGCTAAGGAGAAGAGGGTCTCTAACATGGTTGGTTGCCTGCAAGCCCTGTAGAGAGCTCCAGGAATCCAGCTTTTTTGAGTCATAATCCATGCTGGGGTGACTTTTGCTGATACAGCTGCCTTTGACTCATCCCTACTCCCGTAAGTAACCTCAATAAAGCCATTGGCTCAACAGGTTGTACTTTGGTGGTAGGTTATATTGGTCTATAATCAGTTCCCAGTCCCTATCTGGAGTGAGTAGACACGTGTTAATGTCTCCCCCAGGAAAAGTGTCATACAACACTAGGCCTCCTGAATGCTGGGAGAGAACACATGTGCCCACTGCACCTAGCTCAGATCAGGTCCTGGCCACTTAACACAGAGGTCATTTCCATCTGTCTTTAACATTTAAATTTAAAGTTTTTAAATTCTATTTCACGCATACAGGTATTTTGTCTGCATGTATGCTTGTGCACTGTATATATGTGTCTGTGGAGGTCAGAGAGCATCAGATTCCCTCAGAACATGGGTGCTAGGACTTAAGCCTGGGTCCTCTGAAAGAGCAGGAGTGTTTTCAATGGCCGGGCCATCTCTCCAATCCCAGAAATCATTTATTAATAAGCCAGGAATCATCTTGTTTTCATCTAGTTCATATTTAGTTTACAGATACTGTCCTGGGACCTGCCACGGCCCAGCCTTTGCTATGGGCAGAAGTTCACCCAGCTCCTCTCCTCACATGCTGTCTGCCTGGCACCCACTACATGGCATTACAAGAGGGAACCTGGCCAGTTCACTGAGGGACTCCAGAGCAGCAGAACTGAGACCCCCATCCGCCCGGATCCACGCGCATGTGGCAGGGTATGTTCCCACCTTCTGTGTTCTGGATGATGCGTTCCACCAGCACTGGGTATTTGGTTATACGCTGCGTGACCAGAAGGATGCACTCCTGCACTCCCAGCCGTCGCACAATGGAAAAGTTGCCGATTTTCTGTGAAATGGAAAACAAACTTTGTTTTCATTTCTTTTTCCCCTCTCCTGATTTTTATTTATTTATTTATTTATTTATTTATTTATTTATTTATTTTTCCAGTGCTTTGAGACAGAGTCTCTCCATGTGACCCTGGATGTCCTGGGACCCATAGAGATTTGCCAGCCTCTGCCTCTAAGTGTTGTGATTAAAGGTGTGCACCACAGTACCCGGCTCTACTTCCTACTACTCTCTCCGTTTTTCTTCTCTTTTTCCTTCACCATCCTCAAGCACTTGTATTTGTGACTGAACGAGGGCCTGAGGCATGCTGAACAAATACTAAACTGCATCTTAAGGCGCGCGCGCGCGCACACACACACACACACACACACACACACACACTGGTAATTACAGTAATTACAGGCATGCGTTATTATAGCAAGTTAACATATTTGTTTTGGGGGGTCTGTGTGAGTATGTTTTCAAAGACCAGAAGAGGGTGTCAGGTGTCCTTCTCCACCACTCTTCAACGAGTTGGGTTTTTTTTTTTTGGAGATAGTGTCTCAGTAGGCAGACCAGGCTGACCTGAATGCTGGGATTAGCGGCCTGTGCCACCATGCCCTGCCCCTTTGAGGCAGGGTCTGTCCTTGAACCTGGAGTTTCTGTTTTTCTGTTTTATCAAGGCTGGACGCCAGAAAGCCTCAGCGATTCTCTTCTTTCCTCAACCCCACAACAGAGCTGGAGTTACAGGCGTGTGCAGGATGCCACACTTGTTCCAAGAGCTCTGGGATCCGAACTCACGGCCGAGCAGCAAGCACTAAGTACTACTAAGCAGTGTCTCTGGCCTCTTTGTATTTTCTGAGACAGTGTGGGTTTTGAGAGATGTTTCTCTCTTGTTGAATCAGTTAAACATCTCAGGCCAGGGGCGCCTTTCACCTTGCTGTGACCTTTCTTCTATGATCCCTAAGCAGGGATTACCTTCTAAATAAATACGGAAAGGCCACAGGAGTGTGGGCACTCAGTTAAAGCTGTTAAAGAGGAACTTAAGGCAAGTGTGGTGGGGCTTGCCTATAATCCTAGCGCTGGGGAAGCTGAGGCAGGAGGATCCTGAGTTTGAGGCTAGCCTGGATTACAAAACAAAATCCCATCTCAAATAACAAATAAAAACAAGACCGAAAATATTAAGGTGAGGGTGATGTAGTGTGATCCCAACATCTGGAAGCCTAGAGTAGGAGGATCATCAGTTTTGGGTTAGCCTGGGCTACAGAGAAAGTTCTAGAGCAGCCTGGAATGTACAGGCAAGATTTTGTCTCAAAATAAGAAAACAAGGGACTTGAGACATGGCTCAGTGGCTAAGAGCACTTAACTGTTCTGAAAAAGGTCCCAGGACCCATATGGTGGCTCATAATCACCTTTAACTCCAGTTCCAGGAGATCTGATGATTTCTGCCATATATACATACATACATACATACATACATACATACATACATACATACACGTAAATATAAAAGTTAAAAAAAAAAAGATGATAGGTGGTAGTGTTGCATGCACTCAGGAGGCAGAGGCAGATGGATCTCTGTGAGTTCGAGGCCAGCCTGATCTACAGAGTGAGTTCCCGGACAGCCAGGGATACATAGAGAAACCCTATCTCAGTAAAAAAAAAAAAAAAAAAAAAAAAAAAAAAGAAAGAAAAAGAAAGAAAGAAAGAAAAGGAGGAAGAAGCTGAGTATGACAGAATGTCCCTATAATTTCAGTACTTGGGAGGTAAAGGTAGGACTTCAAAATCCATACTGAGCTACACCGTGAGTTCAAGGATAGCCTAGGCTACATTAGAAACTGCTTCCAAACGAACCAAAAAGAACAAAACAAGAAAGTAAAATATCAAGAATGGAAGAGAGAATCAGTTCTGGAGTAGTTCTGAGGAACATGAATTAGGTGTTCAGTGTGCACACAACAGAGACCAGGATCCTTTATCCTGGCTGACAGCTGGTATCCCAGGACCCTCTAGAACCAGACTGGGTATCTGCCTTTTTCCAAATCTGGCTCTCTGGTCACTTGCGATTTACCCACATATCTTTAAGAACCAAAGTGGGTGGCCACTTGAACCTGTTTCCTGGTGGGGGCTGAGAGCATGCTGCACATTCTAGCGGGCTGTTCCCACTGCTCTTGTTAACACTTGGGAATGTGTCAGCAAAGGAGAACAGCCGCCCTTTTTTGTTTGCTTGTTTTTGAGACAAGGTTTCTCTATGTAGCCATGGCTGTCTTGGAACTCACTTTGTAGACCAGTCTGGACTCAAACTCAGATCTACCTGCCTTTGCCTCCTGAGTGCTCTGATTAACGCCATGTGCCATCATCACCGCCCTGACAAGCATCCAGCCAACACACCTGGTATGCAGTGCAGGGATGGAACAAAGGGCTTTTGTGTATGCTAAGCAAGCACTCCAGTAACTGCGCTACACACATCCTCAACCCCAACCCAAAGAGCTATTTCTCTTTTCTTTTCCCTTTCTATTGAGACCAGGTTCTCTGTCAGCCATCCCGATGTCCCTGTATCATGCCACAAGAGCTGGGGGATCACAGGGACCAATAAAAGAAAAGAGAGAATGCATACCTCGCAGAACTCTAGGAAGATGGCATAGCTCCGAAGGGCAGTCCCCCCGGGTGGGACAATGCCTCAAAGGACCCAACGCTAGGCGTTACGGCACATGCCTGTGATTCTAGCTTGAGGCAAACCAGAACTATATATACTGGTTTCAAAAGGGAGAGCTGGGGGTGCTGTAGCTCAGTTGGTATCAAGCCTCTCAAGCATGCATGGAGCCCTGGGTCATAAGCCAGCTGTTGTCACGCAGTCCTGTTCCCCAGTACGTGGGAGGCAGCGGCAGGAGAATTAAGAACTCAGGGCCATCCTTGGCTACACAGAGTGTCTACGGTTAAGTATGGGCTCCATGAGACCCTGTCAGCAAATGAGTGAATGCAAGAGTCGGAAGGCGGAAGCAGGAGGATCTGCAAGTTTGAAGCCAGACTGGGGTACACAGGGAGACCCTGTCTCAGTGAGCCAAGCCAAGGCCGTGGGAGGGGGCTCAGTGGGTCATGGTCTTGCCACCAAGCACGAGGAATTACGTTTCGATTCCTAACACTCACACGGAGCCAGGTATGATGGTGTGTGTCTGTAATCACAGTACTCTCAAAGGGAGATGGGAGGCGGAGGCAGGAGGGTCCCAGAAGCGCCGAGGTCAGCTAATCTGACGGAGAACCACAGAGTTACTATCTCAAACAAGATAGAAGGAAGAACCGACACCCCAGGTTATCCCTCTGGCTGCCACAGATGTGCATGGGACATGTGTGTGTCCACACAAACACCCCCACATATTGTGTGTGTGTGTGTGTGTGTTTTACCTTGATTAAGTTCTGAAACTTCTTGCTCTGCTGCAGCAGTAACTTGTAGTGACCGACTGCGTCGTTGTGGCCACTACAGAACACGCCGTATTTCTCCTTCATTCTCTCTCCGCTTTCCCCTGAAAACTAAAAGGAAAAGTGATGGAAAAGTTAGCCAAAAATGACTGACGGATGTGGTCAGAGTATGTTTCCATCTAGATCGTCCTGTTTTGTTGTCGCTTCGTTATTATTATTTCTTGCAACACCTCCTTGGCTTGGTGCTTACAGGGCGCCTCAATGCAAGGCATAGGGGAGTTGAGACAACTGTCCTGAGCCCTGCCTGTCCCCACTCTCCAGGCGCCTCGGGTCCACACTGTCAGGTGGCCTAATCTACCGATACAGATTAAGTGAGTCCTAAAGGTAAAATGTCCCTTTCAGATCCATTTTCTGCAATGAGCACGGGATGATTTCTTTCGTTCAGTGAGGGGTTTTCTCAGGTTGTGAGGCTGGCTTCAGACTTGATCCCACTCCCTTCTGCTGTCTAGCAGCCCTACAATGTATGGCTCTGGCCCAAATGCATGCTTGTAGCCATCAAGGACTGGGTCGCGGGGAGGTGGCTCAGTGGGTACAGTATATATGTATAAAGATCTGGGCTACAGGTCCTCAGTAGCCGCCTAAATATCTAAGTCTGGCAGCGTGTGTCTGTAACCCCAGGACTGGGAGGCTGAGACAGGACTGTAGGGGTTCACAGGCAGCTGACCAGTCAAAACAGTAAGCTCAAGGTTTATTCAAAGGCCCTATCCCAGTATGGCATGGTGGCGCATGCCTTTAGTCCCAGCACTTAGAGGCAGAGGCAGGTGGAACTCTGTGAGTTCAAAGCCAGCCTGGTCTACGGAGTGAGTTTCAGGACAGCCAGGGCTACCTAGAGAGACAAACAAATAAAAATAGAACATTTATACAAACAAAACGGGAGGGAGGAATAGAGCTGGCAAGAAGATTCAGCAAATAAAGACATTTGCTGTCAAGCCTGATGACCTGAGTTTGATCCCTCAGACCCACATAGTGGAACGAGAGGACCAATTCCTGTGAAAGTTGTCCTCTGACTTCCTCAAGCATACCATGGCACATGCATGGCCACCCACATAATAAATCTTTTGTTGTTGTTTGCTTTTTCAAGACAGGGCTTCTTTGTGTAGCTGTGGCTAACCTGGAACCCGCTCTGTAGACCAGGCTGGCCTTGAACTCCGAGATCCACCTATGCCTGCCTCCCAAGGGTAGGGATTAAAGGCGTGCACCAATACCACTGCCCAGCTTATGACTGATCGCACAGCATCCATCTCAGGCGTCACGGGGCACCTGCACTGGCATGCATATACTACCCCCAGCAGCTGGGGGCTGGAGATGCGACTCAATGAAATGTCTGTCTCCCATACCCAAAGCCCTCGTCATGATCCCCAGCACTGCATAAACTGGGCGTATGGGAACATCAGTAATCCCAGCACCCAGGAGGTGGGAGTCAAGAGGATCAGTTCAAATCAGGGAGCTGCATGACACCCTGCCTGAACCTCCTCCTATCCCCCAGCAAAATACCAATCAATGAAACAAAACCATAGACTTTTTTTTTCCTTTTGAGATAATAATCTCTAGCCCCCAGGATGGACTTCAACCCACTATGTGGATAAGGATGATGAACTCCTGATTATCCCAAGTGATTTACAGGCAGAAACCAGCATGCTCCAGTTTTTACACTGTGCAGGGGATGGCATTCAAGGCTCTGTGCATACCAGGCTCTACCAACTGAGGTAGATCCCTACCTGAGAGTGAAATTCTGAACAGTGTTTAGATGTGTTTGACTGACATTCCAGCCTGGGGGTTCCTAAGATATGAGCATGGAGAGAGGGAAGACAAGGTGAAGAGAGGCCTGGCCCATCCTAGACATAGCACCTACCTGCTGAACCAGGACATCCCCGATCTTTTGGATGACATAATTCCGATCACTGCCCTCCTCCAGAAATTCCTGCCGGCGTTCCTTGAGGCGGGCGAGGAAGTGGCTGTGCATGTCCAATAGGTCATCAGCACATGGGAACAGGCGACTGATTGCCTGGCCACTGAACTGCAGCTCCTCCTGCAAGGCTCTGGAGTACACTTTCAGCATGATCTTGAGCGTGCGCACGTGGTGTGCCTCTGTCTGCATCAGCTCTGCAGGGACAAAGGCATTGGATGATTCATCTTAACTCCCAGGGCACTCACGGCGGCTGTAGGCCTGCTTCAGCTCGGTTGAGCTGGCCAGCTCTCTGCCCACACACTCTCTCCTTCTCCTTCCCTCTTTTTCTGTGTGGCACACAAGTGCATGTTGAGGCTGGGCCTGATGTCATACATGTTTAATCCCAGCCTGCTGGAGGCAGAGATATACAGGTCTCTGAGTTCAAGGGCAGCCTGGACTGTATAGTAAGGCTCACAACCATCCATACCTCTAATTCGATGGAGTCTGACACCCTCTTCCTGCCTCTGTCACTATTGCATGCACATGATGCACGAACATATACTGAGCAGCCCCCCCCACATAGATATAAAATAAAGTATTTTAAAAATTACATTAAATATAGGACATAGGACTAGAGAGACGGCTTAGTGGTTAAGACCACTGGCTTCTCTTCCAGGGGACCCAGGTTTGATTCTCAGCACCCACATAGTTGCTCACAACCATCTTTAAGTCCAGTTCCAGGGCATCTGATGTCCTCTTCTGGCCTTCTTGGGGCACCAGGTACATAAGTGAGGTATAGTCACACATATAGGGAAAACACACACACACACAGAAAAGAAAAAAGAAAAGAAAAGAAAAGCTTCAAGCCAGTGTTGGCAAAAGCGCTTACTCCCAAGCCTGACAGTATCAGTTTGATCCCTGGGACCCACAGAGTAGAGAGGATCACCTCCCACAAGTTGTCCTTTGACCTCCATACCCACTCCATGCTACATACCCAACTAATACAGTTTAAAACACTGTTCTTCTGTGTGTGTAGGGGCAAGTCGTGCCTTGGCCAGGCTGGTTCATGGAGTGCTAACACTCCTCCTGTCTCTGGTCCTGCCTGTGGTAGGGTCCCAGGAGGCATGCATGGCCACACCCAGCCTCTCAAAGACCAGCTGGGACCCAACTCAGGTTTTTCATGCCTGTGTGTAGCAAGTGCTCTTATTTTCCAAGCCACTTCCCCAGCACAGCTAGCTGGCCGGGATCCTCTAGTCTGCCCCCAACCCCACTGGTGAGCCTGTGCTAGGCCCAGTTTTTCATACGGGTCTGGGGGGGTGGGGGTGGGGGTGAGGGTGGGGGGGGGTCTCTGAACTCATGCTTGTGCAGCAGGCAGTTTACCAATTAAACAATACCCCCAGTCCTTATTGGTTTCTACTTTCTTTCTTTTCCTTTTCTTTTTTCTTTCTTTTTTTCTTTTTAAAGAGAGGGTCTTGGAGGGGCTGGAGAGATGGCTCAGAGGTTAAGAGCACTGACTACTCTTCCAGAGGTCCTGAGTTCAATTCCCAGCAACCACATGGTGGCTTACAACTGTCTATATTGTCACCTGATGCCCTCTTCTGGCCTGCAGATGTACATAAGGCCACTGTATAAATAATAAATAAATATTTAAAAAAAAAAAAAAAGAGAGAGAGGGTCTTGGGACTGGAGCCATGGCTTTGTAGCACTAGTGTTCCACACATGGGGCCCTGAGTTCTAGCCTCAGTGACTTCAACAACAACAGGAACAAACAACAGGAAAGAAGAAATAGTCCTGGGGCTGTGGATGAAGCTTTGTAGGTGAGGGTACTCAGCTAGTGTACACAAGGCCCTGGGGTCCATCCTCAACACTACTTGCAAAGTAGAGGTGGGAAGACCAGGAGGTCCAGGTCATCCTCCCTTTCAGTGACACTAGGGGGTAGGGACTGACTCTTAAACTTGCTGTGTTGCCTAGGCTGCTTTAGTAACAGCAGGTGTGTCCCATCACACTTGGCCTTGTGGCTGTTTTTAATTAGAAATCTCCCCTCCCTGAAGTGAGACTGAAGCCAAAGCAACTGAAAAAAAAAAAGTATTTAGAAATGTGCTGTGCAACCTCAATGCCCCAGGAGCCTCTGTCCTTGAGGTCAAGAAGGCTGTGCTAAGGAAATTCTAGCCTTGGTGGGGGTGAAGCTTGCATATTTATGAATGCATGTGACCAAATACAAGCTTCAGTGGACCCAGTGTCTGCGCTGAAATTTAACTTCCACGCTTTTAAGACGCACAGCTGTAGGAGTGCTTGCCTATCATGAACAAAGACCTGAGTTCTACCACCCAGCATCCCATAAACCGGGTATGGTGGACCAGGCCTGTCATCCCAGAACACTGGCAGTGAAGGCAGGAGGATCAGAAGTTCAAGGTCATCCTCAGTTACAAAGCAAGTCTGAGCCTGAGCTACATGAGATATCCTACCTTAAAAAAAAAAAAAGCAAGCAAGCAAGTAAACAAACAAGTGAGCCTCTAGGAAGTTAAGATAAGAAGAATGCTCACAGATGGGAAAATATCTTTTGTTTGCTTGCTTTGTTTTTGAGACAGGGTTTCTCTGTGTAGCCTTGGCTATACCAGAATTTACTCTGTAGACCAGGCTGGCCTCAAACTCACAGAGAGATCCATCTGCCTGTGCCTCCCAAGTTCTGGGATCAAAGATGTGTGCCACAACTGCTGCGTGGGAAAATATTTTTATAGAATAGGATTCTGGGATGGCTAAATGGGTCAGAGTACAGGCACTTGCTGCATAAGCTTGGTGACCTCTGGTTCAGTTCCCAGAACTCACAACAGGCAGAAGAAGAGAAATGGTTCCACTAAGTATCCGCTGACCACTACACACATTATGCATACACACGATGTTCTGTTGTTGTTGTTTTCTTTCCCTCAGGGAACACCATGGAAGAGGCAGAAAGACCATGAGAAGCTCTGGACCAGGTCATGTGAGGGTCCTCTGGACAGATCAAGAAATCCATGAAATCTCAATAATAGGGCACCTGCCCAAGACCTGAAAGACCACACATGGAAGGAGGAACATGTAACAGCCCCACCCCTAGCAGAAGGGCTACAAGTAGTTAATGTCTGCTGAAGGAGGGAGGACCATTTCAGCAACCCCCTCTAGAAAGGAGCCCTCCATCCTAAGGAGTCAACTGTAAATACATGTACATAGGAGCAATGTGAACTGGACTCAGCGGGTGATACACACACACACACACACACACACACACACACACACACACACACACACGAGTGTGTGGGTATGAGAAGAGGTCTTGATTTTAAGAGTAGGAGGAGTTGAGGAGGTAGAGAGGAGTCAAAGTGATATAAATACACTGTCCTCAGGTTTGAAATCCTCAAAAAAACAAAACAACAAAATCCAAGAAGATTAGAGATGCAATCGGTGGTTATCATTAACACAGACACACATACACACACACACACACAGACACACAGACACATACATACACGAAGCTCCTGTCCCTGAAGTGGTCTGAAGACACAGTGGGGAGATGCTGTCTAAGACCAGGAAGCTGGCTTCACCAAATCCTGAGCCTGTACCCCATCCTGGACTTGTCAGTCTCTAAACGCTGTTGATGACATTCTGTCCTAGCAGCCCAAACACAGGGAGATGGTCACCAACAAGGTAAGAATGAGTCAGCCCTGGGCACTTGGCCAGGCAGGTTTGCAGGGACCTGTGCTAACAAAGCCCTCCCTGGTACAACAGACAGGGCGGTCCCTGGGGAGTGGTAGGTGAGACAAATGACAGGGTCTCCTGAGAGACTGGCTACACAGCTCAGACTCTTAGGTGGAATTGGGGGGGGGGAAGGGAGGTGCTGGAACGGTACAGTTTGTGAGGTGCTTGCTTAGCATGCACAAAGCCCTGGGTTCCGCCCCGCAGCACTGCATAAACAGGGTGGGGGTGGTGCATGCCTGTAGTCCCCAAGAACTTGGGAGGTGAAGGAAATTTAAGGTTATTTGAGGCTACATGGGAAGTTTGAGGCTACAACACTCTATCTCAAAAACAAAAGAAAACAGAGCTGGTAAGACGGCGGCTCACTGGGCAAAGGTGTTTGCTGTCAAGCCTGATGACCTAAGCTGGCTCTCTGCATCCTATATGGTAGCGAGGACTGATTCCTGCATGTTGTAGTCTGACTTCCACATGGAGCCCCAGTGAGCTTGTGCGCAAACACACACACATACACACACACACACACACACACACACACACACACACACACAGAGACAGATAAACACACACAGATAAACACACACACACATACACACACACACACACACAGAGATAGACACACACACACACACACACACACACACAGACACACACACATAGACACACACACACACACACACACACACACACACACACACACACACACACACACCTATATTTACAAAAGTGCAAATAAAGAATTAAAGAGAAGGCTGGCCCGGCGCCACAGCAGTTAGCCACCTTACCATACAGGACATCCTGTCTTTTCACCACCTCCTTCTTCTGTTTCTTGGCATACGCTAAATCCACAGAGAGGCTCCAGGACTCCGCCTCAAACTCATGGGCATCTGATTCGATCTCACACCTCAGTGAGGCAATGGAAGGATCTGGGGGAAGGACGACAGAAAGCTGTTGATAAGGATGGGGTGCTTGCCACATCTTCCTGTCCCTTTCATGGCCACACTGAAGCCTCTGGCCTTTCCCCGTAGAGACAGTAACCTCGTGGCATCCCTGGGAGAACAGAGGGCTGACCATACCTTCTATGAAAACAGACTCAGCATTCGAGGATGTGAGTGACAGGGAGTCATCGGCCGTCTGCTTCAGTTTCGAAAATACGGAGTCGGCTTCATCCATGTCTCCAGTGGCTGGACTGAGTGCAAACGATTGAAATATTTATTTCACAAAAAGAAATCAGGGTCAGTGAGATGGCTCTGTGGGTAAAGTTGCCTCTAAGCCTGACCGGCTGAATTCAGTCCCTGGGTCCCTAACCCTAACCCTAACCCTAACCCTAACCCTAACCCTAACCCTAACCCTAACCCTAACCCCCCCAGAGTGAAGGAGAGATCCGACTCTTCAACACTGTTGTCAAGCCTCCACATGTGCACAGTGAAATGTGCACACACACATATTCACACAGACACAGACACACACAATACAAACAAACAAGAAAGGCAGCTTAAATAGGCATGTATACATACTGGAATCAGTAAGGCAAATGGGATTGTTACTCCTTCTAGTTAGATGATTGGAGAACTTTCTGGATTCCAATAGGACATTTTAACTTGTTACAGGTCATTTTAAAAAATTAGGAGACTACTGGGCTGTGTTAAGTGCTTGCTCAGGATGCTAAAGGCTCTAGATCCCACGCCAGTAATGGGGGAAGGGCAATGAGGAGGAAAGGAAAAGTGGAAGAAGAGGAAAGAAGCGGAGAAATATAATTTGGAATTCTAGGGCCGGAGAAATGGCTCAGCGGTTAAAGAGCACTGGCTGCTCTTCCAAAGGACCAGGTTCAAATACCAGCACCCACATGGCAGTTCACCACTGTGTATTAATTCCAGTTCCAGGGGATCTGACACCATCACACAGACATGCATGGAGGCAGAGCATCAATGTGAAAAATATATAATAATAATAGTAATAGTAATAGTAGTAGTAGTAGTAGTAGTAATAATAATAATAATAATAATAATAATAATAATAATAATAATAACAATAATAAAAAAATTGGAATTCTAGGTGAGTCCTGAGAGACACCACACTAGGGAAAAGCCTCGGTTGCTGACCCAAGTGCAGACTTGGTTTAGGTTGGCTCCGTGTATCGGCTGATGGTTCAGCTGTAACCAGTGTGCCGCACTGGCATAACCACAGAGGCAGCTGTGTGGGTGTGTACTGAGGTGTAGGCTAGGGAAGAAGTCTGGAGATTCTGCTACTTGCTCACATCTTCCTGTAAACTTAAAAATATTCTAGCAGCTGGGAGTGTGGCTCACTGGCAGAGCACATACTCAACTACCGAGGACACAGTACAATGTGTCAGTAAGTCTGTGCATGACTACGTAACGCGCACTGCCTTTACTGGCAGACACAGGCTCCTCCTAATGACTCAGGGGGTACACAGCCTTACAGCAGGAGTTAGCAGGAGAGAAGGAAAGGAAAACCAGCTTTTCCCAGAACTCAGCAGTGAACATGACCGTGGCTTTAACTAGTGCTGCTGGTCCTGTTTTGATAGAACCATCTTGATATCCTGTGAAGCCAAGTGAGGCACAGACACTGAGCTGTAGGACCATAGCCATGTCTTGGGGGCAGGGACGCCGACCCAGTATGCTAGGTGAACTGCCTCTACCTGTGGCTAAACACAATCAGGGAATATATCGATTTTACAAAAAGAAAAGGCATGGGTTGGGCCAGTGAAATGGCTCACCCAGTAAAGGTGCTTGCCCTCAAGACTGAGGCCATAAGTTCAATCCTTGGGTCTCTGACAGTGAAAGGAGAGAACGAACTCCTGAAAGTTGTTCTCTGATCTCCACATGTCTGCTGTGGCACATATGCCCCCATACATACATACATACATACAAGTAAATGCAAACTAAAAAAAAAAAAAAAAAGGTCAAGGTCATCTTTGGCTACAGTGTGAGTTCTAGGCTAGCCTGGGCAGTTAAGACTTTGGATGATGATGATGATGATGATGATGATGATGATGACGACGATGAAGATGGTGATGATAAATCTTGAACAACTTCAGGACGCAGAGAGCATGTGCTAATGAGGCATACATAAGGATTTATGCACTGAATGCACCTGCCAGCAGAAGGGAAAATCCTCAGCTTACCCAAGTCGCACCCCAGATCCGGCTGGGCTCAGTGTTGGCTGGGGACCCCCTTTCTGAGAGACGGTCATGCCGACATTCCTGGAAGGAGCTGGGCTGCTGCCATCAGAAAGAAGCGTGCTCCGAGGGTTCTCCTTTAGGGAGGCTGCAACAGAGGCAAATACGGAGTTGGTGCTGAGAAAGTGGGCAGGGTAGTGGAGGTCTCCTGTCCGGAAGCCTCGCTCCGCCTGGGGCCTCAGCACCGACAGGATCTTGGAGGTCAATAGCTCATTATCCAAGAAGACGTTCTCGCTCCATTTCCTGGGGAGAGAGCCGTAGAAGGACAGCTCAGGGCGGCCAGGGAGTGCCCCCCGCCTGTCGCCACCCTTAGAGTGTGCAGTCCCCATGCCGGCGACCCGGTGCTGCACCCAGGCTGTGATGTGCTGTTTTTGATGCCTTGGGTGGGATCCTTCTAGAAAACGAAGCTGCGCCTTCCCTGGCTGTATTGGCTGGAGAGGTGGTGCTGGTGTGCTGGAGATTGGTCCCCACTGTGACTGTGTGGTGTGGAAATGGCACAGAATTTCCTCTTTGGGTTAAAAAAAAAAAAAAAGAAAGAAAGAAACTCTCCCACACCCTGCCTGCTCTTTACAGGTAGCAACAGCAGAGGACAGCTAGCGTTCACAGCAGATAATCTACTATCGGGAGCTGTGCACTTGCGTGTTTGGCGCAGACACTACACACAGGATGATAATTAATCTGAGACTGGATGGCAGGCTAATGCGGAGACCCCAGACCTGGAGGCATGACACTGACTGAGCTGGCTGTGCTCATCAGCCCTGGTGTAGAAGGACAGGACACTAACATCAGGGTAGACCCGGGGCTCCAATTCTGCTTTACGGATGCACCCAGCACACATCAGAGCTCTGAACTGTTATTTCCTCCAGCTGCTTACTTTTAGGGTCCGGACAGGAGGATCCATCATGCACTCACTAATGGAGTGTTTCCCACTGACTGAGAGATTCTGGGGATAGAATCCAAGACAGTATCCATGCAGGTCCTGCCCTACTGAACCACACCCTAAATTTACCTCATGAAAAGACTCCAGGTGTAAGTGTTCTACCTCTCTCTGAGCATCCCCAGCCCAGCCCTCACTGGGGAATTCTAGACAGGGGCCAACCCTCTCAGGGTTGGTTTGGTTTAAAAAAAAAAAAAAGTGCTTTTTTAGCTCTCTTGGCTATGCTGCCCTTCCATGTGTTGAGATAGCAGGAAGGTCCTTGCTGGGTGCTCTTGCTGTAGTCTTGATTTCTTTGCTTCCAAAACCACTGGCCAGATAAATTCCTTGCCCCAGTCCCGTGTGTGTGTGTGTGTGTGTGTGTGTGTGTGTGTGTGTTTGTATGTGTGTGTGTGTGTGTGTGTGTGTGTCTGTCTGTCTGTCCCTGTTTCTCTTATCCCAGGACAGCCAGAGTTATACAGAGAAACCCTGTCTCAAAAACAAACAAAAACAACAATAACAAAAAGGAACAACAAACAGACTAAGAATGCATTAGAGATTTTCTTACAGAAAGGTCATGAAGGAAGCTTAAGATGTGAATTACTACCTGCGGCAAGTATTTTCAATTAAAAGTCATTCATAACTTTTAAAAGTTTACTTATTATTTTTTTGAGACAAAGGGTCTCTTTGTGTAGCTCTGGTGGGCCTGGACCTCAGTAGCCGAGAACAACTTTGTACTTCTGGAAGTCCTGCCTCTGCCTCCCAAGTGCCAGGATCCCAGCTGTGCATCAGCATACCTTTTATTGGGTGCTGGACACGGAATCCAGGGCTTCCTATGTAGGAGGCAAGTGATCTACCATGCCTAGCCCTCATAACATCCACTATTTACAACAGCCCCCTATGGTGGGGGTGTCATTCATCCCTGCCTCATGATGTCATGTTAGCAAATGTCTAACAGTTATTATGGTGGATGATGGCTGGGAAGATGTCATACATCCACAAACACCATTTACAAAAATTAAAAACTATATATATATCATAAATGGAAGTGGCTTGGGTCAGGGCTGGCATTTCCTGGTATTTGTACACCGTAACAAACCCCACCCAGGGCATGATGATTTAAACACACAAATATGGGACAAACCTGAATGGCAGCCTCTGCCTGGCCTCTTTGCATGGCTAGCTAGTTCCTGTGAACTATGGTCTGACCTTACGTTGTACAGACTCTGTTTTCACGCTGCTCAGAGGAGAGAAAGCACAAATACCACCTAGGAATGGGCAGCTCCAAAGAATTTTAACAGATACGGTTAATGGTGGGCCTTGGGGACATGCACCTATCATCTGAACACTGGAGAGGATGACACAGGAGGATTGTGAGTTTAAGGCTAGCCTGTCTCAAAACGGAAACCAAAGGTACAGGGCTGGGAGAGATGGCTCAGTGGTTAAGAGTTCTTGCTGTTCTTGCAGAGAATCCAAGTTCCAGTTCCCAACACCTACATGGTAGCTCACAAGCACCAGTTTCAAATCATCTGAGACACTCACCTGGCTTCCTTGAACAGCATCATCTATCTGTACAAGCATGAATACATGCACATACACCATATACCTGTACAGGCATGTATACACACATAAAGTACGCCAGGGTGTACCTGTACGGGCCTGCAAACACACAAATACACACTATGTACACCAGCCATGTACATGAATAGACATGCATATACACATTAAGCACACCAGCATGTATCTGCACACACACACACACACAGTACACTACTGTATGTATATCTGTACACACATACACATTAAGCACACCAGCATGTATCTGTACACACACACACACAAAGTACGCCAGGGTGTACCTGTATAGGCATGCACACGGTGCGTGTGAACATGCATACACACACACAAAGGCTAGTGAGACGACTCAATGGATAAAGACCCTTGGCTACTAATCCTGATGACCTGAATTCAATCCCCTCAATGCCCTGGGCGCACATAGTGGAAGGAGAGCACTGATTACTTCAAGTTGACCTCTGACCTACACACACGTGGCCTTGTTTCCCCTCCGCCAGTTAAAACCAGAATAACAAACTAAACAAACAGCAAGAAACCTAAAACCAAAGGCGAGAGGCGTAGCTTGATGGTAGAGCGCTTACCTAGCGTGTCCGAGGCCAGGGCTTGTTCCTAGCTGTTACAGGGACTGACAGCTGCCTTGGAAGGCCATGGAGGATGGAGACCCCAGTCCCCAGAAAGGAAAGCCACTTCTTAGCTCTTAAATCGAAGGCCCAGTAAGATAAAGCCACTTCCTCCTGGTCAAAATAGACTAGAATCTAAGTTGTTCCTCTGGCCCTGGGAGGAGACCTGGCATTATAAATGACCCAAAACATCACTAACTATTAGAGTTGTTAATCCAGCTCCGTTTGTCCCTCCCCTGCCAGCACTCATGCTACAGGGAAGGAAAGGCTAATTGTGCCTTTAATGAAGTAATGTGCTCATCCCTTCAGGAGCGCCTCCCTCAGTGCAGCTGCTGTCAGGGTTTTGGGTCCTCAGAAAAGCTAACCATTCTTTGTTTTGTTCCTTTTTCTTGGGGATACCAGCCAAGAGTTCAAACAGGCTTTCCCTGTTGCTCTGGGCTTTTCAGTTTTTCTCTGAAGCTCCCCCTCCACCCTCCCTCTACCACGCAGTGGCTTGGCTGACCTCCACTGCAAAAGGCACAGTGTTGTCTCTTCCTCTTCTCCATCATCTTCCTCAGGTCTCCTGCCAGGTTTACAGTCCGTCTGCTCTGTTGTTTTCCCCTTACACTCTAAAGTGTTAATGATTATTTTTTATGTGATGTATGTATGTATGTATGTATGTATGTATGTATGTACGTACGTACGTATGTGCACATGCATGTGAGTTCCTAAGAAGAGATGAGCCAGAAGAGAACACTGTTTACCCTGGAGCTGGAGTTACAGACATTGAAAACTGCCCCATGGTGTGCTGGGAATTGAACTCAGGTCCTCTGCAAGAGCGGGCCACAGTCTAAAACCACTGAGACATCCTTTCAGCCCTTATTTTTCTCAAAATAAAATTGTCTTTGAGCTTCTTTCCAAGTCCAATTTAAAATCATTTTACTATTGAGACTAAGAACCCAAAAGGAGACCTCAGCTTCCCAGGACAACAGCACTGCAAATAATAACAACAAAGTAAACTATTAGCATGGGCAGAGTGTGTTCAAGACCAGCCTGGTTGGACATAGCAACTTCTAGACCAGCCAGGACTACACAGTGAGACCCTATCACAGACAAACAACTCTCCAAAGAAAACCAAAATTATCATGGGTGCTAAAAGTGGTGCAGTACACTTGAATGCTCTTATAAAAATCCAGGAAGCAATGTGAAGTATTTATGTTTTTAAAATGTATTTTTTAAAATGCATAGTGGTGTTTTGCCTGTGTGTGTATCTGTATCTGTGTACCAAGTTAATGACTGGCACCTGTGAAAGCCAGAAGAGGGTATCAGATCCTCTGGGACTGGAGTTACAGAAGGTCATAAGCCACCATATGGGTGCTGAGAACGGAACTCTGGTCCTCTCAAAAGTAGCCATTGCTCTTAACTTCTGAGCCAGCTCTCCGGCTCAAGTGTTTATGCCTTACGGTGGATGGGCCCAAACTGACTCTGTAATGTACGTAGCAATGGAAGAGAGTTATGAGCCAGGAGCTCTGCCTTAAACAGCTGTATGAACTGTGCCTTTTTATTCTGAGTTTTTGATGCTTTTGATACTTTGGGATTTACAGATCCTGGTGGGATCCTTCTTAAGTGCCGAGGCTAGCTATTCCCTAGAGACAATAGAAACTTCACGTGTAGCCATGAGATGGCTCACCGAGCAAAGGCTCTTGCTGCAGGGCACAGTGACCAGTGTTTGGTCCCTGAGACCCACATGGTGGAGTGAGAACCAACTATTGGAATTTGTCCTTTGACTTCCACAAACATGCTGTTGCTCAGCACGTGGGCCCGGAAACAAATAAGTCAACAGATAAATGTACACTTAAAAAAAAAAAACAAAAAACAGAGACCCACATATTTCATATGGAAAGCAGTCCATCTATAGTCAACACCCACAGACAGGGTCTATGGATCATTATACCTTACTCTCTCATGCTCTTCCAGGCACAACAGATTCCTCAAGGGGCTTCTCTTTATCTGCCCACCTGACACAACCTTCAGTCACCTGGGAAGAGTCTCCCTCAGTGAGGGACCATCTACACTGGACTGACCTGTGGGGGTGACTGTAGGGGATTGTCTTAATTAATTGATATGGGAAGGTACAACCGACTGCAAACAATACTATTCCCTAGGCAGGGGGGTCCTGAACTGTGTGAGAGTACCGGCAGCAAGCTGAGGACAAGCAGGCCAGCGAGTCTGCCTGTATTCATTTCTCTCTGCCCTTGACTATAGATGTCATGTGACCAGTTGTGTGATTGTGTGAAGCTCTTGCCCTGGCTTCCCAGGCCACAGCAATAAACTACAACCTTGGGTTGCAAACGGAAATAAACCCCTTTCTCCTCTAAGATGCTTACTGCAGCAACAGAAGTCCCCCCTGCCCCCCCCACCCCCCCTTCTATAAATTGCTTCTGACCTTCCTGATGCTGCGGCCCTTTAATGTAGATCATCATGCTGTGATGACCCCCAACCATAAAATTATTTCCGTTGCTACTTTATAACTGTAATTTTGCTACTGTTATTAATCATAATGTAAATGTCTGTCTTTTCTAACGGTCTTAGGTGACCCCTGTGACAGAGTCACTCGAACTCCCAAACGGGTCTCTACCCACAGGTTGAGAACTGCTGCTTTAAGGGCCTAAGGCTCTAAGGCTGCCGGAATGATGGGCATCCATCAATCTGAACCCTTGCCGTCTGGCAGAAGCCACCCTTGGGCCTACACTTCCCCTTTGCTCTCTCTGCCTTCTGACTAACCAGGGTGCTCCCGGCCTGTCTCATAGGCAGTACTGTGTTGCCTGCTTCTAGGCAACTGTGAGCCAAACTTCCTTAGCGGCAGTCCCTTCAGTGTTTGCATGTCTTATCATACCTTACACAAACAGGTCCCAGCCACTCTCCACACTCCAGAGCCCAGGGTCCTGGAGGTCTGCTTCTTGGGACAAGTGAAACCATGCATCTCTGTCTCTCTTCGGCTACACGGCACAGAACGGAAGCTTGTGGTGCTTTGGAAAATGTTATAAACTAGCTGTGGGGCTGGCTCAGTGGGTTAAGAGTACTTGCCGTGAGAGCAAGAGAACCGAGTGTAAATCACCAGCATTCTTGTAAAAGCCTTGCCTGCCCGGAACGCATGTTGCCACGTGGAGACAGCAAGAGCCTGCTGGCTGCCTAGGCTACTCAAAACAAAGAGCTTCAAGGTCCGGGGGAGAATGTGTCTCGAAATCAAGGCAGAGGGGCTTGAAAGTTAGCAGTTGAGAGCAGTGGCTGCTCTCCCAGAGGACTCAGATTAAGACTCCCTCAATCCCAGCATCTGGGAGGCAGAGGCAGATGCATTTCTGAGTTTGAAGCCAGCCTGCTCTACAGAGCAAGTTCCAGGACAGCCAGAGCTACACAGAGAAAGCCTGCCTTAAAAAAAAAAAAATCAAAGCACAAAAGAAAACAAAACGGTTCCTGTACCCAAATGATGAGCTAACGAAAGGACTGGAAGCTGGCTTCTGGTCGCCCCAGTGTACCACTGAGCACGTGTGGTACACACCCATCTATAACTCCAGTTCCAGAGAATGTGACACCCTCTTCAGGCCTCCAAAGGCTTCTGTGCATAAACAGCACATATACAGACATGGAGGCAAACACTCGTACACAAAAAATAAAAATAAATAAATCTTTAAAAAAAAAAAAAAAAGCCAGGCACGGTGGCCTGTGCTTTTAGTATCATCACTCGGGAGGCAGAGACAGGGACGGCTAGCTCTGTGAGGCCAACCTGGTTTACAAAGCAAGTCCCATACAGCCAGGGCTCTGTTGTACAGAGAAACTCTGTCTCAAAAAATAAATAAATAAATAAATAAAAAATAAAAAATAAAATAAGAGGTGGAGAGTGATTGAGGAAGGCAGTAGATGTTGACCTCTGGCCTCTTGAATACACAAACATTGTACTTCATATCACACACACACACAAACACACACACACACACGTTGTATAGTCTTGGATGTATGCACTAAAGCAACACAAATATGGACTGTTCATAGTAGTGCAGTTTGTGGGAGTCAGTAGTTGAAACAGCTCAATCATCTACCAACCCACTGGTCAATGGATAACCTGACTGTGGTCCAGCGTAGCCATGAGAATACTATCCAGCTGTGAAGGGATGCTCTGGAGGGAAGTCACGTCCAGGTCCTTCAAAAAGGCTCAGTGGGGCTGGAGAGATGGCTCAGAGGTTAAGAGCACTGACTGCTCTTCCAAAGGTCATGAGTTCAATTCCTAGCAACCACATGGCGGCTCACAGCCATCTATAATGAGATTAGGTACCCTCTTCTGGTGTGCAGGCAAAATGCTGTATACATAATAAATACATCTTTCAAACAAAACAAAACAAAAAGGCTCAGTGGGGAAAAAGTGATTGAAGCATAAACCAGAGTGTGTAAAAAAAAAAAAAAGCTGAATTTGGGCCTGAGAGACAGCTCAGCGGTCAAGAGTATGTACTGCTCTTGTAAAAGAGCTACATTTGGTTATAAGCATACATACTGGGTGGCCCATAACCACCTGTAGCTCCGGCTCCAGGGGCTCTGGAGACTTCTAGCTCCCTTGAGCACATACATGCATGTCTGCCATGTGCACACACCCAACACACTCGCATGATTTAAAAATAAAATAAAACTTAAAAAACAAAAGTTGGACGCGATACAGCTGTAATTTCAGCAACCCTACGGCAAGATGGGAGGTGCAGGGAAGCTCTCAGGCCGGCTGGCCTGGGGAACGGCTCCCAACGGTAGAACGGGAGAACCCTCCATGACAAAGTAAATGAAGAGAATAAGCTCCCCAAAGTTTTCTCTGCTCTCCACACATGCGTAATGATGAACACGTACTCACAGCCACATGACAAACAATAAGAATAGAATTTAGAAAATCAAATCCAAAAGATTACTGCTTACATGAATCAACCGACCAAAAATGTCCAGGCTGGACACGGTCCAGGCGGGTAACTGTGAGTGGTCCAGTGGGTATGGAGTTTTCTTTGTTTCTGATTTTGAACAGGGCCTTATGAATCCCAGACTGGTATCCAGCTTGCTATGTAGCTGAGGATGACCTTAAACTCCTAATCTTCCTGCCTCCACCTCCCTAGCACTGGGGACGGATCCCAGGGCCTGCTGTATGCTAAGGAGTACTCTACGCAGTGAGCTGCATTCCCAGCCCTCCTTCGGGAGTTCTGCATTTGATTATGGTCACTGTGACCATATTAAAAGCCACTGGGCTGCATACTTAAGTGACCAATTGGGACAATATGTGAACTGTGCCGCAATAAAGCTGCTAGGCAAGCACACACAGCTGTGTGGAAGCTGCCATCTTCCTGATTTGAAGCTCACCATCCCATCTGCATTAGTCAGTCTGCCCTCGGCTTTGAGGTAGGAAGCCATCTCTCGAAGCCCACATTCCTAAAGAAGACAGCCACGGTGGGAAGGGTGGGCAGCGAGTGAGGCTTGGACCTGGCCACACAGGAAACCTAGCTTGCTGCTGCCCAGCACTATCTGTGAAGCCATACAAGACAACTTGGGGGGGTGGGCGGGGGCTCGGGATGTAGCTCATTGGTATAACGCTTGCCTAGCATTCAGGAAGCCCTGGGTTCAATCTCCACCATTGAATAAACCAGGCAAGGTGGTGCCTGCTTATAATCCACCCCAACTCAGGAGGTAGAGGCAGGTGGATCAAGAGTTCAAGGTCATCCACAGCTACATAGTAAATTGGAGCCCCATCTTAGATCACCAGAGAACCCTTCTCAAAAGATAAAAAAAAAAAAAGCCGATTTAGCCTGGCAGGGTACTTGGCTGGCATTCACAAAAAGTTCTGGGCTTGATCTCCAGCCTTGGGAAGGGAAAACAGAAGTCACTCTGGAGCTCAATTAGCACTGTCTGCCCTCCCTGCAGAGAGGTGGGATTGATCTGCAGGCCCCTGGTGGCTGTAGCACTTGTGTGACACAGAGCTGTTTCTGCAAGGGACCCAGAGAGGAGGGGGAGGGGACTAAGCCAACAGTGAAAATGGAAACAATTCTTGGTATACAGAGGATAAGAAAACCCACTCATTCTCTGTGACAGACAACAGGCTGTCTTCAAGGTGGCTAAGCATTTTTATTTAATGTGTGTATGTCTCTGCACACACGATGACATGCATATGGAGGTCAGAGGCAACTGGGGGGGGTTGGTCTTTCCATGTGGGTCTTGCAGAACTCTGTCATTAACCTTTGTGACGAGAATCTTTACCCACTGAGCCATCTCACTGGCCACAAAGATTTTTAAATCTATGTGTATGGAAGTTCTGCCTGCACACCACATGCATGTCTGGTACCCAAAGAGGCCAGAAGACAGCACCATGGCTATGAACCACCATCAGGGTGCTAGGAATTGAACCTGGTTCCTTTAGAAGAGCAACCAGTGCTCTTAACTGCTGAACCATAAGCCTCAAAATAATTTTTAAAGCCCTGCTTGAATTTTTTTGTACTTAACAGCAGTTTCCTGAACAAGGAGGCGGCTTTGGGTTTGCATGACACATGCCATGGATCTCACCCACAGAACTTTACCAGAGCACACAGTCTACCTTATGACTCAGCCACTCATAATTTCTTCTGAGTGGCTGAAGAGCCGGTTCATGTTGCCAACTGATTATGGAACATGCACGAAGGAAACTCACAATGAAGACCAAGCTGGCCTTGAATTCACAGAGATTAATGGGATTAAAGGTGTGTGCTGCTATGCCAGGCTATACTTTTCTTTAGTAGAAAAAAGTTCTTTCACTGTTTTGTGTAGAGTGTATGTGTTTGGCAGCGGGGGCAGACGGAGCTCATGCGGACAACTTGAAGGCATCAGTTCTCTCGTTCTACCATGAGGGTTATGAAGACTGAGTGGTCTTTGGGTGTACCTGCTGAGTCACATTATCAAACCTATGAGGAGCTACAGAAAGTTACATTAAAACCAAAACAAAAAACCGAACTGAGGGAACTTGGTTAGAAGTGAGCTTGGTGAGTGAGTAAGAGTGATTCTCTCAAACCCATGTGAAAGCTGAGTGTGGCCACACACACTCATAATCCAGTGCTGTAGGAGGAGAGGCAAGAGGACCTCTGGGGCTTGCTGGCCACTGGCCTAGCTCCAGGTTCAGTGGGAAACGCTGCCCAGAGAATATGATGGAAAGTAATACAGCAGGTACTGGGCATCCTCAGGACTACACAAACGCAATCAAGTAGTTACTTCCTTGTAGACACTACTTTCATAGGAAGTCCAATATAACACACTCAGTGGCCTTCATTGGTTTTAGGCTTTACTATATAATCCAGGAGAACACAGAAACTTCTAGAATCACCATTTTTTTTTTTAAATGAGGCATCATGGCTCACGTTTGTGATGCTAGCACTTGGGAGAGCGAGGCAGGAGGATTGACACAGGCTTAAGGCCCGTCTGTGTTACAGTGTAGAAAATGCACAAATCAACAAACAAACATAAAATATAAAAACAAGGCACAGATAGATGGCTCAGCAGATAAAGTTGTCATGCCTGTCAAATGAGTTTGATTGCTTGGACCCACACAGGGGAAAGAGAACTGACTCTTACAAGTTGTCCTCTGACCTCCACATGCCCAATAGGGCATGTGCACCATGTCCCATAACAATAATAAATAAAATGTGATAAAAATGTAAATATGAGCTAGGCAGTGTTGGCACACACCTTTAATCCCAGCACTTGGGAGGCAGAGGCAGGTGGATGGATCTCTATGAGTTTGAGGGCAGCCTGGTCTACAGAGCAAGTCCAGGACAGCCAGGGCTACACAGAGAAACCCTGGCTAGAAAAACAAAATATAAATAAGAAAAAGAGAAAACTATTCTGTTTTTTGTTCTGCCAGTGCCTGGTGAGGCCCCATGTGGCGGGGGTAGGGTGGGAGGCAACATCAGAAAACTGGTCCCTTCACACAGAGGCAGCACTGATACCCAATTCTGTCATCTACTCTTTTGGGGGAAGATTCCTGTTACAAGCTGAAAGCGCTCGCTGGCTCTGGAGAGTTCTAGCAGGTGTTTGCTTGCCCTAGCTCAAGTGTTCAAGAGACAATTAAGAGCAAAATCGGATGCAAAGTGCGGTTTGCAGTTCACAGCTCCTGGTGTTTTTGCCACCTGAGCATCGACTGGGTCGATCGATGAGAGCGGGGGACTCATTGATTTCTCTGCCCTGCCTCGTTCTAAGGTTAAAGCGGCAAGGCAGAGTGAAAAGGAATAAAGTGCGCAGGCGGGAGGGATAACTTGCTTAGCGCTACACCTCAGGGGACACGGCAAAATTAAAAGGACATCTTGTAGCTTGGAAGGTAAGCATGAGTCACAAAGGACATCCTCCCTAAACCCGAAACAGTCACCACTCTCCACATCTGCAGGCTATGGCCGAAGAGCTTAGCGAGTTGGGATGAAAAATACTGGGGGGAAATTGCTTCTTTAATTAAAATTTTCTTTTTGTTTTAAGTTTGAGGGAGAACTGGCTAATTTTTTAAAAAAGTTTTATATTTATATTTGTGTGTGTGTGTGTGTGTGTGTGTGTGTGCGCACGCGCGTGTTGGCCCTAAAGCTCCTGTCTCTGCCTCCCACTTCACTGTAGGAGTGCTGGAATTAAAGATGTGTTCCACGGCATCTGGCTTTTGCCATAGGTACCAGGGACTGGAACTCAGGTCATCGTGCCAAGCCCTTTGCCCACTGAGCTACCTTCCTGCCCAGACACTGTGCCAGTCCTGTGTGATCTTTATTCTGGTTGCTATCTCCAATATGTTGTAACAACTATGCATGTGGCATTCACACTGTGTGAGAGGTTATCTTCAGCTATAGAATAAAGTCCATAGAAGAGGCTGGAGACACGGTGATGAGGAAGACACCTGCGTAAGAACGGACCAGACTGCTGCTTGGGCCACAGTATCTGCCTGAGGCAACTCCTCTTCTCTCTGGTACCCACAGGTACCCACTGAGACACTGCCTGCAAACTGCTGGCTAACAGATTAAACCCTGGAGAAGTGAGTGTACATGAAAGTGGATATTGCTGGCCACATCTTCAGCATCCCGGCCACACCTTCAGCATCCCAGCCCCTGCCAGGGAATCAGAGCTCAGGCTGGCGGGCTGGAGCTGTGAAACGTCCCCTCTAAGAAAGGTATGAAGCTCTCATTTCTGTTAATAGGGGGTGGGGGGAAGGGGCCTAGGGAACCAAGTTCCTCTTAAAGTTCCCCCCATGTGGTCCCTGATACTAGGGCATGAACTCCCCCCTAAGGGACCCCATTAAACTGCTGTCTGTCTTCTCATGTCACTACTAACTCCTTCAATACATTTCTTAAACACAACACTCCATCTCAGTGTCCCTTTTGGATCTGTATCTGAGACCTTTCAACAAGATGGTGAACCCAGCACAGGTATGCTAATAAATAATAGAGTCTATAGGAGGATCTTTATAGAGTCTATGTAAAGACTACACCGTGACATTTAAGGAACGGAAGTGTCCAGGGGGAGAGTAGAGTCCTGGAACGAATTCCTCCAAGAGGCAACTATACCCTCATTAATTGCACCAAGATGCATACGCTCCCTTACCCTCAAACCACACGTCAAACTCAATAACCACATTTGAAGAAAAAAAAACAAAACTGAGAGGCTCAATGGGAAAAGACGACTTACTGTAGCCAAGCCTGACGACCGGTTTTCAATCCCAGGGAACCAACCCACACAGTAGGAGAGAATGATGCTTGCAAGATGCCCTCTGACCTCCACATGTGGGCTGTGGCACAAATGCCCCCTTCCTCCAAATATAATTAAAAAAAAAAAGATCCAATTGTAGTTGTACCTAGTACTTAGTAGTACAGGCCTGTCACCCCAGCTATTCCGAGTTGAAGCAAGTTGAAGGCCAGCCTAGGAAACTTGGTGCGACTTTGTCTCAAAGTGTTAAAAAAAAACAAAAACAAATTCAAATGGAGTAAGCATTTTAGTGAGGCGGTTGAGGCAGGAAGGTCAGAGTTCAAGATCATCTTCAGCTATATATGAAGTCTGAGGTGTGGGCTAAATAGATCCTGTCTATAAAAACTCATCAAACAAAATAAAAAATTAAAATATCTAAGAAGGGGGCTGGGTAAATAGTTACACTGGCTAAGTGCTAATGCCCAGAACGCAAGTGGAACGGTAAGGCATGGTTTCTGGGGGCTCTGGCCAGCCAGTCTAGCGTCACTGCTGAGCTCCAAGCTAACGAGACACCCTAATGACAACTATTCTGTCCTCCGGACACAGGTACATATATGTGCACATACACCTGCATACATGCGGGTGTCAGCAGCATACTCTGCAGATACAGATTCACATGAATACAGCAGTTTCACATCTTTCTTTTGGGACTTCACAATGATATTTTACATCTTCCCCTCCCCCCCCCCCTTTTTTTTTCTGGGAATTGGACCAAGAAAGGACCAGGCATTATACCACTAAGCCACATCTCAGCATGGGCTTGCTCCAGCCTCCCTGAGTGCTGGGATGACTGAGTGCACGTGCTGAGACAACCATGCTGGGCAGTTGGGTGATGTTATAACATACTGAGTGATCACACCTGAGTTCTTCCCCCACCCCCCACACCCAAGACAGGGTTCCTCTGTGTAGCCCTGGCTGTCCTGAGACTCTCTCTGTAGACCAGGCTGGCCTCAAACTCAGAGAGATCTGCTGCCTCTGCCTCCCGAGTGCTGGGATTAAAGGTGTGTGCCACCATGCATGGCTCTTATTTTCACTTTTATTTAATGTTATGCTGTTAAGCCATTATTATTTTTAGCGTGTGTGTGTGTGTGTGTGTGTGTGTGTGTGTGTGTGTGCACGCGCGCAAGCGCATGTGGGGGTATGTGTGCAGGAAGAGGCCAGAGGAGGACATTGGATGTCCTGATCCATCCATCACAGAGTCTCTTGGTGACCCTGGAACAAGGTGGGGGGTCATGGAACCCCAGAAACCCTCCAGTCTCCACCCTGCAAAATGCTGCCAGGGTTCTAGGAGTGTGCACACGGCCATGGCTAGCTTTCTCCACGGGTGCCGAGGATTCAGGCACAGGTCCTTAGCCTGTGCGGCAAGTGCTCTCAGGCCCTGAGCGTCCCAGCCCTTGTCTGAGTTAATCCTGATTGTTAGCATGCCTGAGAAGCACCTAAACCAGCAAGCAAGACTGGTCTGTCTCCTGAGTGGAACAGCTGAGTGTGGAACACCGGCCCCTGTGGGCAGCTGATCCCACAGGCTGAGGGCTCCAACAGGATAAAAGGGGAAAAGGAGAAAGCCACCCACTCTGTCTCACAGAGCATTATGTAGAAGGACTCTGCCTCTACTGCAGCTGTTGATACTGTAAACAGCTAAACAGTCCTTGGCTGAACACATGGCAGCCTTGGCCAGCCCTCCCCCTCCCCCTCCCCATGAGCTTGCTGACTCAATAAGTCAGTCAGTCATGTTGGTTCCCTTGGAGAAACAGGTAGAGAGAAACAAATGGCTCATGTCCTGGGACGGGGTAGGGGAGACTTTAGAATGCATAGCTCTAGGGGCTGGGGAGATGGCGGCTCAGGGGCTAAGAGCACTGGCTGCTCTTCCAGAGGTCCTGAGTTCAATTCCCAGCAACCACATGGTGGCTCACAACCATCTATACTGAGATCTGGTGCCCTCTTCTAGCTTTCAGGTGTGCATGCAGATGGAGCATTGTATACTAAATAAATAAATAAATAAATAAATAAATAAATAAATAAATAAGTAAATTTAGAATGCACAGCTCTACGTGGAATTTCTCTGTCCCACTCCTCTACTGAAAACTCCGGTTTCTATGAGGAAGATGAGGTGGTAAGACTGAAACGGCAAGAGATAACAGATGTAGGTGGCCAAATCTCTTTAGGCTGATTCAGTGTCGGGCATACTGCCCACACAAACTTTTAAAGGGGATTTTTATTCTTTTAATTATGTATATGTGTATGCAAGTATGAGTGTGTGCATGTGAAATGGCGTGTGAGTTGGTGCCTACATAAGTGTGTGGGATCCTCTGGAGTTGGAGCTCCAGGAAGTTGTCAGCTTCTAGTCACGGGTATTGGGAGCGAAACTCAGGTCATCTGCAAGAACAGTATATACACCTAACCAATGAGCTGTCTCTCCAGACCTTTCCTGCTTTAAAAAAGAAAAATCATTTCTTTTTGCCTCACTAATATGAACAAATCTTCCAACGCTAAGCTCTATCCCAGTTGTTGTTAATAAACTTTAGCTCTTCAAGAACATTGCCGAGCCATACCCGCAGCCCAATTGAGGGATTCTACACAGAAGTGCTGCCCCTGAGCCACACCCCCAAATCTCTCACTGAGCCAAGCCCTCGGGCCTCTCACTGGGGAATTCTAGGCAGAGCCTCTGTCACTAAGCCACACCACTCAGTCCATTTTTCTAAATTGAGATCCAAAATTATGCCCAAGGGGTCATGTTATTATTACAAAATACTTGAGACAATCAACCTCCTGGGGTGTGGGGGAGGGGCGGAAGAGAACTGGCTGCTGCAAGTTGTCTTTTGACCTCTGTTAGGTGTGCCAAGGCATGTATAGGCACACACACATTAAATAGATGTTTAAAAAAATTTAAGGTTGGGAGCTGGAGACATGGCTCAGCAGTTAAAAGCACTGGCTGCTCTTCCAGAGGACCCAGGTTCAATTCGCAGCACCTACAAAGGCAGTTTACGTATCTGTAACACCTGTTCTGGGGAACTGGATGATGCCTTCTGACCCTCACAGGCACCACTCATGAAAGGGGTGCACAGACACACATGCAGGCAAAACATCCATAAGCACAGAATTAAAAAATAAACTCTAAAAGAGTTTTAAAATGAAGTTGACAATAGGGAGGGAGAGTAGGGAGAGCTCCACATAATCTTATTAAATTCTATAAATTTAAAATAATTGCAAAATGAAAGAAAAAAAAGCCTTAAAGGAGATAGCTGCAAAGTTTTTTCTTCCTTCTTCCCTCTCATTCACTCTCTTTCCCTCCTCTTCTTTTTTCTCCCCTCCCCAGGCTGTCTTCCAACTCTATATGTAATGGGAGATAATCTTATTCCCCTGCCTCTGTCCTCCAGGGGCTGGGATTTCTGGTGTGCACGACCACAGCTGGCTTGTGTAGTGCTGAGGACAGAAGCCAGGGCCCTGTACATGTAATGTGAGCATTCTACCCACTGACTCCCAGTCCCGGCCTTTCCACTCTTTCTTTAATGAGAAGGGGGCTCTTGTAGCCCAGGCTGGCATCCAACGTCCTCTGTAGGCAAGGGAGACCCTGAACTTCTGACCCTAGCCTCCACATCTCAGATGCTGGGAAGGCAGGCTCACACCACCAGGCTCACCATTAATTTTTCTGCTGCCTCTACTGCCCTGCCTGGCTTCAAACTTGAGGTGATCCTCCTGCCTCAGCCTCTGGAATCACACCTGTAAGTTAGTTCTCAGATGGCTTGCTTCTACTTGAGTTCTGCAGGCCGAGAATGTCCCTAATCTCCAGATTTCAAACACAAACTACATTAAAATCCAAAGCTTTTAGAGCACCAGAAGATAAGGCAAGTGTACAATTTCATACCTGGCCTCGTGATGGGTCAAACAGATATGTACAAAGACAAGAAAAAGATGACAGCCAAAACTATCTTCAGTGGCTCAGCAAGACGGCTAAGTGTGCAGAGGCTTTTGCTGGCAAGCCAACTCTGAGCCTGACGTTTGACCCCCCAGGGCCCCAGTAGACAGAGGAGAGAAGTGGCCCCTGCAAATTCCTCCACATACATGGTCCCCAAAAACAATAAACAAAAAAAAATAATTATTTTCAAGCCATGTGTATGAAGTATAGATGAAATGTGAATGGGTTTTGTATTTATACTTAGGTCTTATTTGAGGCTAGCTCATTTGCATATGCAAACATTCCAAAATTGTGTGAAATAGTTTAAAATCTGGATTAGGGAAATTTAACCAGAAGAAATATCCTCAGGGCTGGAGATATGGCTTAGAATGTTTGCCTAACAGTGCTCAGAGCCCTGGTTCCATCCTCAGCATCTGGCGGGTGGGGCAGAATCAGCTTCTTTCCCCAAGTTTAGGGAGGTAGATTTAAGAATACTGTGGCACATGAGAACTGTCTCCAAAAACATAAACCTAAGAAATTACTTCAAAGCTAGGTCTTGGTGGTGCACAACTTAAATGCCAATACTTGGGAGTCAGAAGCAGGCGGATCTCTGAATTTGAGGTCAGCCTGGTCTACAAAATGAGTTCCAGGATGGCCAGAGCCTCACATAGAGAAACCCTGTCTTGTAAAACCAACCAACCAAACAAACAAACAAACCAAAATAAGTAAATAAACAATAACTTCAGGGAGGGCGTGGTAGTACACACCTTTAACTTCAGCAATTGGGAGGCAGAGGCAGGTGGATCTCTGTTGAATTTGGGGGAAACCTGGTTTACATAGAGAGTTCTAGGACAGCCAGGGCTATGTAGAGATGTTATCTCAAAACAAAAAGTAAACAAACAAAACCCTTTTACTACTGTATGTATTATTTATTTATATTTATATTATTTGTTTATGTTTATATGTATATTATTTATTATTATTTATTACTGTATTTACGTGCGTGTATGTGTGCACATGCACAGTAGGGCGTACAACGGAGGTCAGGAGTTGATTTTCTCCTACTACATGCGTCCTGAGGATTAAATTCAGATCATCATCAGGCTTGGGGCAAACGCTTTCATCCAATGAGCCATTGCAAGCTCTAACATAGACAGGGCTTTGGAGGCAAGCAAAGCCGACTACTTCCCAGGGCCTGTATAAACCTTACGATCCTAGCCAGCGGTGTGCCCACCTCCCCGCGGGCCTGCTCAGCTAACTGGTGTCTTGCTGAGACCAATCGAGGGGGAGTCCTGTGTCCACGGCTAGAGCAAGACTCCCCTGCTGGCTTCCCAGTCCCCAGGCTACTTCCTGCCTAAGCGATTACCCTTTCACGCAGCCCCAGGAACTTTTCAGAGCACAGCCAAGAATCATCCGGACGGGCTTCTTACAACTCATAAGACCTCGAACAAAGCATCGGCAGGTGGAACTGGGGTTTCAGCTCTGCACCTCATGGTTCCTGAACGCCCAGGCTACCATCCCCCAAGTAAAATCCATTTACTTGGATTTTAAAATATCTCTGGAGAAAAGGGACACGGATCACATCCCAGAGGAGCCCAGGTGACCAAAGAATGGCAGCGCAGTCCCACGGTTACCAAAGGAACCTGGATTGTTTTAAGTCCTTTCGCCGAAGAAAGATGTCATAGGGTCATCTGGGCTGGGTTTTGAAGTATGAGTAAGAGGTTGTTAGCAGAAAAGGGGAGGCGCGTTCCAGAAGAGGACAATGGGAAAGGGCAAGAGGCGAGGCGAGGGAATGAGGGCACACCAGGTGGAGGTTAGCTGGCAGTGGGTAGCATGGGTTTGGCTCGCAGGGCCGGGTATGTGGTGGCCCCTTCCTTTGTACTTTTACTTCCTGCACTAGGGTGTCAACAGCGGGCGCGGCGTGACGGAACCTGCACTTCACAGAGGGAATGTGTCTTGTGACGGGCAGGCCAGTGATCCCGGGGACAGAGCAGGAAGCCAGTCAGGTCATCTGCATTCCAGATGACTAGCCTTTAAGGAAGCCACGGGCTGGGAAGGCAGGTGAGCAGAGTTTCGTACCCTGTGAAACATACGGGGGCGAGGGAGAGACAGGTAGTGTGATCTGGATCGCTGAGGCTGGATCTAGAGACGGAAGGGAGAGTTGAGCTCCTGCCTTCGGAAGGGCCCAGGACACCTGGGTCCAGGAGCCCTTGACAGTGCCTGAAACAACGCAAAGGTCAGCCGGACGCTGACAGCATGGAAGGACGGTGTTCACTGAAAGCAGGAATCGAACTTAGGATCTCATGCATGCCAGGCAGGCTCCGCACATCCTGAGCCACATAGGCTGCCCACCCAGCTCTCTCAGAGGGTTCCCAGCAGTCTCCCCACTCAAGCCACGCCCCTAGCTCCACACTGGGGGATTCTGGGTACCGTTTCTATCTTTGAGCCACACCCCTAGCTCCACACTGGAGGATCTGGGCAGCATGAGCTACATGCTCGGTTCCTGTCCCGCTGCCTTGGATTATTGCAATGCGGGACTGTGGGTACCACCTGAAGGCATTCGCCAGGACAGCCCACCACAGTCTCTTTAACTCTAAACACCAACGACGCTGTGCGTGGGAAGACCTCATATAGACTGAGCGCAGGACACTAAGGGATTCTTTATACGCAGGTCACGCTTGCTGGCTGCAGGCAACTGCTGGAAGCTGCTGGGAGTTTTCAGATCTTGGCCTCTCACACGGTAGATCAGGCCCTCTGGCAGTCTGCGGCCTCCAGCCTTGATAGAGGCCATCTCTCTACATAACACAGTAAGCAGAGGTTTACACACTCGTGTAGGGCTATGGCCTGGGGCGGCCACCTTTCAGGTTCATAACAGTTCACTAATAAGCAGTTGGAAGAAATTTCATCCATCCTGTTATGGGCCTGGCTACAGGCCAGTCAGCTCAGAATGATCTCAGGAGCCCTGTGCATGTCTCCAATGGTCCCCAAGAAGATGGTATGAGAGCCAAGCATGTGGCCAACCCGGCTTCCATGGCTGGTGGACTCCATGTCACAGCATGGGCGGGAGGCTGAGGTGACAGTTTTCCCATATGGATTTGGAGGCTCAAGAGCGTAGCCTGCCTTTACTGTCATTGTCATCAGAACAGCAAGATGGCTCAGTAGGTAAAGGCATTTGCCACCAAGCCTGATAACCCAAGTTCAATCCCCAAGAACTCGTGCGGGGGAAGGAAAGAAGGCATCCTCCCAACTCCATATGCACACTGTGACACACAAATTCCCACCTCACCCCCAATAAACAAATGTAATTATTTTTATTTTGTGCTTTGTTTTTTGTTGTTGTTGTTGTTTTTGTTTTTGTTTTTTGTTTTTTGAGACAAGGCTTCTCTGTGTAGCCTTGGCTGTCCTCGACCCACTTTGTAGACCAGGCTGGCCTCAAACTCACAGCGATCCACCTGCCTCTGCCTCCCGAGTGCTGGGATTATAGGCGTGCACCACCACGCCCAGCTTTGTGCCTTGTTTTTAAACAAGACTTTGTTAGGAAGCCCAGGATGGACTTGAATTTGTGAGTTTCTTGCATAGCCTCCCAAGAGCTGGGATTAGAGGTGTGATTCCCAGCCTTAAAAAAAAAAAAATTAAACAAACAAACATTGGTTTAGCAAGTCTGAGAAAGCGAACTGAACTAGGCTGTCAGGCTGGAGGGCAAATGTTTTGACCTGCGGAGTCATCTCACTGGGCTTAGCTTGTCTTTTAAGCTGCTCTTTAAGGGCTGAAGAGGTGGTTCAGGGGCTAACACACCTGCTGGGCAAGCATGAGGGCCTGAGTGTGAATTTCTTTCATCCAAGAACAAAGCCAGGTGTGGCGGTGAGTGCTGGGGTGGGGAGGGTCAGAGACAGGAGGATTGCTGAGGCTTGCCAGCTGCCTGCCCAGCTCTAGCTTCCATGAGAGACCCTGTTTCAAGGGGGAAAAAAAAGTGGACACAGATACAACAGGGCACCTGATGTCCTCTCCTGGCCTCCACGTACACACTTGGGTGCATGTACTTGTCTGCACATGCACACCAACACTCTGCATTCATAGTCACACACATACATACAGATTTACATGCATACTCACACACCAAAAATAAATAAATGGCACTCTGTGTCAAATGTGCCATTTAGATTGTGTGTGTGTGTGTGTGTATGAGACATCAAAATAAAGAGAAGACTTTAAGAGGGGAGGAACAGGAGATGGTAACAGAATAAGAATTATATCACAGTTTCTCCCATACAGAGATCCTAGGTTTGAATAGACAAACAAAACAACAACAACAACAACAAAAAAAACCCAAAAAAACAAAAACCAAACTAAAACAACAGCAACAAAAACTCAGTGGGGCATGCAGGAGAGATGGGTCAGTAGACAATGTTACCATGTAAGCATGAGACCAATCTTTGGCTCTCCTGGACCCATGCAAAGGCTGGGCAGGCATGGTGACTGGTAATTCCAACACTTGGAGGGTCCCCTAGGATTAACTAATTGGCTGAGACCAGCAAACTCACCGGTGAGAACCCCCCTCCCCCGCATAAAGTGGGGAAAACCCAATGTCAACTTGAGGCCTCTATGTGCATTGGCACACATGTATGCCACACATGTGACCATGCTAAAAGACCCATATCCTTTTCTAAATGCATGCATGTATACAAATAAATAGATAGACAGTTAAATGTAATAAGATAATTAAAAGTAGCTAGGCACCACGGTATATGCCTGTAGTCATAGTGCTTGGGAAACATAGACGGAACCGGTTGCAAGCTAGCCTGGTCTCCCAAGAGAATTCCAGGCTAATGTGAGACTCTGTCTCAAAACAAGACAAGCAAACAAAACCAACCAAACAAGAAAAATCAAGAGCTGGGCATGGTGGTACAATTCCTGTAACCCCAGCTCTTGTCGGGAGCGGGGTGGGGTGGGGGGAGCAGAAGGACTGGAAGCACCACGGACAATCTGTGTTGTGCAGCCAGTTCAAGGCCAACCTGGCCTACATGGGACCCTTTCTCAAAACACAAAACAAATGCGACAGAAAAGGGGACTATGGTAGGGGACTTTGGGAAGATGAAGATGGTGGTGGGGTGAAGAAAGAGTCTAGGAGGGCAAATATGCAGCAAGTTCAATAGGATCACGGTGATATCCATTATCTTGTATGCTAACAATAAGTAAATAATTGAATAGTAAGAAATTAGTTAACAACAACAAGAAATAATATAAGTAATAATAAAACTGTCAAAAGCACTACTCATGATCTTGGCCGTTTTAAACTTTATTGTTCATAGGATATTAAATAAAGGCTATTTGAACACAAGGGAAGGGGACACCTAACCCTAACCGAAGCCCTTCAAGTCTGACAACCTAACTCTGTTCTCAGGCACGTGGTAGAAGGAAAGGAAACACACACAGACACACACAGACACAGACACACACACACAATGTTACACACAGACACACCTCTATTTTTTTTTTAAAGGAATAAAGGAGGAAAAGCCTTAGTGATTTTGTTCCTTCCCTGCAGTGGCCTTAGACTCTGGCCCTGATTTGGAGGAAAACAAAACAAAAAGGAGGAAAAAGGCAAAAGATAACCTAGAACCTTGCCCTACATCCCTGCATTCTTAATGGCTGACTTTCCTGAATGACAGGACCTGGGTGGTTTCCTGAGGACATCAGCTCCACCAGAGCCAGCCATCTGGAAGGTCCCTGCCCGTGCTCCTGGCTTCATACTCTCTGAAACCCACCTGGTAATGACAGGCCAGCTAATGAACAAGCATATCAGACGCCCCTATTGGGTGTCTGGAGTCATCATTAAGGTTAACTATCATGGTACAAGGTGATGGAGTGGAGGGTACTGGAACTGTTGGTCAAGATGGATGAACTACAACCACCATTAGTTAGAGCCACCAGTGAGGAGCCGGGGAGGTGGCTCAATGGGTCACTGCACTTGCTGTGCAAGCGTGAAGACCTGAGTTCAAATCTTCATTATCCATACAAAAGCTGGGTGTTGCTAGTGACCGTATGCACCTCTAACCCTAAGGCTGGTGATGGGGGCAAAGAGGAACACTGAGACTCCAGGCTCAAAGAAAGAGGGAGAGGGAGGGAGGAAGGGAGGGAGGGGGGGGAGAGAACACCCCCAACCAAACCACCCCACCAAGAGTAAGATCAACCACCAGCCAGAAGAAATGGCCTTTGTATGTGCACTTGGAGTGGGACATCCATGCAGGGCACCAGAGGAACGAGCTCAAGACGAAGCAGACTGAGGAGGTAAAACAGTGAGTCAAGTCACCACTGTTAATGGATCTGCAAGGTGAAGCTGGCCCTGTGTGACCCAGGGTTGTCCTACAGGTCACTTCCTTCCAAATTCCAATTTTGCACTACTTTCTGGTATAGGGTGGTGGGACCTTTAGACACATGGAGCTAGGTGCATGCCTGCCATCCCAGCACATAGGAGGCTGAGGATTGTGAGCTGGTTGGTAGCCAGCCTGGGCTATACAGAGTTCAAGGGTAGCATGTGCTAAAGACTCTGCCTCAACACATCCACGCTACCTACTGAAAGGCCCACGTGAATTTCATAGATACTGAAAGAGCGTATGCTTTTGACTGAATCAAAGCCAGGTGCTTGGGCCAGCAGAATGGCTGACAGGGAAAGGCCCTTGCGGCCAAGCCTCAAGAAGAGTGTCTGACCCCTAGAGCCCACATGGTGGAAGAAAACCTCTTCTCCAAGTTGTCCTCTGACCCTCACACAAGGCATGATATGTGTACGCCTTTTCTCTCTCCTTCACTACTCCACTAAATAATTATAAAAAAATAAAATTAAAAAGGCAGGGGCGGGTTGGGGGGCAATGGCTTGTACCTGCTATTCTTGCAGAGGACCAGGGTTTGGTTCCCAGCACCTATAAGGTGGCTCACAACCATCCCTAACTCCGGCTGCAGGGAACCTGAAACCCTGCTGTGGCCTCCTTGGCCCCAGGCATGCACCGTGTGCACATACATACATGCAGGCAAACCCTACTCATACACATAAAATGAAAAGAAACAAATCTCCGATATAAACAAAGCAAGCAATCCAGATGTTGAACTACGGAGGTCCTAGCAGAACAAGCCCCCACTTCAGGTCAGCATACCCAGGAGTACAGCTGCCTGCTTTTCTTCTGGATATTTGTTTATTCGTATATTTAAAGTCACTTGCTCACGTAAGCTCAGGTTGGTCCTGAATTCTCTTATGAAGCCTAGGGTGACTTTGAACTTGATTCTCTCCCATTTTCACCTCTCGGCTACTAGGGTTACAGGTACCCCACCACGACTGGTTTATGTGGCACTGTGCATGCTGGAGGAGTGCTCTGCCAATTGCACCTGAGCCCCACCCCACTTCTGGGAATCTTTCCTGTTTTGTCTTCATTTGTTTCCAAGACAGAGCCTCACATAGCCCAGGCTGGCCTTAAACTCACTACGTAGTTGAGGATGACCTCAAACTTTGATCCTCCTGCCTCTGCCTACAGAGAGCCAGGATGACAGGTGAACATTTACATAGGTTTCTGCTTTATGTGGTACTGGGTATCAATTTTTTTTTTTTAAAAAGTTATGTCGACTCAACTGGTCACTCAGATATCAAAACTAGGTGGTAAGATGGCCAGATGAGTCAAGGTGGTGCCTCCGAGCCAAACAACCTGCGTCCTATCTTCAGGATCCATTAAATAAACACACTAAAATACATTTAAATAAAATCAATGTTAGTGTCTTGAAATAAGGAAAGTGGTTGGTTGGGAGAAGATATACTCAGTGACAGTGAGTGCACATCAGAAAGCTTCCAAACCTCGACCTCGGGGGCCCTGCCCGCCCCTTAAAACAAAAAGGGGCATGGCTGGAAAGATGGCTCAGCACTTAGGAGCAAAAGCTACTCTTGGAGAGGACCCGGATTCAATTCCCAGCACCCACACTGTGTGGTTCGCAGCTGCCTGTAACTCCAGCTCCAGGGACGTGATCTGCTCTTCTGGCTCCCGTTGGCACTACACGCATATGGCACATATACACACTTTCAGGCCAAGTCACACATAGAATAAAAAAATAAACCCTAAAACAGAGAGACAAGAGCCAAGCTTCATGAGTGAAACCAAGAGCACATGTCAGTAGAGGTGGCCAAAAGGAGGACAGAGGGTTTTTTCTTTCAACAAATAGAAAAGCATTCTGTCCCGGGCAAGAGCAGGACAGAACTGGTGCACACAGAGTGCCCCTCCTCCCCAGGGGGGATCTCTTTTCTTTGATGACTTTGGAAACAAGTCTTTTGACTCATTGCATTTCTGGAAAAAGATACACAGACTGGAGTCAAGGTAGGGGAGCCCCGGAAAGATGTGCCATGGGAGGGATGCTCTGGTCTGAACTTGCCCAAGGGAGCAGAAGAATAGAAGGCCTTATTGTTTTCAGCCTGGTGGAGGGTTGGCAAGATGGCTTAGCAGGTACCGAGGCTTGCTGCCATGCCCGACGAACTGAGTTTGAGCCCTAGGATTGACATGGTGAAAGGAGAGAACTGATGCTCCCCAGGTGTTCTTTGGCCTCTACATTTGCACCCCCACAGCCGTAAATAAATAACCTGGTAGTACCTAACTCTTTGATAACCTGTCCCCTAGATAACACGCGCCACAGCAGAAAAAGGATCCCTGGAGGAAAAGGTGGACCACACTGTCACTCAGATTCTGAGACATGTGAATTCCAGCTGTTCCTATCTCCCCACGTGTGGCCTTCACAGAACCGCACAGCCTTGAGACAGCTGTAAAAGGCCAGGTCTGGAGGCTAGGGAGCTGGCTGGGCAGTAAAGTGCTTTCCGTGCAAGCATGAGGCTGTCAGGAAGGGTGCCCAGCAGCCATGGAGCAAGCCAGGTCCGCAGGAGTGTGCACCTATAATCCCAGCTTTGGGAAGGTGGAGACAAGGCAGGGATCTTAAAGGCTTACTGGCCAGCCAGTCTAGCCAATCAGGAAACTCCAGGTTCAGTGAAAGACTGTGACCCAAGAGCAACGGAGGGCGATTGAGGAGAAGACTTGACGCCGGCCTCTAGGCTCCACTTTTGTGTGTATGGGTGTGTGAGTGTGTGCACGCACTTGGACGTGTGTGTGCTTGTGCACATGCATGCACACAAACACACACTCACCACAAGTGCTGACAAACTATGAGCCATGGGTCAGATACTTGAATTTGTAAGTAAAGTTTTATTGGAGGAAGGCCACATCCACTCATTTATGTGTGATGGGCTGGTGCTTTGATCAACTGAGTAGCTGCAATCGATTCTGTATCCTCAGCCTAAAACATTTACTCCCTGGCCTTTTTCTTTTTTCTAATTACTGTTCGATCAAGCCTGTCCTCGTTTTCCCTTTCCTCTATCCCAACTCTTGCGTACTCACCATCATTTTCCTCTCCCAACTTCCTGTGTTCTCTGAAATCAACCAAACCAACCAAACAAAACCCCCATGGAGTAAGCTTACTGTTCCGACTACTGTATGCACCTGGGTGACTGGAGCATGGGTGGCCTCTTAGGGACCACATCCTTGAAGAAAACCAACTCTGCTTCCCCCAGCAGGCACTGACTTTGGCTGGCTTGATCTTGTGCTTGCTACCAGTTTGCTGGTCCCTCTACTGTATCTAATTGGCTAGTTCCAGAAGGGAGGGCCAATTTTCTACCGTAAAAACAAACAAACAAACAAACGGCTTGCAGGAATCAACATCAGGCAAAAAACACCTACTGTTGCTCTTGACAGCAGAAGGGATTAGGATGAAGGACAGGCAGAGTGGGTTAACAGTGGGGAAGCACCACTGAGGGCCAGAGGGCTAAGCTTGCACACAGGGAGAGATTGGCCCCTGAACACCTAAGAAGGATGGCTATAGTGGCTTGGAAGCAAAGGGCATGCACTGGCTGCTCTTGCAGAGGATTTGGGTTCAATTACCAGCACCCACACGAAGGCTAACGACTGTCTCTAACTCCAGTACCAGGGTAGCCAGTGCCTTCTCCTGACCTCTGCAAGTCTCAGGCACAAATCAGGTACGAAAACATACGTGTAAGCCAAACACTCATACAAAGAAAATCAAAACAGTATCAAAAATTCTAAAATTCTTTTAACTGAAAAAAAAAAAAAAAGAGCCAACTAACTATTCATGCAGGTCAGCAGCGGGCTGGCAACATGGCACAGTGAGTAAAGACTGCTACCAAGCCTGACCGTTTTGAGTTCAGTGCCCAGCCCCAGGACCCATATGGTGAATCTTGTAAGTTGTCATCTGACCTTCACAAAGCTCCCCCGCCCTAAATAAATAAATAAATAAATAAATAAATAAATAAATAAGCAATAAGCAATAAAAATTTAAAAAACTGTAAGTCAGCAGCCAATTCCTACTATAGGAAAATTCCAGAACCTTGCAATGGCCTTCATTAGTATTCCTTTTACAACTACAATGGCGTGAGCGTGAATATATTTTAACATATCCTGTGTGCCAAGGTCAGGGTGCAAGCTGGGTATGACGGGGCGGGGTGGTTGAAGGGATATTTTCTTCTCCCTACTTTTGTCTTTAAAGAGACAGGGTCTTGTTGTTTTCGTTGTGTGTGTGTGTGTGTGTGTGTGTGTGTGTGTGTGAGCTTGTGCATGCGCGTGTGAATGTGTGTATGCATGTTTCCCGAACATTCGGATACACATGTGTGGGTGCCAGTACAAGGGGCTGTGTGTCCATCTGCGAGCACAGCATTTGGAAGTCAGGGGTTGACGTTGGGAATCGCACACGATCGCCCTCCCACATTACTCACTGAAGCAGAATCTCCCAGCCGAACCCAGGGCTCACCGGCATGGTTTGTCTCACGAGCCAGCTTGCTCAAGGGCTCCGCTCTCTCTGCCTTCTGAAGCCAGAATCACAGGTGAGCTGCCAGCCTTGCATTTATGTGGGTTCTGAGCCTGAGCAGCAAAACGTTCTAACCATGAGTCGTTTCCCAGCCCCTGTCAGGTGGGTATCTGAATACCCGGGTGCTGGAAGGGTTATAAACTGCAGGGACAAAGGTATTTGACAGGCTGCAGTACAATGTATCCATTTGTTTATTAATTTTCATGAAGCAGGTTCTCATGTAGCCCAGGACGGCACTTGAATTCATGATGACGCTGAAGATATCTTGACCTCTGGATCCTTCTGCCTCCACCTCCCACAGGCTGAGATTATATGTATGTGTCACCACACGGGTTCACTTTTGTATCCTTTTACATTGCAGGGGGGGGGGGCAGTAAAGTGTGCCATTGCCATCAGGCTTAGCAGCAAGCACGGCCATCTCCTGAGCCACCTAGTTAGCCCTCACCTATTTATTCTTTACAGTAAAATTTTCTCCAGAGAGCCCAGGTTCATAAATGTTCTGAAGAGTCCAACATCCTCATCATCTCTTCCTTCTCTGGAGTAAGCGAGTTTAAATCTACCACGCAAACTGCAAAATGCTGGAAAAGCACCGCACACAGCGAAGCCCTCACTGTGTAATAACTGGGAGCGGTTAGAAGCCAAGGGTTCTGGAGTGGGGAGGTAGCTCAGCCGGTAAAGCATTAGGACCTAAATTTGGATCTTCAGCACCCGCTTTAAAAGCCCCGCTGTGACTCCAGCGCTGGGGACGGGGAGTCGGGAAGATCTCTGGCGCTTACTAGCGGTGTCCAGCAAGCGCAAGGACCCGAAGGTGCTTGCTGCTACGCCTGGCAACCTGGGTTTATGTCGGAAGGACCGACCCAACTCGGTCAACCACACTGTTCTTGTTTTTCTCAGCAGCTGCCAAGGCTCACTCCAGCAAGCTTTGCCTAAGGAGGACTTCCTGTCCCATGTAGTAGTGCCCCGTATCTCTGCCTCAACCCTCGCCACACCTGGCTTTGTAACTTTCTCCTGTGGGGCACTAATCTAAGTCTATAGCCGACTTTACTCTCCACGCGCAGCGATTCCCTATTTAGCCCAGGCTGGCCCTGAATTCAGCACTGCTAGCTTCAGCCTCCAGAGCAAGAGGCTATCTTATGCCACGATGGCTAGTTTATCCATGTTTCTTCAGAGCTCTCCAAAGTTGCTCTTCCTTGACCTTACGACTGACTCAGTTTCAAATTCTTCCTTAAGATTCTGTCCCAGCGCCAGCAAGGTGTCTCAGTGGGTAAAGGCACTTGCTGCCAAGCCTGCTGACCTGAGTTTGATCCTGGGAACTCACACGGTAGAAGGAGAGAACTTCCTGCTGGCTGGCTGACTTCTACAAACACACTGGGGCAGTGCCATGTGTGCTCACAACAGACAAAATAATACACATAATTAAAAATTGTTTTTAATAGCTCATCCCATGGGGTCTGGGGAGATGGCTCAGAGGGTAAGTGTGGGATGTACAAGCATAAAGGTCTGAGTTCAGGTCCCCAAGTAAAGGCAAACCCAGACACACACACACACACACACACACACACACACACACACACACACGTGTTTCCAGTTCCTTTCCTGCCAACACATTCAGTCCGGAATTCACTGTTGCTGTCAACTTTACACTAATTAACATATTTGTGTGTGCAAATGTGCCACAGTATCCATACGGAGGCTAAAGGACAATATATATGTAAGAGTTGGCTTTTTCCATTCTTTTTTTTAAAGTATTTATTTATTTTTTATTATTATGTATACAGTGCTCTGCCTGTGTGTACACCTGCAGGCCAGACGAGGCATCAGATCACATTATAGATGGTTGTGAGCCACCATGTGGTTGCTGGGAATTGAACTCAGGACCTCTGGAGGAGCAGTCAGTGCCCTTAACCTCTGAGCCATCTCTCCAGGCCCACTCTTTCCATTCGTCAGAGTCCCAGTACTAAACTTGGGCAATCAGGTAGGACAAATGCTTTTATCCCAATGAGCCATTTTGCTGTCCCAGTTCCCATCAGTTTCAAAAATGTTTTTAATCAACCAAAAAGAAACCTACAACTGTTCTCGGTTGTCAGTCCCACTACTGGCAACCACAAAGTCACTGTGTCTATGGGAAATGCCCACTCTGGACACTTTTAAGTTCACTCATGTATCAGAGCTTTCTTCCTTTCTTTTCATTACTGAATAATATTTCATCACGTGGATAGGCTACATCAGATCAGCACGGACGACTGGTTTATCTCCATTACTTGGCTTGTATGAACAATCCTAGGAACGCCTGTGCACAGATGGACCCTGGCTTCCAATGGTTTGTCTTACAATTTCTAAACTTTATGACTGTATGAAGCAATATTCATCTGTCCAATAGGAACTGTATTATGAGGCTGGTGAGATGGCTTGGTAGATAAAGCCTCACATACCTGATAACCTTGCTTTGATGCCTGGGACCTATATAACAGAAGGAGATAATTGACTCCACAAAGTTGTCCTCTGACCTCCATCCACTGAGTACCATGGAAGACATGTGTCCCTCTTCCATCTCCCCCCGCCTCTCTCTCTCCCCTCTTCCCCCCCTCCTCTCTCTCCCCCCCCCTCTTGCTCTCTCTCTCTCTCTCTCTCTCTCTCTCTCTCACTCACACACACACACACACACACACACACACACACACACACCGAACAATAACAAAAAAGAAACTATATGCTTCTTGCTAGATTGTATTACAATGTAGTTTTTCTTTCAGTGGCACTAGGATTCTAGGGCTTTCATGAGCAGAAGGCAGGCACGGTACACAACCCTAGCAGCCCCATTTTTACTTTTTGAGACAGAGTCTCACTAGGTTGTCCAAGGTGATCTCGAACTCATGCTGAATTTATGACCCTCCTATGGCAGCTTCTCAAGTAGTTGGAATGTTAACCCTGTGCCACCAGACCAGGTTTTATTTACTTATTTAAAATTATCTTCTAGGGCTGGAGAGATGCCAAACCTGGCAACCAGAGTTCAACTCCCAGGGCTAACACGGTAGAAGGAAAGAACTGATTTTCCCCAAGTTGTCCCTGTCTCCGGCTGGCCCCTCACACATGCTCACCCACCATGTACACATATGCACACATCCCTCTGCACACATAATACATACAGTTAAAAGCTTTTTTAAAAAAAAATTAGCTCACAAAGTAACAGATTTCTTTCTTTCTTTCTTATTCCCCCCCCACACAAGACAGGGTTACTCTGGCCTTGGTTGTCCTCAAACTCAGAGAGATCCACCTGCCTCTGCATCCCCAAGTGCTAGAATTACAGGCATGTGCCACCGTGTCTGGCTGTAATAGGTTTCTTTATGATATTTTCATACTTAGTGTTGGTGCATCTCCACACTTATGTGTTTTATTACTTCCCTCATCTCACGGGACTCTTTCCAGTTTCCTTGTCTTCATTCCCACCTAGGAGACATATATATATATATATATATAAAATAATATATATAATTATATACATAATTATATATTATAATATATATTATATATTATAATATATTATATATAATATATTATATATATAATTATATATAATATATATATATATATATATAAAATAATTAGAAGCAAAGACCCATATGTTCAATAAAACGTGGTATTGTGAGCAATGGGCCCAGCTTCAAATGTACTCCAACTCCTGAGGGGCTTATCAGGATGCTTTCCCACAAGAAATCAAGGACTATGGCCGGGCGTGATGGCGCACGCATTTAATCCCAGCACTCAGGAGGCAGGGCCAGCCTGGTCTACAAAGTTGAGTCCAGGACAGTCAAGGCAGAAAGCCTGTCTTGAAACCGCCGCGCGCCCCCCCCCCCCCACAAAAAAGCATTATTACGTGGTGTATGCACACCTCTGTGAGTACAGGCGCATATGCCGGTGTTGTCGAGAGGAGGAGGACAGTGTGTGTCCTGCTCTGACACTTTCTTTCTATCTTATTCCCCTGAGTAAGTGTCTTTCACTAAACCCGGGGCTTCAGTGGGAGCCGACAAGCCCCCAGGTCCTACCATACTGACCCAAGGTGACTCAGAGACTTTCCACCCCCACTCCAGAGTGCTGGACTCAAACATGTGCTCACACAGGAACGCCAGCAAATGCAAGTGCTAGCATCTTTACGCGGGTTCTTCTGCTTACACGTCAGGGGCCCTCACCCACCTAGCCATTGCTGTAGTCTTGCCATACAATTTTATAGAGCTCTGTATTCCTTCCCTCTGGCTTAGACACTTAGTTCTAGGTTTAGCCCCAGGACTGTCAGAATTAGTTTTTCCAAAGCAACTGGCACCATTCTAAATTCCTACCCAGAAGTCCAGAAGGTTCTCAATGACCTCATTCTGACCTTCTCTCCTTTCTTTTCTGGCTAGAAAATTGGAACCTGCAGCCTCTACCCCTCCCAAACTTCCGTTAGCCCTACCTTGAGCCACTTAAAGGAAGGCTGCCGTGACCCATCAGCTACCACACCACATAAGCACCACACTCCCGTTTCCCTTGCGGCAGATACCCAGCAAAGCTCAATAGTTTTGCTCTATAATCGCAGAACAACAAAAATCACCAACCGGGATATATATATATATATATATATTTATATATATATATAAAACTTTATGACTATGACTTGTATCCCTATGAATCTGCTGCATTAAAAGAGTAACAGAATGGGCTAGAGAGATGGCTCAGTGGTTGGGAGCACTGACTGTTCTTCCAGAGGACCCGGGTTCAATTCCCAGCACCCACATGGCAGCTCACAACTGTCTGTAACTCCAAAAATCTGACACCCGTAGACATACAATGCACATAAGATTAAAAAAAAAAAAAAAAAAAGAAGTAACATAAGATCCTAGACAAACTGACATATTGAAAATGTAACCCATACAGTATTTCTTTAAATACAGTATGTTCTTTTAGAACACCTTCCCCCCCCCCCCAAGATATGGTACAAGTCAGTGTATCTGATATTAATACTTTGTTTTTCTACACGGGGGGTCTCATGTATAGCCCAGGATGGCCTCAAACTCACGGGCAGCCAAGGAAGCCCTTGAACTCCTAATAATCTTGCCCCTGGCTTTTGAGTGCTGGAGTTACAAGCTTGCACCACCACACCCTGACTCACATAGTGCTGGGGATGGAACCTGGGCTGTGTGCAGGAAGGACAAACACACACCAAAGAAGCCACATTCCAGCACAGCCTGACTGCATTTCATACTTCATTGAAGGGGTGACTCTTACTCACAAAGGCAGAGAAACCAGCTGAATTCAGTTTACTTACAACTTGATTTGAATGAGAAAGAGAGAGAGAGAGAGAGAGAGAGAGAGAGAGAGAGAGAGAGAGAGAGAGAGAGAGAGAGACAGCTGTGTGGGCTAACCGCACCAAGATCTCAGGGAGTACGTTGTTTTAAAGTTTCCCTCCCTCCAATAGCTTGGCTGCATTCCTCCCCTAAAAATAAATTCCTTCAGGTCCCTCCAGAGCCACCCCTGAACTGTCTTGCACCTGGTGAGAGGGTTTTTCACAAGGGTTCCTTTCGGCAGGGAAGGTGTGAGCTTAGCAAGCGAGAAAGAAACAAACCGGGCTTGGGTTTGGACAGGATTTGGGGCTTTTAAATAATTTAAGGCATCTGAAGGTGAAAATTGCTGGAAAGTCACAGATGGTGTTGAAAGCAATGGACTAAGGAGCCCTTGATACAAGATCACAAACTATGTTAAACTCGTGGTAGATAAACAGAGGGCGGCACCGCTGCTTACCACAGCCAGGGTGCCTGGGGTGGGTAAGCAGTGCAAGTGGCCAAATTGCTACTGTGTGACAAGAATGCAAATTTCACCCAGCTATGCAAAGGAACAGCCCCTGGGCCACTTCAAGAGAGAAAGTTCCCGGGGCCATTCACCAATAAACTTAAGAAAGAAACCACAGAACCTCTGAATTTCTCTAACCGGTGACATTGAAAATAGAAACAACCTGGGTGCCCAGCCCTTGAGAAGTGGAGGAAGGGGTTCAAGGCCTTCGCTGTGCCAGTGTGTGAAAGGTGGAAAGACAGAATCCACTTCTCCACGACGCAAAGGTGCACTCTGACCCCCTGAAAATAATAATAAATAATTGAAATAAGCGGCTGGGGAGGTGAACTTGGTGGTGGAGTTTTCCTAGTATGTGCTAGGAACTGGGTTCAAGTCTCAACACAACAAAATAAACAAATAAATGAAAACAAATGATAGAAAACAAAACACAGGACAAGATTAATCCTTTTGAAAGACGTCCTTGTCCCTTTCTCCCAGGAAAGGCTTGGGGACGGACAGAAGTAACACAAACAGGCACAAGTCTAATTACTGACCCAATACAAACAACGAAGACACTCAACTTCCAGGCTCACACCTCCTGCGATCTAGGCTTGGAGGTCAGAGATGACTCAGCGCACAGAAATACTTCCAGCACAAGCCTGCTGACCTGAGTTCGAATCCTAGAACTCAGGGACAGGTGGAAAGAGAATCCACTCCACAAAATTGTCCTCTGGGGGCCGGAGAGATGGCTCAGTGGTTAAAGAGCACAGCCTGCTCTTGCAAAGGACCCGGGGTTCAATTCCCAGCACCCACACGGCGGCTCACGACTGTCTGTAACTCCAAGACCTGACACCCCCACACCAATGCACATAAATTAAAATTAAATAAAATATATATATTTTAAATTGTCCTCTGGCCTCCAACACTGCCTCTCCCCACCCCCCACGCACACACAACCATCCTCTGGATACGGAAGCAGGTCCATGTGCAGAGGTTATGTAACACTGAGTACCAGCCATATGCCAGACATCCCTTTCACATATTACCCCACTCAACCCACATCATGTCTTTACTCTCATTTTAACGAGGATGTTACTGAGGCTTGGTGATGTGACATGGCCCATATGATCGAATTGGGACCAGAAGCCCAGGTCTGATGTGACACTCAAGAAATCTCCCTCTCACACTTCCAAAAGCTAATCATTCATCCATACGCCTGCAAAACAAAACAAAACAAAGCAAACCCCAAACCCTTCAATCTTCAAATCGCCCTTGCTTATCAAGCTGTGTGTATGCTCCCAGCCAAAAAGTGGAAAGGGGCCTTGAACGTCACAGCTCTGGGTCCCAATTTTGCCCCGAGAACTGAGCAAAGACGGAGGAGGGTGGTAAACTTGGAGAAACTTTCTCCCTCCTGGCTAGCGTTTCTTCAAGCCAGCAACAGGTCATTTAAAAAGAAGATAAGAAGAGGACAGCAATAACACAACGCTCTGTTTGGCTGCGAGCAATCAAAGTTGTAGCGCACCTGCTGAGTTCTCTGCCTAGAAGGAAAATCCAGAAAGCAAGAAACAAAACACGCCCAGTTTGCACTGTGTTGCACCCAAACGCTCCTCGTAGGCAAGGGTATCAAGATTTCCGGAGGGCCTAAAGTAATGCAAGGAATTGCTGGGGGGGGGGGGGGGGGTAGAGGCACTCCACCCTTGACCCTGGCCCTGGTGTCCCTAAGCCAGGAGCAAAGAGCTGCATGCAGTTGAGTGACTTTTCTCTCTCCTTTCCAGGAAAGGTGGCTGCAACGTCCAAGGCGCTGGCACAGGGTGGCTGCACTACTGCACCCCCACATTCTCCACTTGGAGCCCCCCTTGTATGGGAGAGGTCACCTGCATGGGAGGTGTGCACAGCCTTGAGGCACCTTTGGAAAAATGCAGTGTACCAGGTAGTTTCCAAAGGGTCCCCGCCACCGGACGCGGCGCTGTGAAAATCGCCGCAGCCCCCCTCACCTCCGCGGGGTCCCTCATAGGCCGCTCTCTGTCCTGCTGGCTCCTGGGTCGCTCTCGCAGCCTCCGCCCGGCCTCTTAGGAGCCGGAAGCGGAGTGCCGTGAAAGATCAAGCTGCGCATGCGTAGGACGTCCCCAGAGGGGGCGGGGTCCGGAAGGGGGCAGGGCCTCGTCAAGAGGTTATTCCTCCAGATGCCTGGGACTTCGGGACTTTGTGCTTAGCTAAGGCGGTCCTTATGTCAATCTCAGCCCTCAGCGTACCTGAATGTACACACTCAGACACGTATGTGCCCTCACACATACAGACACGTATACACACACAAGTACACACCACATGCAGAAACATATAGGAAAAGAGAAAAAGAGCAGAAAGCAAAACAGTTACAACAAAAATTCCAAAGGTAGTAGGCAAGGTGTGAAAAGCACAACAGATTTCTCAGAGTACCGCCCACTGCTAGCTTTAAGCCTCAATCTTGTCCATTGCTTAGGAGTGCCTTTTTCTTCTTTAATAAACTCTCTCTCTCTCTCTCTCTCTCTCTCTCTCTCTCTCTCTCTCTCTCTCTCTCTCTCTCTCTCTCACACACACACACACACACACACACACACACACACCAGACACCCCCACCTAGGAAGCGTCAGACGCCCGCAAACAAGCTGCTGAACATTGAGAAGGGTATCACAGACCCCCGTGGGGGGCGGGGCAGGGTGGGATGGCAGCGAAACTTCTCAATGGGTAAAGTGTTTGCCGCCAGCTTGATGACCTGAGTTGATACTTGGGACCCACATCTTGTAAGGAGAGAATAGTTGCCACAAAGTTGTTATTTGACCTCCATACACACATATGCCATTACATTCAAGTGCCCCCTAACCCCCAACATAGGAGGGGGTGTCAAGGCTCAAGGGGTAGCATTGCTGGTGATAAGCCACCTTAGCTAGGCTGACAAAGTAGTTAATTCAGTAGAGTGCTTGCTTAGCATATAGGAAGCCATGCCCTGCACTGCACAAATTCTCATCCTAGCGCTAAGGTCAAGGATAGAAAATTCCAGAACAGATTTGGCTACAGGGCATCCTGTCTCAAGTAAATAGTTTTAAAAAGTGAATCATAAAAAAAATAAACAAAGCAAAAAAGAGACAATGGAGTGAAACAATGGCTCTGTCCTGAGTTTGAATCCTGACTTAGGCAAGACATTTTTAAAATATATTTTTAAATTGCTTGTGTGTGTTTTCTGACATGTATGTATGGGCACCATGTGCATCCTGGGTGCCTAAGGAGGCCAGAAGAAGATGTTTGTTCTATTGTAACTGGAGTTATGGGTGGTTATGAACCACTGTGTGGGTGCTGAGAACCGGTTATGGGTCCCCTCTGCAAGAGCAGCAAGTGCTTTTAACCACTTAGCCATCTCTCCAGGCCAGGATGACTTCTAGCTAGGCAAAAGAGCACACACATATATAGTCCCAGATATTTAAATGGCTGAAGCAGAAAAAAATCATGTGAGCCCAGGAGCCCAGCCTCCATGAGATAGCAAGACCCTATTTTTAAAAAGAGCACTATAAAACAAAACAACCCCTTCCTCAAAGAACAACAACAAACTAAGAAAGAGAAATATTTAAAGACTTTGGAGGGCTGTGATGTAGTTGTTAAAGTGTTTGTCTGGTGTACATAAAGCCTTGGGTTTCCACCCCAAGGGCTACATAAAAACCTTTGTGGTGATACATACTTGCAATCCCATTCCTAGGTAGGTAGCAGCCAGAGGAGCAGAAGCTCAAAGCATCCTTGGTACCTAGTCAGTTTGAGGGTAGCCTGGGTTACCTAAGATCCTGTCTCCAAAGCAAGACCAAAATTCCTGTGGGCAGCAAGATGGCTCAGCGAGTAAAGGTGCTGGCTGCCAAGTCTGACAACTCCAGTTCGATCCCTAAACGTGATGCAAGGGGAGACCTGACTTTAGGAAGAAATGCTTCACCTTTCACAGCTGTGCTTTGGCAAGTGTGCCACCCCCGCGAAACAGACAGACAGACAGACAAATGCGGAGTTTTTGTTTCAGCCTCAGACTGACTCCTCAGTCTATAAAAGAGAACATGTCTTTGAGCTGTAAAGGTGGATAAGGATGCCCCTTCAAGTCGTTAGGTGTTTGGGGGCAGGGGAAATGCTCAGCACAGCAAGGCTACCTCTTGCGGTTAGCTACACAAAACCTTCACAAAGTGGCAGCCAGGAAACTGGAGACTGCAGGAACCGTTGTCCTTCAAGGATATATTTGTTAGGGGCTCTGATAGCTCTGGCAGGTCACACCCAACAGTTTGCTTAGCTCACTGGATGATTTGGCTCAGGTCAGGGGTGAGCCAATGGGTTTCTCTCAAGAGTTCTCCAGAGAATAGCTCCAGTTTTGTGTTCTGTGCTGTAATGGACTCCCTCCTAGCATTCTTACCGGAATGCTACAGTAGGCAAGACACACAGTAGGGCAGGGTAAAGACGTAGCTGTTGGTAGAGTGCTTGCCTAGACTGTGCAAAGCCTAGAACGCAGCACCGCATAAACTGGATGTGATGATAGAGGACTGTAATTCCAGAAGGACTGAAAGTTCTGGTCATCTTTGGCTACATGGCAAGTTTGAAATTTGGGGGCAGCCTCGGCTATTGGAGATGCTTTCTGAAAGAAAAGAAGAAAGAAAGAAAGAAAGAAAGAAAGAAAGAAAGAAAGAAAGAAAGGTGGGAGAGAAAGGGAAGGATGGAGGCCAAGGGGTGGAAGGAAAAGAGAAGGAAGAGAGGAGAGAAAAAAGAAAAAGAAACCACAACATTACACCTGCTCAAAAGTAGAAAGACAGCTGCTTGGCAGTGGTGGCACACACCTTTAATCCCAGCACTGGGGAGGCAGAGGCAGGTGGATCTCTGTGAGTTCAAGGCCAGCCTGGTCTACAGAGGAAATTCTAGGATAGCCAGGGCTACCTCAAAGAAACCCTGTCTCAAAAAAACTAAAAACAACAACAAACAACAGCATCAACAAAACAACCAAAAAGCAACAATAACAACAGAAAACCCCAAAACTAAGTGGGCTCAAGGGCAACCTGGATAGCTAAATGAGAGTCTGTCTCAAAAAAGTAAAAAGCAGGCTATAGGTGTGTCGCAGTGGTAGAACACCAGCCTAGAGTCCCCAATGAGGGTCAGTTGTAGACTACTGGCCTAACGCGTCCTCTCTCCTGTGTCCAGTCACCATTCCAATAAACATCAGTAGCCACAGGTAGACTGTCCATAGTCCCTTAACTAGCACAATGACACTTTGAGAAGAAGGAGGTGGCGGCAAGGTAGAAACTTGCCACTTAAGTGTCTGGGAGGCACGGCACCAGGTCTGTTGTTCTTACTTTAAGGTCTATGCATACCTTAGCACCCCCAGGTAGTCTTAGATAACTGGGGCTCCTCTGGAGGCATTTTGTCATAACTTTAGGCAAGGCAGGTGCTATTAGTGCCTAGTGGGTCAAGGTTGTTGTTCTGAGGGAATTACTTGGCCCTAAAGGCCAACAGTCCTAACGTCCGGCACTTGAAACTTGAGCTTGCCCGAGTCTTGCCTATAAATACCCTGTAGTTTGAATTCTTGCTATAAATGAATACATGCATGGGTGCGTGAGTGCTTAGATTCACACCCCTCCCCCCACAGTAGGATCTCATGTATTATTACTACCTAACCTACTTCAGTATTGGTCCTCCTGCCTCCACCTCCCTGAGTTCTGGGGTCACAGGCATGCATGGCTCATGGTGGCAGTGGAGCCCAGAGCTTCGCATGTGCTAGGCAAATACTGTCCCAGCTGGAGCGCATCTTCAACATCACACACATGTTTTCTAAGAAGCAACTGCCATATCAACTCCTCTTTAATTCTCTTCAAAATTGGACTTGATTTCCAAAGGGCAATGCTTTAAATCCCAGTGAAAAACAGAGTTGTGTGTCGCCTCTCTCTCTCTCTCTCTCTCTCTCTCTCCTATTAAGCTAGGATTGTTTGTTAAGCATTGACTTCAGGAGTTTTGGGCAGCCCCAGGAAGGAGGAAACTCCATGCTATGGGTTGAACTGTCTCCTCTCAAGTCATACATTATAGCCACTAATGGCAGGCTAAGACCATGGCTCAGTGAAGGAGATTGCCTCCAGGCCTGATAACCTGAATTCTTTTCCCAGAACGCACATGGTGGGAGAAGAGAACCATCCTTCATATCCACACACACATATTCACGCAGAAAATAAAAATAAAATGTAACTGAAATAAAGAGTAAGGTCTTCTTTGGAAATATTTCCTTGCACACATAACTCAGTCTTAAGTCACCGTGAGTTTCAGAATGAATGGACTGGGCCGAGCCCCTACCCCACCGTGATGATGGGTCCTTAAAGGAAGGGACGCTGGAGACAGTAACACAAAGCCCTTTCCTTGCAAGAGTGAGGACCTGAGTTCACTCCTCCAGAAATTATGTAAATAAATAAATAAATAAGTAAATAAATAAATAAGCCACTAATCCCAGTAGGCAGAGACAGTCAGATCCCCGGGGACTTGCCAGCTTCATCAGCAGGCTCCCAGTTCTGTGAAAACCTTGTCTCAAAGAGTGAAGTGAAGCGTGACACAGGCAGACACCCAGAATTAATCTCTAGTCTCCACATGCATGTATACACACGTGATGCATTACATGCATGTATCTACATATGTTACACCTAAAACAAGATGGAAGGGCCCGCGAGGCAGGACTGCCAAGGCTGTCCTTTGGCATACACACAGGAGCACCTATAGGTGCACATGTAGACAAGTACACATATAACAGAACCGGGGGGTGGGGAGAAAGAGAGCGTTTGGGACCCCAGTGTGCACACAAGGAGAGCATTATAGGATGGTGCTGTCGTGAGCGGGAGGAAGGGTTCGGGGGAAACCTGACACTCGGCAGATACCTTGTGTTTGGCCAGCCAGGTCCCAGGACTATGACAAAATACATTTCTGAGATTTTAGCCACTAAGTCTCAGGTATTTTTGTCACCAGATCTGATAAATACCCTGCTTACAGTCTAGAGTCTGCTGGGGTTTTACAAAGGCCAAAGCTGAGAGAGGGAGCTTAGTCACCATCCTCCGTGACTGACTGGTCCCTCCGGTTCACTCCAGCTCACTGCTGTTCATACTGGCTCACAGTGGCGGGAGTGAAATGGGGGGGGGGCGCGCGGGGGGGGGCGTATACCAGAAAATAGAGGGACATTATGAAGGAAGAGGGTTGGCACCCCCATTGGGTGGGTGGATGGATGGGGCTGGACTCACCTGAGCTCAGCAAAGGTTTGCCACACAGAGGACAGTTGGAGTGGCCCGAGAAGGTTCCTCGAACCAGCTGGTGCCCATTGACACACTCCCGCCGCCCTGGGGTGTCCTGACTCTTATCCTTTAGATGCGCTGGACTTTTCCCCTGTGTGGGACAATGACCGGGTCTCAGGCTATCTCCTGCGGGGTCTGGCCCTTTTATGCCCTCCACCTCCATTTATGCAGCCCTGGTTCAAGCGCCAGGGTTCCTGAATCAAGGGTACTTTAGAGAGCTCGAAAAGGAAGGGCGAGTCCCCCCCAAAAGCTCCAGGTCAGGCCCGCCCTCACCTTCTCCTTCTGCCGGGTGACCCTGCTTCGGAGGGAGCTCAGGCTGCGCTTCACTCTGGTGCTCTTGTCAGTCTTCTCACTCTTGCCTGCACCGTCCTCACTCCTAGAGGGAAGGAAGCAGGTGAGGAAAAGCTCCATGCCCTTCCGAGGCAACTCTGGGAGGTGCTCCTGGAATATGCCTCCCCTTGATGCGACCCCCATCTTTGGTTCCCAATTCCCCCATCTTTCCTACCATCCTCCTTTTCTATTTTCTGCTACCCTCTCTTTTCTTCCTCCCCTCCCCCCCCCGCCCCCAGCATCTCAAGCAGGTCTTGAACCCCTGATTATCTTGTCTCAGCCTTCACTGGCCTAGGTGAAGTCAGCTCTCAGGGAACTAGGCACAAAGGCCCTGCTGTAGCCACCTCTGGCAGCTTATGCTTACTCAGACAAGAATTCAAACCAGGTGATGTTGGAGTGAGGTCCTCCAGGTCTGATGGATGTGTGACTCTGACGGGCCCTGGAGAAACAGAGTGGGACAGACATGTAGGTCCCCCAGACAAACTCAGCTCTTATCCTGCATTTCTGCATGTCAGGGCAGAGTACAGGCGCCTCTCGGGTCCTCCCTGAGATCCCGCCAGTGACTGTGGGCAGGTATACAGGGACATGACAACAGCTGGCCAGCAGAGGGCGCCAGTACTGTGTCTTGGGACAAACCACATCAGCATGCTAGCAAAGTCTAACAGATCTTAGGAAACAGACATCTTTTCTTGTTTGTCTCATTCTCTGTTAGGCTTCCTTCGTCTCTCCGTCCTCCTCTGCCGCACCCTCCCCTCCTTCCTCTTTTTCTTTTTATCCTCCCCCTCCACCCCCTACCCAATCTAATTCCTAACCTCCTCCTTCTTTGGCAGAGACTCACTAACATAGCCCAGGTTAGCCTTAAACTCACGCTCTTCTCGTTCTCCCGTGCCGGGAGGACAGGCGTGTATCAGCGCACACATCAGCTCCCTTCATCCTGTCAACTGTCAACTCCCCCTGCCTACGCCCACGCTGGTCCGCTCACACCTGTTCCCCCCAATGCACAGACTCCACGCCTCTCCCTGACCTGTCTCACCGTTTGTCTTTTCCAGCATCTTCCCGCCTGCTCCCTTCTCACTTACCCGTGGTACTGCCGCAGTTCCTGAAGCACTTGCTGCACTATCAACCTAGGGAAGGCGCGGGATACAAACAGACGAACCATGATTACTTGACCAGACCCTTGGCACCCATGCACACTCTAACTGGGTATCCTGAAGATTCCCGGGTATCTTCCTCCCCTCTGGGCAAAGTTTGTCTGAGAGAGAGAGGGGGGGCCCCATTATGTGAGAACTGGCAAGATTAGACTAGCATGGTCAATTATTTAAAAAAACAAGGTCTCATGTATTTCAGGCTGACCTCTAACTCACAGTTAGCTGAGGATGACCTTGCATGCCTCCAGTCTTCCTGCCTCCACCCACTGAGTGATGGGATGGCAGGTAGGTACTTGCACATGCCTGGCTTATGTGGTACTAGGCATGGAACCCAGCGCACACTAGGTGAGCATTCTATCCAATGAGCCCCAGCCCCAGGCTTGGTTGTTTGCAAACAGCAGCCTGGCATTCTCTGGCCCCAGCCTCTTCCTGGCTCCTCCTACTTAGTCTACTGGGTGCTCCTGTCTGCTGTGGGGGCAGACTCTCTACCCATCTCCACCTAGCCAGTCCCCTGGGGGCCACTCCTGTCTGTCGTGGGTCGGATACTCACACGTGATCTGGTTCCACGTGGTCCTTTTCCAGGCACTCTAACACGGGGGGTTCAAGGCCTAGAAACAGTTCCCAACAGAGGGGGACACAGGAATTGAGCAAGGATCCAGTCTACAGCTGCCCACCTCCAGGCTACGGATGACCAAAAGCTATGCATATAACACTAGCAATCTCTCAGTGAGGAGAGACAGGAAGCCTTGGACCAAAGACTGCACCGTCATCTTAGTGTGACCGCACAAACTTAGAGGCTCTCCCAGTCACGCTCAGGAGCTATATTCACTGTTCCTTCTTACCAAGGAAAGCCAAGGAATAACAGGTTGGATTTGTGTGACAGTTTGAGTGACGAGAGAGAAGTGTGGCCTTTGGCTAGAGACTCAGAGACCGAGAGAGAGAGAGAGAGAGAGAGAGAGAGAGAGAGAGAGAGAGAGAGAGAGAGAGAGAGAGAGAAATAAAGAGAAGCAGAACAGGGGAGGGAAGAAGAGAGAGCAAAGAGTGGGAGGCAGGCATTGAAGGTGGCTCAGTAGGTAGATGTGCTTGCGCCCAAGGCTGATGACAAAAGTTCAGTCCCCTGGACCCACACAGTAGAAGGAGAGAACCAACTCCTGACCTGTGCTATGACATGTCAATGCCTCTGCCAACACGTCACACACACAATAACAATAATATAACATTGAAAAGGAGTGAAGGAGAGAGAGGAGAGAGAGAGAGAGAGAGAGAGAGAGAGAGAGAGAGAGAGAGAGAGAGAGAGAGAGAGAGGAGAGAGAGAGGGGAGAGAGAGAGAGAAGAGAGAGAGAGAAAGAGAGGAGGTGGGTAGAGGCACAGAAAAAAGAAGCTGGAAGAAGGAGCCAGAGACATCCCAGAGAAAGGCAGATGGCAGACAGTGGGAAATGATACCCTCTTTCTGGATCCACAGGAATGTCAACCTCCTGCTCAAGTGACCCTGTGCTCCCTCCATCAGCTCCAGTCCTCCCTGAGGCCCAGCTGGGGTTCCACTCATGGAGCTCATCCCTGTTTCAGCCACTTGGTATAAAGACATTTTCAGGCCTGGCTACCTTGCACAGGTGGAGTGGGCTCATCTGAGCCTGAAGCCAGTTCCAGACAGCGGATCTCCTCACAGGACACAGGCACTGACTTGGACCTGAGCCTTTTCTCAGGGCTGTTGCATTCCTGTTGGGGGAAGAGGATTTGTACCCCAGATACACACAGCCAGTGCAACACCTCCCCCCAGATCCTGCTTCCATTTACACCAGGAGCTCCTTTTACTCGGCTGCAGAACCCTGAGTTATATTTGAGTCTGTGGGACTCAAATCCAGATGAATGGGATATCTGTGACAACCGTGGGTCATGTTCAGCCACAGGCTGTAGCTCCAAGCATGCATTCCCGGAGACTCAGTTGCCACCTCAGGTCTGAAACACACTTTCCCTGGTTGCAGACCCCAACCTGTGTCCTTCTTATTTCAAGCTCCATCCCATGAGTCCTCTGTGCTTGGCTGGGGCTTCAGCATGAGGGGACAGGCTCCCTTTGCCACAGCCCACTGGTGACATTTATGGCTGAGATTCTTCTGTCTCTCTCTGTCTCTGATCTCTCTGTGCTGTGTGTGTGTGTGTGTGTGTGTGTGTGTGTGTGTGTTTACATACACAGAGGTCAGAGGACAATTTGGTTTTCTCCTTTAACTGTTGGACTGTGAGGATTGAACTTAGGCCATCAGGCCAGTGCTTTTACTTACTTGCAAGTGCTAGTCTTATCACTGGCCCTCTACTTTATTTTTTGAGACAGCATCTCTCATTGAGCATCACTGAGCCTGGCGCTCATCATCTAGGTCAGGCCAGCTGGCCAGTGAACTCCAGGGATCACTTGCTATCTCCCCCCCACAGCTCCTTGATAGGATTACAGGCTTGTACCCCCATGCCAAACCTTTACATGGGAGCTAGGGATCCAAAGTCAAGTCAGCATGCTTTGCAGCAGGGGCTTTACTGCCTGAGGAATAGCTCCACCTCTGGGCAGATTTATCAGAAGGGACAGAGGACTGTGGAGATGGCTCAATCCCTAAAGTGACATGAGGATCCTGGGGGAAAACCCTGGGCATATGGCTCATGTTTATAATCACAGTGCTGGGGAGGTAGAGATAGGTAGGCTCCTGGGACTTGGTTGGGGGCAAGCCTTACTGGCTTTCTTAGCAAGGTCTCTCCCTTTCTTCTTTCTTTCTTTCTTTCTTTCTTTCCTTCCTTCCTTCCTTCCTTTCCTCCCTCCTTCCTTCCTTCCTTTCTTCCCTCCCTCCCTCCGTCCCTCTGTCCCTACCTTCCTCCCTCGCTCCTTCTCTTCCTCCTCCTCCTTTATATAGCCCTAGCTCTCCTGGAACTCACTGTGCAGACCAGGCTAGCCTTGAACTCACAGAGATCCACTCACCTCTGCCTTCCAAGTGCTAGGATTAAAGGCCCACTCCATCATGCCCACGCCTAGCTATCTTAGCAAGTTTTAAGCCCTTGAGAAAAGCTTGACTCCAAAGAAATAGATGGCACTGAGAACTGAGATTAGAAGTTATCCTCTGGCTTTCACACCCTCTCCATACCCTACATGTTTGCGTGTGTGTGCACACGTGCACACACATGCACATATATACTTATACACACAATTGCAAGTAATATCTCAGGACCCAGAGATGTCACAGCCGTGGGCCAAATTAGGGAGATTCCTCCTCTGTGCCCTCACTATAATCAGTAACCCTGACAGCTATGGGCAAGGTGCTTCCTTTACCCACGGCACCACAGCCGAGAGGGGTGCCTACTGTTGGGGTTGGTGCAGATTCTGCCAACCTTCATTGAGGGTTCTGCTGGAGTCCCATTCCCAGATAAGCATCCTTGGGTCCAGGTCTTCTGGCCTTCTCCAGACAGATTCAGAGCAAGGCTAGCCAGAGTCCGGGGGAGACAGGCTCCTTCGTCCACTGTGGAGGCATCAAGACTGAGCCTGGGGAAGGGCAGATATTGAAGCGTTTAGTGTGTGGGATCCATCTGGCCATGGCCTTAGGGAATTCGCAGGCATGTTTACAGGTTTCAGAGAAAAAAAGGCCACTCAGAGGGGCCAACCACCCTCCCAATACCAGAAGAGTTCGTATCTTCAGAGAGATTCCCCCCGCTTTCTTCTATGGTGGTTTTCTTTCTTCTTCCCTCTCTCACTTTGTCCCTCTCCCTAGTCCTCTCTCCTTCCTTCCTTCCTTCCTTCCTTCTTCCTTCCTTCCCTCCTTCCTTCCTTCCTTCCTTCCTTCCTTCCTTCCTTCCTTCCCCTTCTTTTGAATATTGAACATGGAACTCAGGGCTTCACGCATGCTAGGCGACCACTCGGCCATAAGCTACACTCTGGACCCTCTTGGGAGGAATGGAGGCACCAGTGTGGGATGGTGATGACTAAAGGCCTTCTGCTTTTGATGCTGTTACTGTGGGAGCAGGGAGATGAGTGCGTATCTGTGTTTTGGTCACATCTGAGTCTGTAGCATGCAAGTGGTGGGCACGCTTTGCGTGGCCATCCCACTCCTTACACCCGTTAGGCACGGGCTTAACAGGGAGAGGGGGAAGCAAGTGGATGCTCTATGTACACATGTGTGTTTGCATGTGTGGGAATCTATACACAAACACGCATGCACACATGGGTTTATGAGAGCACGTATTTGGGCTGCCTCTCACAGCACAGACACCTTAGTGGCTCTATGAGGCGTGTTTGTGAGTGCCGGAACCTGCACGTACGGGCTCACACACGCTTCCTCTCAACTGAAACTTCCCCTCTGGAAGGAAGGGGAACCCTCAGAAACTCAAAAGAAAGCTCAAGAATCTGAGGTTATACAAAAAGGTCAAATACAGTTGCCGGGAAGAAGAGGCTCTTTGGTGGAGCTGCCTGCACCTCCAAGCTGTACAGGGATCCCCAGCCATGTAGCCATGTAGCTTTTTTTTTTTTTTTTTTTTTTTTGGTCAGCATTGGCATTCATCATGTAGCTGCTTTTTAGTTATCTATGCTCATATGAGTAATTCTTCACCCAACCCCCTGTAAGTAAACTCCAATGAAGTCGGTTCACTGAACTGGCCTTGGATTGGGTCATTCCTTTGATTTGTTACTGGTGCCCTTGCTGAGGTGAATAGAGGCTTGCTTGTACCTCCTCAGCAAAAGTCCCACATCTGGATAACACAGGCAGGACAGCAGTGTGTCCTAAGAACTGGCTGTGGCCTCCCACATTCTTTCCTGTGGCATCCCGGAAGGTAGGCAGTGGCAGGGGCTGACCTTCGGCAGCGTTCTGAGCAGCTCCGTGGCCTCTCCCAGCTGCGTCTCTGAGGCGGGGCTGGAGCTCCTTCACAGCACGAACGGAAGGACTCTCTTCTGCCTTCCTTTCTGGGCCTCGTAGGCTCCATGATCCCTTCAGAAGGGCCTCCTAAGCCCAGATCCCGGAGGTACTCGCTACCCTGAAGGGCTCCCATATCCAAGCTGAGGTCTTCTGAGCTCTCGCTGAAGTGCCTTGAAAACCCATCTTCCTGTGGGTTGGGAAAAGAGGATGTTGGTCAAGAGGTAACAGAGAGGAGGTCTCTTGGACTCAAGTCCCCACTCCTTAGTACACAGATGGGCTTATCTTCCTCATCTCTCCAGTGGTATGCCGTGGTGGTTTGAATAAGAACTGGACCTTTGTTTGGTCCAGTATATCTTCACTACTCTCCCTTTCCTCCTTTTTGGAATGGGAAGGCATATTCTGTGCCACTGTATGTTGGAAGTATGTGATCTGCTTTTTGGTTTTGATTTTTACAGGGGGTTACAGTTTGATATGAGCCTCAGAAGAGACTTTGGAGTTTTAAACAATGTTGAGACTGAGATAGACTATGGGAACTTTTGAAGTTGGACTAAACACATTTTGCTGTAAATATGAATATAAAGCCGGGAGTGGCGGCACACACCTGTAATCCCAGAGCTCAAGGAGGCAGAGGCAGGCAGATCTTGGTGAGTTCGAGGCCAGCCTGGTCTACAAAAGTGAGTCCAGGACAGCCAAGGCTACACAGAGAAACTCTTATCTTGAAACCCACCCGCCTTCCCAAAATATATATGGACGTAAGCCTAAGGGGAGTGGATCATGGTAGTTTGAATAAGAATAACCCCACAGGCTCATATATTTGAATGCTTAGTCACCAGGGAGTAGCACTATTTGAAAGGATTAGAAGGATTCTATAGGTGTGGCCTTGTTAGAAGGAATGTGTAACTGAAGTTGGGCTTTGAGGTGTCAAAAGCCATGGTAAGGCCAGAGTCAGTCTCTCTCCCCCTCTCTGTCTGTCTGTCTGTCTGTCTGTCTGTCTGTCTGTCTCTGTCTGTCTGTCTCTCCCTCTGTCTGTCTCTCTGTCTCTGTCTGTGTCTCTCCCTCTGTCTGTCTCCCTCTCTGTCTGTCTCTGTCTGTCTGTCTGTCTGTCTGTCTGTCTCCTTCTCTGTCTGTCTCTGTCTCTGTCTCTCTCTGTCTCTCTCTGTCTCTCTGTCTCTCTGTCTCTGTCTCTGTCCCTGTCTCTCTCTCTCTCTCTCTCTCTCTGTCTCTGTCTCTCTCTGTCTCTCTCTCTCTCTCTCTCTCTCTCTCTCTCTGTCTGTCTCTCTGTCTCTCTGTCTCTCTCTCTCTCTCTCTCTCTCTCTCTCTGTCTCTGTCTCTCTCTCTCTCCCTCTGCCTATAGATCAGAATGTAGCTTCTGGTTACTGCTCCAGCACCTGTCTGCCTGCGTGCTGCCATGATGATAGTGGACTAAAGCCATGACACTGTAAACAAGCCTCCAATTGAACGCTCTCTTCTATGAGAGTTTGCTTGGTCATGGTTTCTCTTCACAGCAGTAGAACAGTGACTGAAACATAAGCTTAGCCTGGGGTTCGAGGTTTAATTTCCCTAAAAGCCTTATATGCTGGATCTCTAAGCTTCTTAACCAGAATTCACTGTATGAGTAGGCTACATTTCACTGGTGTGCATGTGATTTGTGTGTTCTGGCATGTGGAGGTACAGTGCATATGTGTATGTAAAGGTCAGAGGGTCACCTTTGGATGGTTTTCCTCAGGGTCTTATCCTGTGGCTGTTATAATATGCTATCTAAATAAACTTCAGGGAGAAAGGGTTTATTTGGTCATAATTTCAAGTTGTAGGGGATGGTGCCACCCACCCAGTCAGTTGAGTCTTTCCTTTTCGGCAAATATGACCAGGACAAGCCCCTTAGACATGCCCACAGGTTAACCCAGTGTAGACAATCCTTTTTGGAGACTTTGTTTCCAGATGCTTCTACATGTGTCAATTAGACAGTAAAAAGATAACCATCACAGGTACCAACCACCACTGGTTTTTGAGGCCTGAAATGCACCCATTTGTCCATGCCTGTTGTCCAGTGAACCCCAGGGATCTGTCTGTCTCTCTCCACTCCAACACCGGGATTACCAGTTTATCCTGCACCTCCAGGCTATTCTGTTTTCTGTGGGCTCTGGTATTGAACTCAGGTCCTCATCCTTTCATGGCAAACACTTTCCTGACTGAGCCATCTCCCCATCCCAGACTACATTTTGTTCATTTGTCTTTTGGTCATTGCCAAGGAAAGGATCATACAGATATCTATTTGCGATCTGGTTGCAGTGTTTTTGTTTGGATTGTTTCTCAGGCAGGGCTTCGCTGCTGTGGTTGATGGGAAACTCACTAGCCTCGAACCGGTGAACCTACTGCCCTAGAGTGGTCCCTGTGCTGGGCTTACAGACATGTAGTACCACAGCTGGCTCCACGTTCAGTTGTTTTGTCATTTTTTAAAACATTTATTTGTTTGTTATTTATTGTGTGTGCTTCTGCATCAGATGACAACTTGTAGGAGCCCACTCTCATTTACCATGTGAGTCCTGAAATTCAGGTCATTAGGGTTTGGTGGCAAGCTCCCTTGCCTACTGAGTCAGCTTACTGGTCCTCCTTTCAGGTTTTTGGGGGTTTTTTTGTGCATATATCCAGAAGCAATATTGCTACCACTTATAGTAGTTCTCTGTTTACGATTTAAAGGGGGTGGCAGATTGGGGATTGAATCCAGGGACTCCTGTACACTAGGCAAACACTCTATCACCAAGTTACATCCCTAGCCCTTGTGTGTGTGTGTGTGTGTGTGTGTGTGTGTGTGTGTGTGTGTGTGTGAACATTTGGGTATCTTTGTCTATCACTTTCCACCTTATATTTGGTGACACAGGGTTTGTTGGCTATGCTGGTCGGGCAGTGAGCTTTGTGATCTCCATGTTTCTACCCCTAGTCCAAGTGCTGGAGTTACGGACGTACACCATCATGCCTGATTTTTTTTTTTTTTTTTTTTTTGGTTTTTTGAGACAGAGTCTCTCTGTGTAGCCTTGGCTGTCCTGGACTCACTCTGTAGACCAGGCTGGCCTCGAACTCACAGCGATCCACCTGCCTCTGCCTCCCGAGTGCTGGGATTAAAGGCGTGCGCCACCACGCCCGGCATCATGCCTGATTTTTTTTATGTTGATGTTAGGGATTTGAACTCAGGTCCTTACGTTTGTGCAGCAAACATGCGTTAAAACTGAGCCATCTCCCCAGCCCATTCTTCCTCCCTCTGTCCTTAAATACCACATCCAACTTTTAGCTAGTCTCTTTCTTTCTTTCTCTCATTCTTTCTTTCTTTCTTTCTTTTTTTTCAAGACAGGGTTTCTCTGTATAACCTTGGCTGCCCTGGACTCGCTTTGTAGACCAGGCTGGCCTTGAACTCACAGAGATCTTTCTAAAGGATCACACTATAGCTGTGGCTGGACCAGAGTGACCTTTCCCTTGCTCTCCTGAGACATCGGTGGCAGTCTCTTTTTAGCTTTCACCTATGGCCTGGATTGCTCCATTTCTGTTCCTGATGCCTAGTCAACCTCGTGTGGACTCCTGTCTCTTTCCCCGTCGCTTCCCCACAAGGTTCCCTTATATCTCTGCTTTTCATCTTCCCATAAATATAAACATGTCAGGATGGGCTCTGAGCTGGTGCTGGGCTCCCTCCTCTTCCAAATGTCTGGCCTCTCTCATCCCAGGCAGAGGTGGGAGTCAGGCCAGAGCTTGGGAGGAGGGTTCTGGGAAACTAAAGCACAGCCTGTCCCAGCTCGCTAGCCAGCAGGCACACTGGATGGAGGGAAAGCCCTACCGCTCCTTTGTCTGGAAGCTTGGACACTTTTTCAGACTCATTTCCCTGGGTGAGAAAAGAAGGAGCGGGCATGTCCACCGAGGGCCTTCCCAGAGATCTAATTAAACACTGGGCCCCAGGCCTGACACCCCGGAAGAGGATCTAGGAAATCTCAGCTCCTGCTCCACAGACTCAGGGAGCCTTGGGTTTTCCCCAGCCACCCCTCCCCCCACCAAATTTTTGCTGATTTCAAGGTAGAGGCAAAACACCCCAAGCTTCTCTTTGGGGACCACATGCACGCTCAGGTTGTACACAGACACATTTTGGTTTTGAAGTGCTGTGAGTGGATCCCAAGCCCTTGTGCATGCTAGGTAAGTCCTCGGTGACCGAGCCACACCCCAGGCCCCTCATGGAGAACTCTTGGCAGCACACGGTCTTCCCCTCACTGGGGAGTTCTAGGCAGTCACCCTATCTCTGAACAACACCTCCAACTCTTGGGTGTTGTTTGAAGACAGATCTGACTATATGGCGTAGACGAGCTTCAAACTTGAGGTTCCCCTGCCTGTATTCCCCCCAAATCATAGATAGGTTTTTATTTTAAAACCATAAATAGTAACTTATGTCACTAGCTCTTAGGAAGAGATAGCACACTGAAGCAAATTCAACCATACAGTGTCTCTATTCCTATTTTGCCATGCAACAAAGTGTCTTTGTTTGAAACAAGTAATCAAGGTAGAAGACACTAATTTGCAAACTCAAAGTCTAAAGGCTCCAAAATAAGTTGGAGCCCTGGCATGACAATGCAGATGGAAAATTCCACATTGTGGACAGATCACAATCAAAATGCAGTGATGGGCACCAGAAAAATGGCTCAGCAAGGTTAAAGCCTTTGCTTCCATGGCCTGACAACCTGGGTTCAATCCCTGAGAACTACAAGTGCCATGGCACTCAAGCAAAACAAAACAAAGCAAAGCAAAATACCATTAAAAAATAAGACAAATAAAGCAAAACAGGCTAGAGAGGCGGCTCATCAGTGAGAAGCAAGCATTGCTGTTGCAGAGGACCTGATTCTGTTCCCATCACCCACATGGTGCTAGGACACAAGTGCACACAGTGCGCAATAACCAGCAACTTCAGCTCCGGATGATCTGCTGCCCCCTGATGGCCTCTGTGGTTCCTGCACTCATCTGCACAAACCACCACACCCATAGGTTTAATTTAAAAGCAATATCTTCCCTAATATACACAGAAAAGCAGAGACGCAAAGTAGTATATGAAATACCTGCAGGCCATGGGTTTACATGAGACATCAATGAATCCAAGGTTTAGACAGGGTTTTTTTTTTAATCCCCAAATTATCTCATTTAGGTTTACACAGATATTTCCAGCCTGAAAAGTCCAAAATCAGGGCTGGGGAGGCCACCCAGTCATTACAGTGCTCTCTCAACAAGCACAAGAGCCTAAGTTTGATTCCCAACATCCACAGAAAAGCTGACGTGTGGTGGCACCCTTCTGTAACCTCATCATTTGGAGAAGGCCCAGGCAAGAGGATGTCTAGGCAGCCGTCAAGTTTCGGGTTCAGTGACAGACCAGTGTCTCAAAACATAAGATGAAGAACAATTGAGAAATATACTCAACTTTGACCTCTGGCATCCACATTCATGGCTGTGCATCCACACAGATACATACATGCCTGCCTACCTACCTACATGCATGTATACAAACCTAAAATCAAGCTAGGTGTGGTGGCTCATGTGAGACTCTGTATCAATGAAAGCACGCACACACACAAAACTCCTGCCTGGTGGTACACGACTAAAATCTCAGTACCTGGGAAATGGAAGCAGGAAGAGTAAGAGTTCAAGGTCATCCTTGGCTATTTACTGAGTTCAAGGTCAGCCTGGGCTACAGGAGACCCTGCCTTATAGAAACAAATAAACAAGGCACTTGGGAAGTAACCCAGCCTGAGGTCTTGAGAACCCACTTAAAAGAAGGGTAGGTGGGGCAGGCAGCCCCACTATAATCCAAGTGTATGGGAGGCAGAGACAGGAACTCTCCAGAGCAAGATGGCTAACCAGACTGGCAGCAATGGTGAGCTCCAGGTTCAGTGAGATACCTTGCCTCAGTGTATAAGGTTATGAGTGGTTGAGGAAGATACTCATCATTAAACTTGGATCTACATCCATGAAGACACACATACTCACATACACAGCTACCAACACACAGACATACACATGGACACACACATACACACACAAAGGATACACACACACACACACACACCAGAACAAATAAAACTAATCTCAACCATCTTTGGATAGGGATGTGTAGCTTATTTTATTTTGGTGCTGGGGATTGAATAGAGTGGCCTGTTAGTACATGCTCTACCACTGACCTACATCCCACCACTCACTTTACTTTTTAGTTCTTTTAAGATATATGTGTGGTGGTTGGTTTGAATTGTCAACGTGACAATCACTTGGGAGGAAAGTCTTGGTGAGGAGTTGGGTTGGCCCATGGGCATGTCTGTGGGGGATTGTCTTAAGTTAGTTGATATGTAAAGACCCAGATCACTGTGTATGGCACTGTTTAGGCCTCTAGGACAAACAAGAAAACAAATGTCCTGGTTAGTTTTTACTGTCAACTTGTCATAACCTAGCCACCTTAGAAGAGGGAGCTTCAGTTGAGGAATTGCCCAGATCAGCTTGGCCTGCAATCATACCTGTGCCTTGACTGAGGATTGGTTTGGGAGGTCCCAGCCCACTGTGGGTAGCACCATCCCTATGTTCGTGGGCCTGATTTCAAGCTGAGCATGAGCCAGAAAGCAGGCCTGTAAGCAGCATTCCTCTACAGTCTCTGCTTGAGTGCCTTCAATGACAAAAAAGTAAACTGAAAATGTAGGGTGAAATAGGCCCAGTCCTCCCCAAAGTTGCTTTTGGTTATGGCATTTGTCACAGCAGTGGGAACTGGGCTGGAGCAGCAAGCAAGCACGCACGGATTCACCAATTCTGCTCTTGATTGTAGATAGCATAGGGCGGGCTAATGGAAGATGCTGCTTTGATTTCCCTGTGACCTACAATTATAAACTAAAACAATGCTCTTTCTATCCTGCATTGCTTTTGGTAAGGTTTTTTGTTTTGTTGTTTTTTGTTTGTTTGTTAAATCACAGCAATAGAAATGAAATTAGAACACTGGGTCTCTTGCTGGGTTGGCTTTGAATTTATGATCCTCAGACACCTGAACAGCTGAGAGGGGAGAGCTGTGACCTCAAGGACCTGAGTGGGGAGGGCTGTGACATCAAGGCCCGAGAGGGAGACTCACCTTGTCGCAGAGCACCGGTTTGAGAAGGGTTGACTCATAGAAAGACTACAGTCAGTGTCCGCATCAGTATGCTGGCTATTGATTTACTGAGTTATAAGATCTAGGGTCCTGAGCATTCGAGGCAAGTACTCTGTCACTGAGCTACACCCGACTTCCTGCAGCAGCTTTTGCTAGCTTAACCTTGGATGTGATCATTTTGTTTTTCACTAAATATTTTAAAAATTACATTTTATTTATTTATTTATGTGTGTGTGCATGTGTATATATGTGTGTGTATATGTATGTGTGTGTATGTGTATATGTGTATGTGTGTATATGCATGTGCATGTATAGACATGTGTTGTGATACACAGGTGGAGGTCAGAGGACAATTTGTGGCAGTTGGTTCTCTCCTTCTACCATGTAGATCTTAAGGATCAAATTATTATTCTCGGTGACAGATGCCTTTTTACCAATTGAGACATCTTTTTATTTTTTATTTTTATTTTTTAAAAGATTTTATTTATTTATTATTATGTATACAGAGCTCTGCCTGCATGTACCCCTGCAGGCCAGAAGAGGGCATCAGATCACATTATAGATGGTTGTGAGCCACCATGTGGTTGCTGGGAATTGAACTCATGATCTCTGGAAGAGCAGTCAGTGCTCTTAACCGCTGAGCCATCTCTCCAGCCCCCGAGACATCTTTTTATTTTAATGTGTACGTGTGTGAGCCGCATGTGTGCTTGTGTGTGGAGGTGTGCTCACCTGTGTGCACGCACAGAGACCAGAGGAGGATGTCAGGTGTTCTCTGTAACTCTCCACCTTGCTCTGTTGAAACAAGGTCTCTTACTGAACTTGGGGTTAGGCCGGTCCCAGCAAGCTCCAGTGATGCTCCTTCTGCATCCTCCACAGTGATGGGGTTACAGAGGTGCACATGGCCATATCTGACTTCTTACGTGGGTGCTGGGGATTTGAACTCAGTTTCTCCTGCTTGCAGCATCAAGTGTTCTTACTCACTGCTATCTCTCTAGCCTCTCAGAACCTCAGGGCTCCTATCTCTAAAATAGACACACTATGGCCACTTCACGTGATTGTTATGGTGGTAAAAATAGGGTGGGGGAGATGTTTGGCATGGGGCATTGCTGGGTTAGGTTGAAGTCCTACCCACTCTGGTTAGCCGTTCTAATGCACTTGGAAAAGGGGGCGAATCCCTTTCGATCCTAGCAGGACTCCTGAATCCCATCAGGTAAGATGCGTCACAGACCTGGTCCTGCTCTGATAAAAACTTCAGAGCCACCTTCAGATTACCCAGGGCTGTTTTGTCCTTCCTAAAATAAGGCCCTCAAGATATTTACTATAAACAGGAGCCACATCCTGTGACTTTCTCCCTTTTACAACCATCAGGTCCCCTTCTTACAACTCCCAGGGCTTAAAAAATCCCAGACTCTCGAGTAGGAGTCGCCTTTGTGGTCCCTCCCTTTTGAGCCTCGGGGTCCTTTTTGTCTTGTCTTTTTGATCCTTTGTGGTCTTTTTTGTCCTCCCTGCCTGTCCTTTTGGTCTTTTGGCTTTTGGTTCATCTTAGACTCCCCTTTCTACACAGAATGCGTGAGGCTTAGAGTGCACCATCACGTTTAGCTCCCGGATTTTTCGACTGTCCCTTTTCGGCTCATGATTCTGGCGATGGCGGCTGCTTTCTGCGCTTTCCAAGCCCTGGCTTCCCTCGCGGCACCATTTCTTCACTCTTACACAGTCCACACCCCAAGGGAACAGTGCCATCTATGGTAGACCGAGTCGTCCCATACCACCTCCACCCTGCAACGGGTTTCCATATGCAGCTCTGGCTTTCCTGGAACTTAATCTGTAGTTAGTTCCAGGCTGGCTTGGAGCTCAGAGATCTGCCTGTCCTGGGCTCCTGAGTGTTGGGAATATAAAAAGCACGCCAGCGCGCGCGCACGCGCGCGCGTGGTGTGTGTGTGTGTGTGTGTGTGTGTGTGTGTGTGTGTGTGTGTGTGTGTGTACTCATGGAAGGTGGAAGAGGGCATTAAATACCTTGGAGCTGTAGTTACAGGCCATTGGTAGATATAGAATGTGAGTGCCAGGAACTGAATTCAGGGTTTCTGCAAAAGCAGAAAGCTCTCTTAACCATTAAGCCATCTCTCTGGCCATAGGAGACCCCAGGCTCAGAGAGATGGCAAAGCCTTCCTTGCGGGGCCAAGTGGGAATAGAACAGGAACGTGCTCAGCGGTTAAGAGCAACCGACTGTTCTTCTTAAGATCCTGAGTTCAATTCCCAGTAACCACATGGTGGCGCACAACCATCTACTTCTTAAGATCCTGAGTTCAATTCCCAGTAACCACATGGTGGCGCACAACCATCTATAATGAGATCTGGTGCCCTCTTCTGGAGTGCTGACATACTTGCGGACAGAGCGCTGTATATAAAATAAATAAATAAATAAATAAATAAATAAATAAATAAATAAATCTTAAAAAAAGAAAGAAAGAAAGAAAAGAAAATGTCCACCATAGCTTTCTCCCCTGGCTATTTGTCCCCTGCAGGGAACGTTCCTGCTGAGATTAGCTAAACCTGTCTCCCTGATCCAACTGTATACCTCAGGCCCTGCCTCCTGAGTGTTTGCGTTAATCTTGTCCCCTTGTGCAGCTGTGTGCAATAACCCCACCTCTCCTTTCAGCTCTGTATGATAAGCAGGCTGAGCTTGGAGATGGGTGCTGTAGTCCCTTCAGCTAAGAGTCCAGAACACCTGATTCCCAACTTTTCTGCTCCCTATACTAGCACTAGCACATGAGCTCTTGGAGAGTGAGAGACCCTGTCGTCTCAGAAAACAACGTAGATGACAGACAAGCAATAAGAGCTGAGGTGTCCTCTGCTTATATGCACACACAAGCACGTGCACACACATAGACACAGAAGAAACATGCTTTTAAAAAAATTCCAAGGGCTTGCCTGTAGGAACCAGGCCCGACTGGTCTGCCTGCCTGTCTTGTTGTTTCATGTCCTGTTTCTAGCAGCTTCCACGTCTGTGTTTATCTTGGTTAGCTAGTGTGTTTACTGCTCTGAGAACGCGCCCCTCCCTTCCTCGAGACTTTTCCTCCTGTGTGAGATCACCTCTTGAGGGATTTCACCTGGGAGGAGGAGTCCTGTTTTGCTGCCCATAAGAAGGCTCTTTGGAACTCTGGACCGAGAATAAACTGCTACCGCGGCTGCTGCTCTCTTAGCTCAAAGGACCCGCTGTGTTATTGTGTGTGTGTGTGTGTGTGTGTGTGTGTGTGTGTGTGTGTGTGTGTGTGCATGAGTGTGTGCATGAGTTAAATCCGCAGTCCCTTGCCCTCGACTCGGGACTGCGGTGGCGCGGGCGCCACACTTGCCTTTATAGTGTACCTTGACTCAGGTACTTTGTTATATCAATGGAGAATGGGCTAATACATCACGTCAGGCACACACCATCAGAGTCAACTCCCTGGGGGATCCAACAGTCACCATTTGTCTGCCTGTCTCATCACAGCTGGAGCGGACTTGTATTCATCATGTCTCTCCTTGGTCTCTTCCAGCTTAGGATTAGCCTCCTGTATGCCTCACCCCTAGCCTCACGCCGTTTTTTTCTCAAGAAGAATGCTGAGAATTGTCATGAAGGCCACTGTTAAAACCCCAGACCCTGCTGAGCCCTGGGTGCCGGGGAGGGAATCGTCTGTGAAATATTGTCTCTCAAGGGCCTAGTCAACCACAGCACTGACTGAGCAAAGTGTACTTGCTGCCAGCATGGTCGTCAGCTCCTGTCTGTCCCAGCCACCTAATACCCGCCTGCTCATCCTCCATGGTCGCGAAGAAATCTGAAGTCTCAGGTTTCCAGGGTCCACGGCTACCCTTGGTGGCTGGGGCTGCAGCTCCAGGCTCCAAGGTCTGGGCATATGGCTTGGGCTCAGAGCCTGTAGAGAGAGAGAGAGGAAGGATAAAGGGGTCAGGATTAAGTCAGGAGGACAAAGGAAGACACCCTTCTAGGTGTGTCTGCGAGGGATGATTCTGATTAGGTTAACTGAGACAGGAAGACCCGCCCATTCTGGTCCCACCATTCAAAGCTGTGTCCCTGGACTAATAAAAATGAGAAAGGTGAGCCAAGAACCAGCATTTCATTGCTCTCTGCTTCCTGATTGTAGTCGCAATGTGGACAGCTGCCTCAAGCTCCTGCTAACATGCCTTCTCTACCATGATGGACTGTGTTCCCTTAAACTGTGAGCCAGGATTAACCCTTACTTTTAAAGGTGCTTTTGCCAGGTTTTTTTTTTTAATCACAGCTGTGAGACAAGTAAGATGGAGATGTTGAGAAGGGGCTGAGGTGGAAAAGTTCTTTAAAGGACCTTGAAGCCAACATGGCACCTCTTCCTTAACCTTTGCTTGTGACACACACGCCTAGTCAATCACAGACGAAGCTCTTTTCTGCTTAAGTATTTGTTTCTGGGAACCTCAGTGTATTCATGGTAGAAGTGGCTCTGGTAAAAGTCCTCATTTGATAGATAGTGTCGGGATGAGCACTGTCTCCGGTGTCTAGACTGAGCCCTCATCCTATAGTCTGAGCTATAATCTTGGTGTTATACGCTATGCCTCACCTTCCTGTCATAGATTGAGCCCTAACCCTGGTGTCATAGACTGAGCCTTATTTTTGTATCTTATACTAACTCCTCATCCTGTTGTCATATACTGAACCATGATCTTGGATTCATCTATGTGCCTCATGCTGCTATCATGAGCTGAGCACTGATCCTGGTATCACAGACTATCTTAGTCTCCTCTCCTGTTGCTGTGATAAAATACCCAGACAAAAGCAACTTAAGGGAGAAAGGGTTTATTTTAGGTTCAGTGCAAGTTTCAGTCAAGGCAGCAGAAGCCAGAAGCAGAAAGCAATGGATGCTTGTTCTTAGCGTATGCTCTATATTTATGCAGGATAGTTACCTAAGGCCAAGTTATCTTTCTACCTCAACTAATCCAATCAAGACAATACCTCAGAGGCAGGCCCAAAGACCCATCTCCCAGGTGACTACAGGTTCTGTCACATTGATAATTAACACTATCCATCACACAGATTGAGCTCCATCCTGGTTTCAGAGACTAAGCCATGATCTTGGCATTATATTGCACGCCTCATTCTGTTGTCCGGCTTAGCGCTGACTTAAAATGTCATAGACTGAGCTCCCATCCTGGGATCATATATGAGTCACTGTCTTGGTGTCACAAAGATACAAGCTCTGTCCTTGTCTCATAGACAGAGCCATAGTCTTGGTCATACAACATGCCTCATCCCGTTAGACCTCAGAGGGTATGACACTAATCCCGGTGTCATAGACTGAGCCCATTCAGGCATCATACCCATCACATGATATGATCTTGCTGTCAGAGTGAGTCTGGATCCTAGCCCGATCATAGGCTAAGCTCTCATGCTGATGGGATGAGATGAAGCTAAGCCTCATTATTATCTGATCATGGCCACCTTCTGTCCTTACAACATCTCTATGACACCTCACTGTATAAAGTGGGACACAGAGTAAAAGGGGCATACTGGCTTCACCCAAGTCACATGCGACTTGTACAAGGGAGGGGGGGGTTAAATCTAGGTATCTCTGAGTTCAAAGGAGGGTTCAGGGCAGGCCAGATGGCTCAGTCAGTACACTGCCTGCCATGCAAGTGTGAGAATCTGAGGATAGGGTCGCAGCACACCCAGGTGCAATGGTACATGTCTGGTACTGTCTGGGGAAGTGCAGACAGGCAGATTCTTGAAGCTCCTTAGATAGCCTAGCAGAAACAATGAGCTCTTGGTTCAGTGAGAGACCATGTGCCAAAAACTAAGGTATAGAAATGGCACAGTAACTAAGAGCACTGGCCGCTCTTCCAGGAGACCTAGGTCAAATCCCAGAACCCACATGACAGCTAACAACCATCTGTAGCCCCAGCTCCAGGGGATACACTGTCCTCTTCTGGTCTGTGCAGGAACTGCACACAGATGGCATACAGACATTCAATGAGGCAAACACTCCTACACATACAAATAGATAAAATCTTTTAAAAAAAAGTTGAGTAATGGTGGCGCATGCCTTTAATCTCAGCACCCAGGAGGCAAAGGCAGAGGGTTCTCTGTGAGTTGGATGCCAGCCTGGTCTACAGAGCAAGCTCCAGTACAGCTAGGGCTACAGAGAGAAACTCTGTCTTGAAAAACAAAAACAACAAACAAACAAAGAAAAAAATAAATAAAGCAGAGATCAAGGAAGATGTCTGACAACCTCTAGCCTGCATACCCTCATAAACATGATATCACACACACACACACACACACACACACACACACACTACACACACACACGTGCTACACAGACATACACTACACACACATGCTATACAGACACACACATGCCACACACACACATGGACATACACACAAGGACACACACACACACAACTGCCAGGCTACACACACACTACACACATGCTACACAGACACACACTACACATACATGCTATACAGACACACTACACATACATGCTACACACACACACACACACACACACACACACACATACACAAGGACACACACACACACAACCGCCAGGCTACCTTGTGCTCAGCCAGGTTGGGAGAGTGGTGCCTATAAATTTGCTGATGAATGGATAGATAGGTAGAGAAATGAATGGAAGAATCCGTGAGTGACTTAATAGACGGCTGCACGGCTGGATGGTCGGGTTGACAGGTCGATGAGTGGATGGATAAACGGCTTTTGGATGAAAAGAGAAGTAGATAGTTAGATGGATGGATGAATGGGTAAGTGAAGGACTAGGGGGTTGGATAGATAAATATGCATAAATGGTTCATGGATGGAAACACAAATGATCGCTTGATTGGTCGGATGAATAAGTAGATGAATGAATGGGTGGCTGACTGAAGAGACGGGTAGGTGACTCGAAGAGTGGTTGGGTGGCTGAGTACTGATGTGGATGGATTTTTTGGCTGGCTAGATGGTAGGTTTGGCTGGCTGGTCAGTCAGATAGATGTGTAACCACACGAGTGGATGGCAGATAGTTAGATGGATAGCTAAATGGTTAGCTAGCTGGTTGGCAGGCTGTACGGAAGAAATAAAGGTGGGCAGATGCATGTGAGGATGACAGGACGGATGAACCGAAGGACGGATAGATGGATGGATGGATGGAAGGAGGATGGTTGGCTAGTTTACCAGCTATATGCCAGGCTGGCTGGTTGGGTGGATAGCTGTGTGGACGAATGCTTGGGTGGACGGAGTGTGTGCGCGCAGATCAGCTGGACGGAGAGATGACGTGACACTGCTCGGGAGATGGTAATGCACAAGGCTGGGAGTGCTAAAGACAGAAGTGGACAGAAGTGAGTCAGAGAGGCAAGATGGAAAGGGACCCAGGGCGGACACACTGTATTATCACTAACTACAGGCTGGATGAAAAAGCATGACCAGACGGTGATAGTGACGTAGCTAAGGAAGAGAGCACAGAGCCCCTCTGCCCTGGGAGGGGGGGCACATCAGATCCCAGACAGCTCCTAAATTTTGCCTGGCTTTGCAGTCCAGCCTTATTATTTCCCTAGTGGGTCCTATGAGGGACTGAGACCATCAAAGTTTTACTTATTTTTATTTTTCGAGACAGGGTTTCTCTGTGTAGCCTTAGCTGTCCTGGACTCGCTTTGTAGACCAGGCTGGCCTCGAACTCACATCAATCAGACTGTCTCGGCCTCCCAAGTGCTGGGATTAAAGGCATGCACTGTCATGCCCCAGTTACAGAGTTTTAAAGAGGCACAGAAAAACCTTTCTTGGGGCTGGGGTAAGAACACTCGCTGCCTAAGTATGAGACCTTGAGTCCCCAGCATCTGTGTAAAAAGCCACATGTGGCTATGAATGCTTGTGATCCCATTGCTTTGAGGGTGGAGGAGAGTGGAGACAGGGGAGCAGAGACCCGTGCACATAGCGTATTCTCTCTCTCTCTCTCTCTCTCTCTCTCTCTCTCTCTCTCTCTCTCTCTCACACACACACACACACACAGAAGCAGACACACAGAGACACACAGATACACATACATACATACATACACACACAGACACACAGACATACATACATACACACACAGACACACACACATACATACATACATACATACATACATACACACACACACACACACACACACACACACAGACACACAGACACATGCCATCTTTTCCCCTTGCAACTCTGGACTAAAGACCAGGGAAACAGGGTAAAGGAGCCACCGTGCTAACACAGATAAAGGAATGAGAGCCGGAGCAGCGAGAGGGACTCAGGCCCGTTGGCTTCTCTCTAGTGAGCAGCCTCTCAGCTTAGGTTCAGGCCCAGGGCAGCAGCGCAGCAGCATCCTCCCTCACCAGCCCCTGTGGCCTCAGCCATAAAAGGGTGTAACAGTCATTGTCAGAGCTTGCAGTTCACTCCCCCACCTGCCGAGCCTACAAATCATAATCTCAACCTTCTAGGACTCAAAAACAGGGTGTGCTGCCTGGCCAGACTCCAAGACCCAGGCCACAGAGGGACAACTTAGTGACCCATGCCCTGTGTGCTAATTCCCCAGGGTTGCCACTATAGATGGATTTGGTACCCTCCCCAGGCTCCGGGACTCTGCCCACATGGACAGCTCTGCTTAATGATCAGAACCCATCACAAAGGCACAGCCCCATAACTGAACTGGTTTCAAATTCCATCAAATTCCAGCTCCTCTGATAAGTGCTTGTTGTGTGAGCGAGAAGCTCGGTCTCTCTGAGCTCAACTTCAGTGGGGGTCACTTTGATCACACCCCAGTTCCCAGGCCACCCCGTCTCTCCAGCCCCAGCGCACAGTCTGGGTCCTCTAGTGCTTCCATCTGCTTTCCAGTCCCAGCACAGAGAGAGCATGTGAATCGGATGACCAGGTGTGCCCCCCCCCCCCCCGTGTACCCAGTTTCCTTCACCGTTGAACCTTATGATACTCTGGACAAGGATTCAGCTCCTGCAGGTGGCCTGGGTGGTCAGGACCCATGAAAGTCTGAACCGGGCAGCAGCTATGATTAGGTGGGTATAGGGCCAGAAAAACCAAGGTTGCCATGAGAGTACGGGCCAGCCCCTATCACACGGTCCACCCATCTTCTGTGACCAGAACACCATTCAGTTATTTTTCAAGGGTAGCTCAGTGGGTAGAGCTCTTTCCTTGCATGGCTGAAGTGCTGGGCTCCATTCCCAGCACTGTCTGGTGTGCCCACACACGCCTGTCATCTTAACACTGGGGAGGTGAGGGCAGGTGAAGGAAGGCAGGAATTCTAGGTCATCCTTGACTACACTGTGAATTTGAGACCAGCTCAGGTTCCATGGGATGCTGTCTTAAAGGGTGGGAAGGAAGGAAAGTAGAGAGAGAGGGAGGGCAGGAGGGAGGACGTAGAGAGGGGTCTCTTTGTTAGGAATGATCGTGCAAGTCACAGGAAATGTAATACAAGCATCTAATCCCTACATAGTTAAGCCAAGGCCTGGCCACTCTGGAAGAACATGAACCGCTGTGTGTGTGTGTGTGTGTGTGTGTGTGTGTGTGTGTGTGTGTGCGTATACGATCACATGTTCGCACAAGTGTGCATATTTGAGGGAGGCGCATGCTTCAGAATCTAAAATCTCCTCCTTTGCTCTTTTCTTTTTTGAGACATCATCTCATGGAGTCCCGCTGGCCTTGAATTCAACTATGTAGCCAAGGATGACCTTAAACTCTTGATCCTTCGCTTCCCCCTCCCAACGGCTACGATGAGCGCCACGCACCAGCATACTGAGCATGGAACTTCCTGCAAACGAGATGAGCACCCTACTAACTCCATCCTTAGCTCCCTCAAATCTCCCCATTTAAACTGTCTGCCTCCACAATTAGCTTGTCCTGTCATGGGCCCAGGCAACAATGACCCAGGGACCCAGGCTATGTTAACTAGCTCCCGCGACGGAGCACATCAGTTGGTGATATCGTGGAATTTTCCTGCTGTAAATTTCTCCCAAAGCACTGGGGAGACATTTTCTGTGAGAAACGATGGAACCCCAATGTTCACGAAGGTCCTTGGTGCTCTGGGAAAATTTGAGAGTCAATGGTCTCTGAGGCTGACTTGGACATCGGCTAAGAAAAAAACAAAACAAAACCCCCAAACCAAACCAAAACAAAAATGACAAAAAACCAAAAGACCACCCGTGAGGACAGTAAGCCAGTGGTTTAGGGGTTTCTGCCTGGGTGATGGGTCCCCACTTCTTGCCTCCTTACCTCGCTTAAAGGCCCATCTTTTCATCCACAGCTTGGAGAGAGCCGGCCAGGAGTGGTTGAGCACCGAGTCAGCCATCGGTACCTCATGCATGTGAGTAGGGTGTCCAGCTCACGCCCCGAGGGAGGAAAAGCTCAGAGTGGGGATCCCTGCCAGAACCTGGCTGCCAGCAAGGGGGCGGAGACTGCCGCCAAGGCCTGCCAGAGACATCAGCTGATGGGGAGCCTGGGTTGGAGGAGGAGGGCTGAACGGTGCAGCAGTGGAGAGGGGCAGAGGCAAGGCAGGGCCCTGTGCTTTCGGGTCTCCTTCAGCCCTGACCCAGTTATTCCTGAGAGAAAAATAAGCCCATCTTGCATTCTGAGGGGAAGTTTGGCCATGTCTCTCTGTCTGTTTCGGTGTGTATTTCTGTGCTCATGTGCAATTCATTGTGTGTTTGATGGGGGCAGTTATTTATTTATACAGAGGATACAAATATTCTCTATCACATGTATATGCACACGCACACACATGTATGGTTTGTGATTGTACGCTTAAATGTGAGTCTTGTATATGGTGTATGTGTGTGCTTCAGTATGTGCTCGAAGGTCAGAGGTCAACCTCGGGCTCATTCATGAGGAGCAGTGGTCATGCTGTTTTTGGGACGGTGTCTTTCACTGGCCTGGAGCTCTCCCATTAGGCTACACTGGCTGGCTAGTGTGGCCCAGTGGTCTGGTTTAAGGAAGCTGCTTGAACCATCACCTCCCCTGTGCCACATTTAGTACATCTCAGTGGACTCGGCAGTCTGAGTAACCACCTCAAAGCTGTGGGCCTTTGCTTCAGCTTTTTTCCTTCCACTGTCAATTATGTCTCGATGAGCTTATTGACCACACGCAAAACTCAAAAACAAAACAAAACAAAAAACAAAACAAAAAAACAAAAACCAAACAAAACAAAAAAACCCAACCACAACAACAACAACAACAACAACAACAACAAACAACCCCCCCAAAAAACCAAAACAACAAACAACCTGGCAGAGTCGAAGCTAGAAAAAACAGTTAGCTTTATGTCCCCTCTCATGACTTATGTCCTTCCTCATCGTCTAATATTACCCGTTGCTCCATCAGTGTTATGCTCCATCCACACTTAAAGCTGCTTGCAGATATATACCCATGTGCATTATGGGATAGGATCTACATATGAGGGAGAACGTGGTTTTTCTTTTAGAGAAGGTCTCGAGCAACCAGGAATGACCCTGTGTAATCAAGGATGACCTTGAACTCCTGACCTTCCTACTTTAACGTCTTGGGGGTGCTGACGCGACAAGTGTGCCCGGTATGTGTGGTGGTGTGAACAGAACCAGGGCTTCCTTCATGCTAGGTTCAACCCCTACCAACTAAGCTGTACCCCCAGCCCTGCTTTCGACTTTCTTGAGACAAGATCTCGAGTATTCCAGGCTGGTCAACATTGTTACAGAGCAGAGGCTGACCTTGAACTCCTGAGCCCCCTGTCTCTATCTCCACATGACTGAGATGGCAGGTGCGGACCACCATGCCTAGTTGAGTTTCAACTTGTATAGGTGGACTCACGTCTGAGCATCAAGGAAGAGCCAGGTGTGGCTGTAGACACCGGGACTCTCAGTATTCAGGAGGTGGAGGCAGGAGCATCAAGAGTTCAAGGCTTAGGATGGACTGAAATTTTTATTTGGCTGTGAAGAATGAAATTGTGATGTCCATAGAGCAATGGACGGAACTGAAGAAAACACAGCAGCAGACTCTGAAATAAAAATGTTGTCTGTTTTCTTTCACATATGATCTAGAATTAAATACATATTCATGCTTATATGTGTGTAGGGCATTGAAATACAAAGAGAGGCTATACAGTGTTTGTTTGAGGCCAGCTTGGGCTACATGAAAGAGAGAGAGAGAGACAGAGAGGAGAGAGAGAGAGAGAGAGAGAGAGAGAGAGAGAGAGAGAGAGAGAGAGAGAGAGAGAGAGAACAGGGGAGAAAGAAGTAGTCAAAGCAAGGGAGAAGAGGAAATGAAGACAGTGTAATGATATATATTTGAATATGGCTCCCAATATATATAAAATAATTGAAACAGAAGTGGGGAGCATGTGGAGGGAGAAAGAAGTCAAGCAAGAGAAGAGGATATATTGGCAGGGCACAGGCATGTAAATTAGCACAAAATAGGGCATGTTTACAGTGCACTCAATTTCGTTGTATGCTAACAACAATAACAACAAGATAACAACAAAACCGGTAGTTTTGAAAGCCTTTGCAATGCCAACGGGCAGGCGCATGACCGTTTGCGCTTCTCTGTGCAGGTGCTGCCCCCTGGCGGTAGAAGCCCCACATGTGGCTTTGTTCTGCACGTCCCCAAGCTCCAGGCTCTATCTCCTTGGTTCAGTTCACTCTCAGGAGGATAAAGTCATCTCATAGAGCAGCCCTGACTCTTCATAATAAAATGTTGAGTTGTCTATCAAACTCTGGCAATATTGCACTAGAAGCAAGTTCCAGAGCGGTGGTGTGGGCACACAATTTCCCAACACTACAATTGTAAACTATCTCTGGTTCTGTCCCCACCCCCCAACCCCGCCTCTGCCCCCACCACGAGAGAGACCAAACCAGAGGCAATTCTGAATCCCTCTCTCCCTCTCCAGCACCTAAATGGCCCCCAGGGTCTCTCCCTAGTCTTATTTCTCTGTGTTCTACTTGGGTTGACCACTGTCTTCTCCCCAGACCATATCTCCCTCTCCCGGGAAAGATAAAGCGAGGGAAGAAAGGGGAGTAGAGGAAGAGGAGAGGAAGGAAAGGTAAGGGAAGGAAACGAAACAGAAGAGAGGGAACGGAGCGAGGGTAGAAGGGCATCTTTGAAGACCCAAATGCCCTCTGCAATGGACCAGAATGATCCAAGCATACCATGTGCTATGGCTCAGCTTAGTTGTTTATCAGAGAGGCAAAACAGGTTGAAAGGAACCTTGTAAGATAAATATCCACCATAGATGAGGGTGTAACGTAGGCTGGTAAGTCTGTTTACGGTTGTGTTTGTTATCTGAGTCAGTGGGAGTCGGTGACTTGATCCCCTTCTAACATCCTCGTTTCTTTTCTAAGCAGGACTTCCTCTACTGTCCAATAAACACAGAGCAAAACCCTTAGTTACGGACACACAGACACAGGGACAGATTTACGGCAGCATTCGGTCAGGCACAGATTCAGAGAATGAGCAGTCAGGAGATGATGGAAGATGTTAGGAGAAAGAAGTTAAGAGTTCAAATCTGGTGTCTTTCTTGGTAAAATTGCTCCAAAGGGGAGTGCTTTTAATTTCTTTCACTCAATTTGGCACTGATGTATTATTAGCAACTCTTTTTTTAAAAAGATTTATTTATTTATGTGTGTATTTTTTTTTTATGTACATGAGTGCTCTTTCTTCATGAGTGCCAAATGCCATGATAGATTATTGTGAACCACTATGTGGTCTCTGGGACTTGAACTCAGGACCTCTGGGAGAGCAGCTAGTGCTGTTAACTGCTGCGCCATCTCTCCAGCCCTATTGGCAACTCTTGAGTTAACCACTACTGTGCTTTCCTTTACCAACTAAGTATCACTCCAGTCCTTGAGATACCTTCTAATGTCCTAAGTGTATGGGGCAAGACCTGCCCCATACAAAGTCTTCTCCGTGCTTATATAGCTATGATAAAGTTCAACTAGACCAACAACCATAGCCAGCCATAAAACAGAACAAAAGTGTGGTGGGCATGGCTGTAATTGCAGCACTTGGGAGACTGAGGCAGGAGGATCTCTGTGAGTTTGAGGCTAGCCTGGTCTACAAAGGGAGTTCAGGACAGCCAAGGCTATGTAGAGAAACTTTGTCTTGAAAAAACAAACAACCAACCAAACAAACTGAACAATAAGTGCCGAGCATGTTGGTGTGTGGCTGTAATGTCAGCACTTGGGAAACTGAGGCAGGAGGATCAGGAGGAGTTTGAGGCCAGCCCCTGGGGTTAAGTTCTGAGTCCCAGGCCAGCCTGGGAAAATGGAAAGACTCTGTTTCAAAAAGATAAAACAAGGGCTGGTGAGATGCCTCTTGTCCCCAAGCCTGAGTACATGGAGCCTACAATTGTGAAAAGAAAGAACTGAATTCCAAAAGTGTGTGCGCGCGCACACACACATGTATGTGAGTGTGTGAGCACGTGTGTGTGTGTGTGTGTGTGTGTGTGTGTGTGTATGTGCACACATCCACATGTACTCTTTCTCTCCCACACTCTCTCTCCCAGAGGATGAGTTTGGTTCTAGCCTTTATCACCAGGTATAACCACCCATGACTCTGGCCCCAGAGAATCCATCTTCCTCTCCTGGCTTCTGACGGTACCTGTACTCATCTGCTCCAACCTCTGACATAAAAAGTCTTAAAAGTCAACAACCCAGGCCTGTTGAGTTGGCTCAGTAGGGAAAGGTACTTGTTGTCAAGTCTGACAATCCGAGTTTGATTCTCAGAACCCCTACGGTGGGACGGAGAAAACTGATTTCTGGGGGTTGTTTTCTGCTCCCTGCACACACGCAGATAAATAAATGTAATAAAATTGCCGGGCGGTGGTGGCGCACGCCTTTAATCCCAGCGCTTGGGAGGCAGAGGCAGGCGGATCGCTGTGAGTTTGAGGCCAGCCTGGTCTACAAAGCAAGTCCAGGACAGCCAAGGTTACACAGAGAAACCCTGTCTTGAAAAACCAAAAAAAAATTTTTTTAAAGTAATAAAATTAAAATTTAAAAGTAAATGAATGAATAAAATAAAAACTCAAACATAAGAGACGAAGGCAAATGATCATAAAAGACAGTAATCAAAATGTAATCCACATCTTTCAGGACACTTTTGAAGGTGCGTCTTTCAGTAGTCAATGGCTTTCAGGGTACTTCATACTATGTAGGATTTTCAGACCTGGGTTGAAACTGAAAAACCTCAGAGAAACAGGGACAGTGAGGCTAGCTGAGAGATGGCACATTGTGAATCTTTCTTTCTTTCGAAAAGAATTTATTTCTTTTTATTTTATGTATGTAGTTTTTCCTACGTGTATGTATGTATGTGCACCACATGTGTGTTGGGCATGCAGTGGGCCTGTAGGTCAGAAGATGGTGTTGGGATCTAAAAAGGGGCTGAAGGTACAGGTGGTTGTGAGGCGCTCTGTGGGGTTGCTGGGGACAGAATCTTGGTCCTCTGCAAGAGCAGCAAGTACTCTTAACCACTGAACCCTCTTCTCCAGCCCCACTGGGCTTTCTTTTGAGGTACAACACAGGAAGTGACTGTGACATACACATGTTTTATGGGTGGGGGACAGCCCAGGAAGCAAGGCTTTAACCACAAGAACACAGAACAAAGGAAAAGGCGGGGCCAGTGATGTTTTCTGAGCTGCTACAGTGTGCCAGGCACCAAGCTCAAAGATCTCACGTGCGTGACCTCAGGATCCCTCTCACACCCAGGTGCTCATAAAGAGGCCTGTGGGGGTTGTGCAAGGACCTGTCATCACACACAGTTGGGAGTGTTAGGATTCAAACACTGCCTCTCTAAAATGACACTCTAAGGGAGCAGTGACCACAGGACTGACCACAAGCTTGTTCCTAGCTCTATGCTGGGAGTTGGGATGTGGAGATAATGCAGCCCAGATATCCTGGGGAGCTTAGTTAACCATGTGTGTGTGTGGTCTGTGCACGTGCTCACGCTGCTGTGTGTGTACAAGTATGTGTGCATGTGGAGGCAGGGGCTTAACACTGAGTGTCTTCCTTTAGTTTAATCTTTCAATTAAGCTTAGTTGTTTTGGGATTAAGATGTTTTTAGGTCTAGAAAGATGTTTTAAGTTGATAGATGTTGATTTTCATTCAGAATTTTAGACTCACCAAGATACAAAGATGTTTTCTTCAAGTTTGCCAAATACAAAGAGCAAAATCACTATGAGTGTAACATTAATATAATTCCTGATCGTTTTGCAGTTCTTGCTGTATATAGTTTATTTTATTCGTGTGTAAAAATATAAATATATATTTAAAAAGAAATATAATAAAATATATAAAAGAATGTCAACCTAGAGATTATAATAATTCTATAACAGTGCCCTAGATTGCTTTCCACTTTATTTTAATTAGTTTGTGTGTGTGTGTATGTATGCATGTATGTATGTATGCATGTATGCATGCACGTATGTGTGTGCACATGCCACAGAGTGTGTACAGAGGTTAGAGGACAACTTTTCGGAGTCAGTACTCTCCTTTTCATATGTGGGTCCTGGGGACCAAACTCAGGTGCCTTTAACTGCTGAGCCAGCTTGCTGGCCCCCACCTTATTACTTTTTTATTTTTTAGACAGGCTCCCACTGAAGGGCACTGATTCTCATTGAAGTTCGCTCATTTAGCTAGACTGGTTGGCTAGAGAGCTCCAGAGACCCCCACCTTGCCTCCATGGCACTGGGATGTTAGGCTTGCACCACCATGCTCACATTTTTTTTTTTTCATGAATGCAGGAGATCTAAACCCAGGTCCTCATGCTGTGCCATTATCCTCTGGCCCTGAATTTAAAATTCTGCTGGCTCCAAGACCCACGGAAAAGCTGTCTTTTCCAGAAACTTACAGTCACAGGAAGGATGCTCGAAGGCGAGTACAACTTTCATTTTCCCTCTTTTGCAAACCAAGGTGACTCTCTTGGAGGGTCAGCCCTGTGGCTGCTGCATTCAAAGCCTCCTTCTCACTTAACTCACCACCTCCGTCAGAGTTGGTCCGCTCTAAACCTACTTCTGCAAGGCTCTGGGGGTCGCCTTCCTGCACCCTGGAGTGCTTGAAGTCAACAGATAATACTAGGGCCTGAGGAAGCTGCAGGCCTGGGTGTGCCTGATACAAACCACACAGCCTGCCTCCCCACTTCACCCCCCTCAGGGCAGTTGTGGTGGGTGGTTCCTGAAGCTGGACCATGAGGGGAGCTACTAGTGACACCCCAAGGTTGAGGGCCCACAGCTGGAGGGCTGCTGTGCCGAGGGCGGTCCCTCTTTGGAAGACATGAAAAGCTCTGCTCTTTAGCAGTTGGTAGTCTTGAGTTTGCTTTGAAAGAGGGATTCTCTGAGTCTGTGTAAGGCAAGGCAGAGCGGAGCCCCAGAACCGATGCTTTCAAAGGTGAAGAAGTCAAGCTAGGGTGTGGTGGCAGGCGTGCATACCTGTCATCCCAGGGCTGCGGAGGCATGGGGACGGATACCAGGAGTTGGCGGCAAACATGGTGAGACCCAGACTCCAAAGCAAAACAAACCAGAGGAGGATGGAACATGGACACCTGATGAAGGGGAGCTTAAAGTCCCTCTTTCACCCCTGCCCCCTTCTCCTCCTGGTCCCACACAGCCTTTGCTTTCAAAGTGCTCCTCCATAACTCCAGCATGGGTCTCCTATAATTGAGGATTACCTTAAGCTCCTGATCCTCCCCGCCTCTGTCTTCCAAGCGATGCTCGCCAGGCATGCAGTACCCAGTCTTGATTTACAAAGTGCTGGGGATGAACCCCAGGGCTTTGCCCATGCTAACTAAGCAAGCACCCCACTAAGAGAGCTAAATCCAAATCACCCTTAAGGGTCGTTTTAGGAATACTACTGATCTCTGTAGAGCAAACATGAGGGACAGACAGCTGTCCCACTCTGGCGTGGTTGTGACCTGGCTGTAGCAGTTGATCTGCTGCCTCGCAGGCTTGCACGGACCCATTATTGCTTTCTCCCCGAGGGCCCGTCTGTCCACCACTGCCCAAGATGGTTACTTACCCACCGGCTCTTGACTCTTGCTGAATGAGGTAGCTAGCTTTGTTAACAGCTCTTGCAGTCTCTGTGTTAGACAGCCAGGGCTTTAAGGGGCACACGGTGGCTGCTGCGGGGCCAGGCTAACCACAGGGTGGCTCAACTCTGCATAATTTCCTCTTTCTCAACAACTTGCTTTCTTTGTCTCCAACTTCAGGCAGCGGGCAGCAGCATGGTGGGGGGTGTGTGGGGGCTCTACAATGAGAATGAAAATCAGGAGGAGGTGGGTTGAGAGAGTCTGGGAGTCCACCTTCAGCCTGGACTTGCTACAGGTGTCACGAGGAAGTAAGACAGGGAGTCAAGAGGGGAGCACCACTGAACCCCTACCCAACAGCTTCCTGTGGAGCCAACTGCTGAAGAGGAACGGGGCGTGTGAGCCTCGCCCTAACACATGGGTGCACAAACAGAGACACATGAAACATGCAAGTCACATGTCACCAGAAAGTCACACACCATCACAACATGCGTGGGGACAGGAATGAAGGTGGGTGCGTGGACCCACAGAGAGACACCTGTGGAGCTGAACGCTGTGCTGGTTAAACGTCTAACAACTACCATTCTGTTTGGCATCTGTCTGTTCTCCTGGTATAAATACTCCAGTTTTCCAACTAATGCACTGTAAGCAGAGCTTGTTAAGGTTAGAGCCTGGGTCCTGGCAATCCATTAACAAGCTGGGGAAGTGGCTCACTGGGCTAAGTGCTTGCCATGCAGGCAAGCGGACCTGATTTCCGATCCTCAGTCCACCTGACTAAAAGCCAGGTGTGGTAAGAGCACTTGTAATGATCCCAGAAGTGGGCTGGTGGAGACAGAAGGATGCCAGGGTAAAGCAGGCCAACCAGCCTACCCCAGTGTTCCAGGTTCAGGGAGAGACCTTGTCTCAAAAAATAAAGTGGAGCTGAGTGGTGGTAGCGCATGCCTTTAATATTAGCATTTGGGAGGCAAAGGCAGGTGGATCTCATGAGAGTTCAGGGCCAGCCTGGTCTTCAGATCGAGTTCAAGGACAGCCAAGGCTACACAGAGAAACCATGTCTCAAACAAACAAACAATAAAATAAGTAAATAAATAAAGTGAGAGCTGGGAGTGTGGTACACACCTATACTATCATCACGAGGGAAGCAAGATCTCCATGGGTCCAGGCCAGCCCAGTCTTCAAAGTGAGTTCCAGACCAGGTAAGGAGTCCTTAGAGACAGGCAGGGATTTAAACTTGCATCTGAAGTCTTGGTGGCCCTGGTCTCTGAGGAAAAGGTAGACTGTCTCCGGGGAAACAGACAAATTAGGAATGTGAAGTGGGAATGCATACCTTCTGAATGAGTGGTGACCGAGTGTGGAAATGCTTGTAATGGTCTCACAGTGCTGTGGCGACAGAATCATCACACTGGACCGCAGCCTGTGGACCCCCTCTGAGGTCATTTTAGCTACAAGGGCACTTAGCTTCCGTACTAGGAGGTTGACTGAGCGTGGAGTTATATGTGTGGTCCTAAGGCAAGAAGTCTTTTTTTTTTTTTGTCTGCTTGTCGTTTTGAGACAGATGTGTAGCCTTTGCTGTCCTGGAGCTCACTCTGTAGAGCAGGCTGGCCTCGAACGCTCAGAGATCCTCCTGCCTCTGCCTCCTGAGTGCTAGGTCTTAATGTGGCCGGGTTAGGTAAGACTTCTTTAGTTGCCAAGAGGTGGCTGGGCAGGCAGGTACCTGCTTGAGGGAGGAGCCAGTCTTCTCCTTCTACCCTACGCAGCAGGCAGGGATGGGTGCATATAGTGTCCCCCAACTCCTAGTTAGGGAACTCCTCTCATTGTCGGGTCTATACAGTCCGGGTGTGAAACCCACACAGTCCCACAAAGCACACGTGAGAACTTTAAAAGAGAGTTCACACTGACTATGGGATAAAAAGGAGAGCCTCCAAATTAAAAGACTTCCTGTGAAATGGCTTGGCCTTCCTTTGATGTCGGCTGGCCATGAGAAGGAATTCTAGACTTTATCCTGATTAGCAGCAGAGTCTGGGTGGGGGCTCTGTTATGGGATGCCTGGCCACACAGACCAGTTCCCACATATTGATTCATGGTGTCTGGTGGCCCAAGAGCCTCCGATGGCTTCTCTACTGGAACCTTCCGGGCCACAGACCATATCCAACTACAAAGACTGCTAAGTCTGAAGATACCAAGGAAGAATCCTCATTAGCTTCCCCCAGAGGATGAAAAGTTGCCCATAATTCCCTCCTCCCTACTGGCTGCAGTTGCAAGTGCTAGCCTCATGGCTCCTAGGTAGTTGCAAGATCTCCTGGACCTGTCGTGTCAACGGCATCCATCCCAACACAATGCTCACCAGTCTCTTCCTGCCAGCCGGCTCTGCCAGACTCAACATCTACATGGGGATGCTCACCAGACTCAGGTCAGATGTGGTCCTCAGAAAAGTCCTTTCCAATATGCCACTGAGGGAAATTCCAGGTCAAGAAGATGACCGCTATGGTATCTGGCCCTGAATCCATCCACATACTTGCCTGAAGAAGTGGAAGCATCCCTTTATGAATGCCGAGAAATTATAAAAGAGATTTTTCTCCTCACAGCCTGACTTAAAGAACAAGCTGCTCTCCAATTCCGACATGGAACCTTTTACTGTTGGGAACTGAAGCCTACGCCCCCTTGTCACTGACCCCAGCACAACAGCAGGGTGCATTTTAATAATCGACAAAGGAGATGCTAAGAATCAGGAGGGCTGGATGATTACCACAGCTTCCAGTCCTAGTCCAACAAGCTCATGAAACAATCCCGTTGGGGGAAAAAAAAACTGTCTCACAGGAATTGTACCAAGGGTGTTTGGTGGTTCCAAAGTTGCCAGCACTGACCCAATAAGGTAGCAAATCCCATCTGCAATGTGTTCAGAACAATTTCAAGCAGGGGACCTGAGGGCCCCATACTGACACAAAACCAGGGGTCCTACACGTTTGAACATCTGGAGATGTCAGCTTTGCTGACATTCAAGCCTGAAGAGGGCATCAGCGCTTGCTGCTATGCTGTGCACTTTTATCAGGCAGGCCAGAAACTCTTCCTACCTGCACAGAGAGTGAACTTGGGACTTGAAATGACCGCTTGAGAGAATGAGTGAAAAGCTTTTAAAATGGCACTGGTCACATTGCCAAGGAACAGACCTCTCAGGCCAGAAATCCTGCTGCTTGTATTTGTTCAGGATGCATTCCATGCCTCGTAAATGCAGTTTCTCTATTTCTGAGATCATGTTTGGCCACCAACCTCCATTGCTTCCAGAGGACTCAAAGGACCTCTTGGAGTATGGACACACCTGTCTCTGATGGTTCTTGAAAGAGTTAGCTAACATTGCACATAAATTGCCCACTCTCTCAGCTCTTTGCAGGTGTCAAGTGGTGGACACACTGCACCCATACCAAGGCTGCTGTAGACATGAGCCAGGAGTAGACTGTGCGAGCTGACCCAGACCAGCCTCAAACTGACCAGCTCAAAATCTTGGAACGGGGACTGCAGCTCAGCTCCTACTCTGCTTTCTGGTGACCTTGATCCCACGGCCATGTATCTGTGTCGTCACTTAGCCTGTCTGATCCTGTCACCTAAATTAGTCTGGAGGGAAACGTTGTCCCAGGAGGACCCCAATTTCTAGACAAACATCATTATTAGTAATGGCTCCCCAGCATGGTTCTGTCTTCTTCAGAGCAGGAAATAGGCCAGCCACAGATCATCCCTTGGACCTCATCTTGCTGTGATGGAACTGTCCACACCAACAAAACAGGCTGTGGTTCCTTTTGGAGATAGCTCCAGCCAGTGACAGCCTATGGAAGGCAGCCAGAAGACAAAAGAGCGATTGTGGATTGTGGGGAAACTTATTGGTCTTATCTTAAATACCGGTCATGGATAGACTTTGCCTTGAAAGGTGCAGAAAAGTAAGGGGGAACTATAGTGGGACAAGGAGTTATGGACACTCCTTTGGTTGGGGAGAAACAAGGATGAATAATATGGGAACTGACCATAGAAAGGTCCTACATCTGGAAAAGTAATGCCTTAAAATGCTGGCTTTAGTAAGTGCTAGCCATGAGCTCCCTTACCAAGGTCAGGATTACTGAATATGCTCACAATCAATCCAGGTTATCAATACGGGAGTGGGAATAAGTAACCAAAGCCTGACTAAAGGGATACATGACTATATTAAAAATAATGTATTGTAGTCAGCTGCCGTGACACACTCTTGTAATCCCAGGACTTGGGGAAGGCAGAGGCAGACGGATCTCTGAGTCCAGGACAGCCAAAGCCACTCAGAGAAACCCTGTCATCTGGATAAAACAAACAAACAAAAATAAGGTATGCTTGAATAAGAGGGTAGATCTTAATTTGTCTCCACACCAGAAAAGATAAATACATGAGCTAAAATTATGCACTAATTATATAGATATAGCCAGACATATCAAAACATGACATAGATTTTGGGGTATGGCTCAGTGGTAGAACCTCTGCCTAGAATTCCCCAGTGAGGGGCTGGGCATTTCACTCAGGCACCTGCCCCCAAGACACTAATTAAGGAGATAAGAAAGAGGGTAGGAGAGATGGCTCAGAGGTTAAGGTCACTGTCTGCTCTTCCAGAGGTCCTGAGTTCAATTTCCAACAACCACATGACGGCTCTCATCCATCTATAATGTGATCTGATATCCTCTTCTGGCCTGTGGGTGTACATGCAGACAGAGCGCTGTATACATAATAATAAATAAATCTTAAAAAAAGAAAAAGAAAAAGAAGATGAGCAAAAAGGAAAAGCAGAGAAGGGCATTTTTCTTTTTATTGTGGCCACATTGGGAAGAAGAAAAAAAAATGAGGTCAGTGACCCCAATTTCACCTCTGGGGTCCTGATAGCAAAAGGTTGAACAGCTAAGCAGTCCTGGTCAAGGTGTGGTCCTGACCACCATTACCCCATCACTGTCTTACCTATGGCCTCTGTGGAGATTGTTTCCCAGTTCCCCTTCTGGCTGTCCCAGGGCTTCAGCCTTTCTCTTCCCTTAAAATGAGATTCCTTGGGAAATTTTAATTCCTTGGGGCCATTGTTCCAACAGTTTGATATCTAAGAGGAGTATAAGTGTCTCTCATAACAATACTTTATCTCCTGGGGCTGGGGAGATGGCTCAGCCAATAAAACGCTTACCGTACAAGCATGAGGACTTAAGTTGGACTTACGTTGTGTGGGTTTCAATTTCCAGGACTAGGGAAGCAGGGACGGGAGGATGGTTGGAGCTTGCTAGCCAGCCAGCTTAACTCAATCAAATCTGTACACACACACACACACACACACACACACACACACACACACAGAGTGTATTTCCTTTCCTGGCATGGTGGTTACACTCATGTGGACACATACAATAAATGTGCACACACATACTACACAGGCACAGATACACACAGAGATACTTTCACACTGAGTGTCTGGAATGTCTGATCCCACCGTGTTTTAAATCACGTGAGCCTCTTAAAGTGACAGATGCTTAGATCCGGAAGCAGCTCAACACAAACACCAGTATAGTATTTCAGACTTGTCTCCAGGGGCATGCAGGGGACTGTCCAGAGAAACTAAAACAACCCTCACTTGCATGAATGCATGCACACAGGAGGCACCGGAGACACAGCAGTGCACAGATTTGCATGTATACATTCTATGGTTAACTATTTCTTCAATGAAACAGACACTTATTTATTTTTGAGACTGGGTCTAATGTAGCTCAGGCTGGTCTCCAACTGTATATACAGCTGAGGATGACCACACTTTTCATAGGCCTGCCTCCGCCTCATCAGTGCTGAGACGATTCGCGTGCACCACCCTGTCCAGTTTTATTCAGAACCCGGGGCTTCATGACTGTTGGGCCAGCACTCTACTGAGTCACATTCCTAGTAGGCAACATGTACTTATTAAGAACCAGCTTGTTCTGGGTACTGTCTGTTGAACAAGGTAGATGAACCTAAAGTGGATCACAGGTCAGTTGGAGAGGCAAACTGAGAACCAGAAAACAGATCTGATGAGAGGCACAGGCATGGTGAAGCCGGCTTTGGCAGGAAGTACACAGAGTGAAGGGACACAGGATGAGTCATGGAGGCTGTTGTCTCAACCTGGGGGGGGGGGTCAGGAAAGGCCATTTGGGTTGAGACCTGAAAGCTGTCAAAAAAGCTAAACTTTCTGGGAAAGGTCAACTGGAGAAGGATATGGGCAGGATGGAGGCTGGGAGGCAAGACAGCCCAGAGGCCTGAGTTCAGTCCCCAGCAACCATGTAAAAAGTGAGTATGGTCATGTGTGTGTGTGACCCCAGTACAGGGCCATGGCTAGCCAACCAGTCTGGAATGGTGGGCTCTCGCTTCAGAGAGAGGTGGTGAGGTGGCTCAGTGGGGAAGTGAAGGCACTTGCCGTCAAGCCTGGAGTCCTATCTCCACGATGCACAGGGTATAAGAAAAGAAGAGAGCAAACACCTACAAACTGTCTCCTGACCTTCAGAAGTGTGTTGTGGCACATGTGTGCATGCACACCACAAACGCACATGCAATAAGTAAATGCAATGAAAGTTTTTTTTTTTTTAAAGTGGAGCAAGATGGAGAAAGATACCTGAATTTAGAGTCCTGATGCTGCTCACACCGCAGTGCCTGCAGCAGCAATTCTCCCCTCTGAGACACCCACAACATACCAATGAGACCTTGTCTGTGAGTCCCTAGCTAACAGACCTCCCGCTGCTAAAGCTTCTCATTTTTTGTGTCTCATGCCATTTACTGCCTCCAGGTGAATAAGAGGGACTGGCTACAGGCTCTTTTTGTGAAACCCCACTTACTCAGAGAGCTAACTCTGCCATAGGGGCCTGACACCACTTTCTACCCTTCTCCATGATGTCTGCCTGTAGGCTGGGGCCTCCTCTGAGCCCACCATCTCATGCTGGCTTGCTGAGAAAAGAGCATCTCTGGGACTCACTGGCCCATGACCCTGAGACTCTGTCTCAAAAAAATAAGGTGAAGGCTAATTGAGGAAGTCACCCAACATAGACCTTGGACACCTACACAGAGAAACACACAGACAGAAGCAGACCAAAAGAACAACGCGCGCGCGCGCACACACACACACACACACACCTCTTAGATGTCTTTTTAAAAAGTTCTGTTGACTTTTACCAGACTTTCAAAGAAGAGCTAGGCACGGTGGCACATGTCTGTAATCCCAGCACTTGGGAAGATAGAGGCAGAGGCAGGCGGGTCTCGGTGAATTTAAGGCCAGCCTCGCCTACAAAAGCAAGTCCAGGTCAGCCAAGGATACACAGAGAAACTGTGTGGAAAAAATGAGAGAGAGAGAGAGAGAGAGAGAGAGAGAGAGAGAGAGAGAGAGAGAAGCTAATACCAACACTCTTCAAACTATTCCAGAAAATAGAATCAGAAGGGATATTCCCAAACTAATTCTATGAGGCCAAAGTCACATTGATACTTAAACCTCATACAAAGACCCAACAAAGAAAGGAAATTTCAGACCAATTTCTCTTATGAACATTGATGCGAAAATACTCAATAAAATACTCACAAACTGAATCCAAGAACAAATCAGCAATATCATTCACCATGACCAAGTAGGCTTTATTTCAGGCATGCAGGAGTGGTTCAATATTTGGAAATCCATCAGTGCTATCCATTATATAAACAAAATGGGAAAAAAACCCCACATGATCATCTCCTAAGATGCCAAAAAAGCATTTGACAAAGTCCAATACCCATTCATGTTAAAAGTCTTGGAGATACCAGGATACAAGACACATATCTAAATGTAATAAAGGCAATATATAGGAAGCCAATGGTCAACATCAAACTAAACAGAAAGAAACTTAAATCAATTCACCAAAATCAGGGACAAGACAAGGCTGTCTATTCTCTCTGTATCTCTTCAATATAGTACTTGAAGTCCTAACTACAGCAATAAAACAATTAAAGGAGATCAAGGGGATACAAACTGGAAAGGAAGAAGTCAAACTGTCACTATTCTTGGATGATATGATAGTATACATAAGTGACCCCAAAAATTCTACCAAGGAACTCCTACAGCTGCTAAACTCCTTCAGCAAAATGACTGAATATAAAATCAAGTAAAAAAAAATTCAGTAGCCCTCCTATATAAAAATGACAAATGGGCTAAGAAAGAATTATGGAAACTATACCCTTCACAATAGCCACAAATAATACAAAGTATCTTGGTATAACTCTAATGAAGCAAGTGAAAGACTTGTATGAAAAAACTCCAAGTCTCTGAAGAAAGACATTGAAGAAGATACCAGAAGATGGAAAGGTCTCCCATTCTTGTGGATTGGGAGAATCAACATAGTAAAAACAGCCATCTTACCAAAAGCAATCTGCAGATTCAATGCAATTCCCATCAAAATACCCATCCAATTTTTTTATAGACCTTGAAGATAAATTCTCAACTCCATATGGAAAAACAAATACACCTATAATAGCTAAAACAATTCTGTACAATAAAAGATCTTCTAGAGGAATCTCCATCACAGATCTCAAGCTGTAATATAGAGCAAAAGTAATAAAAAAAAACCCAGCATAATATTGGTGTAGAAATGGGCTGGTTGATCAATGGAATTGAATCGACGACACAAAAATAAACCTACCCACCAACGGACACTTGATTTTTGACAAAGAAGTCAAAATCATATAATGGAAAAAAGAAAGCATCTTCAACAAACGGTGCTGGTCTAATTGGTTGGCTATATGTGGAACAATGCAAATAGATCCATATTTATCACCCTGAACAAAACTAAAGTCAAAGTGGATTAAAGACCTCAACATAAATCCAGACACACTAAATCTGTTAGAAGAGAAAGTGCAAAAGAGCCTTGAACTTGTTTGCACAGGACACAGCTTACTGAAGAGAACACCAACAGCTCAGACTCTAAGATCAACAATTAATAAATGGGACCTCATGAAGTTGAGAAGCTTCTGTAAGGCAAAGGACACAGTCAACCTAACAAAATGAGAGCCTACAGACTGGAGAAAGATCTTCACCAACCCTACATCTGACAAAGTGCTAATATCCAAAATATATAAAGAAATTAATCAAGAAATTAAACTCCACCAAACCAAATAACCCAATTTAAAAATGGGGTACAGAGCTAAACAGAATTCTCAACAGAGGAATATCAAACAGCTGATAAATACTTAAAGAAATGCTTAACGTCCTCGGTCATCAGGGAAATGCAAATCAAAACGACTCTGAGATTCCATCTTACACCCATCAGAATGGCTAAGATAAAAACCTCAAGTGACAGCACATGCTGGTGAGGATATGGAGAAAGGAGAACACTCCTCCATTGCTGATGGGAGTGCAAACATGTACAATCACTTTGGAAATCAATCTGGTGCTTTCTTAGAAATTTGGGAATAGTGCTACCTCTAGACCCAGATATATCACTCCTGGGCATAAATCCATACAACAAGGACATCTGCTCAACTATGTTCATAGCAGCCTTATTCATAATAGCCAGAATCTGGAAACAAACCTAGATGTCCCTTAACTGAAGAGTGGATAAAGAAACTGTGGTCCATTTACACAATGGAATACTATTCAGCTATCAAAAACAATCTGCAGGCAAATGGATGGAACTACAGCCAATCATCCTGAGTGATGCAACCCAAGCCCAGAAAGACATGCATGGTATATACTCACTCATTAGTGGATATTAGTCACTTAATACAGGATAACTATATTACAATACAGAGACGGAAGCACCAACAAAAGACCATGCGTGATGTGGACCTAGACCCCCTGCTCAGATGTAGTAGATAGGCATCACAGTCTCCTTGTGGGTCCCACAATAAGGAGAGTAGGGATTACTTCTGATATAGACTTTGGCCTTCCAACTTTGATCACTTCCCCTCTGCCAGGCCACAGAGGAAGAGAACACAGACATTACAGATGAGGCAGAGTTAAGAGGCTAGGGGAGGAGGGCTCCCTTATCTCAGGGCCAGGGGAAGGATGAGGGAGGGAGGGTGGGATAGGGAGGTGGTGAGGGAGGGGCCTACAATCAGGATGGAAAGAATTCAAAGTGCAGAACAAGCAGGTAACTTCTATTGCTAAACCCACTACATGGGAAAAGCTCTGAGACTGGCTGAGACATGAATTTACACGCATAGACAAGGCTTCTTGGTGGTCACAGAATCCCTGTGACTTATTAGATGCCATTCTTCATACGGCATGAATGAAGATTAGCAGATGTCTTTCTTCTGCTCATACAAAGAGCAGGGGACAAGCCTTGATTGTTCTGTGCATCACGTACACCCCATTTTATTTATAATGTTAGGACAGTATAATGCTTGTGAGAATTTATATGTTTTCAGAACAAAAGAACCGGACATTGAAGCTGGATCAGACCTGACAGGATTCATTCCTCTCAGCATGCAGGATGCTGACATCCTGTATCCTTTATGGTCCAGCACCAAGTGTTTCAGTCGCTGTTACTCATCAGAACAGGGCAGCTCCTAGGACAGCTTCAAAGAAAGCTTCCATAAAAACTGGTCCAGCATTTTAGATTGTCCCACACAGGACTTCTATTAAGCCTGGAATTTCTCAATATTTGGAAACTGGATCACAAGTGCTATTACTGGCTTGATTAACCATGTTTCCCAATTTTATTTGGACTGCTACAAAGATACTATTTGCCCCAAATCAGGCAGAAGAAACCCTAAGAGAATGATGCCCCACTTTCCCTAAGTGGGGGAGGGGTCTGGGTAGGTTTATGATTGCTCTCTTGGGTACAGATGTTTTTTTCCCCCCATTGGGAGTTGCTTATAAGTTAAGATTAGTCTTATTCAGAGAGAAAATGAGGTTGGACTCAGGGATTGTCTCTCTCTTCCTCTATCTTTCTTTCATAGATATGGAGATAGGGGTTGAAAAGAGAGAAGAGGTGGGTATAGAAATATATAGGGATGATAGGATAAAAAGTAGATTATTAAACCTACTCCTGAACCTAAGGCCTTATTTGTTACTAACAAAAAAGGTTACCTTTAATTCATTGGTATAGAATTTTGTATATTGATACAAAATAAGATAAACTTTGATACATTGACATAGAATTCAAATTTAAGACTATTCTGTACACACATTATATATATTTCTACTCTAATATGAGGCACTGAACCCATACAATTCAGTTATAATATAAAGCTTACTTCAGACTGATTAGCATAATTAAGTAATACAAGCCATTTGCTAGTTGATCAAATTATGGTCATATCAACTACCAGCCTATTTTTAATCACAACAATATAATTCTAGGTTTAACAGATAGATACGAGCCTATAGATAGATAAGGTAAATGAGTTAGATAAAGTCTTCAAGGCCTCAGAGACCTACAGAATATGGCATTTAAACAACTTTTAATATCTTAAAGATTCTTTGACAGCAAGAAAGGCTAACTCCTGGCAACACCCAGCCTGACTCAAGATGATGAGCATCAAAGATCTTCCTTATGGAGATGGCTTCAAATGTGGCAAACAAGCCACTGGGCAAAATGTCCTCATTTCTGCCGCAGACAGAATTCTGCCTGAAAATGGGCAAACTTGGATACAGGCAGAGTTGATGGCCAAACTCTTCCAAGACAGGGTAAGCAAGTCCTCAATAGTTCCTGTCTCACAAATATGTCTGTCAGATATATTGGGCCAGAAGGCTGAAGATGATGCTCCAATGTTATAGAGAGTTTTCCATTACTGTTCAGGCACTAAACTGTCCCTGTCAATTTTTTTTCTTTTCCTTATTATTTTGGAAGCTGCCAACTTGAACTTCCAGTTCACTCAGGTAATTAACTTTCATTCCTTCTCAAGTCTTTGATGAGGTTGAAGACCTGATAGTTTAGTCTGACAATTAACCTAAGCTGTTTAGGGGTTAAGATGTTTTTAGGTCTAGAAAGAGGTTTCGAGTTGGCAGAGATGAGAGAGGGTAGATATCGATTCTCATTCAGAATTTTAGATTCACCAAGGTAGGAAAGATGTTTTCTACAAGGTTGCCAAATGTAATTAGCCAAAACACTATGAATGTAACAGTCATGTGATCCCTGATTGTTTCGTGGTTCTTCTTGCTGTATGTAATTTTTCTACTTATGTGTAATAATATAAATGTATATGCCAAAAATCAAAATCAAATTAAAACAAATCTTTAAAAAAAAAAAAAAATTCTGTTAATCATAGTTACTATCCCCGGTGTGGCCACTAGAGGGCAGGCCTATTCCTCACAGACAAAAAAAAAAAAAAAAGAGAAAAACAACTGGTGGATGAGGAAACCCCAGACTTTAAGGATTAAGTGTGGCAGAGCTGGAGTATGAGCTTCATGACATTTTTCCCTTGCACTTTTGGCAAAGGCTTCATCGAATGAAATCTTTTTTTTCCTCTAAAGAAAGACGCCCCCCACTTCCACATGGGACAAGAACAATCAATACAGATCTCAGTGAGTCTATACCTCAATGTTTACAGCTTAGAGATAAAATAATGGCTTGTTTGGTTCTTTTGCTTTTGTTTTTGTTTTTTAAAGACGGAAGTCAGGCATGCTAGTGTAGGAGAAGGCCCCGCAATCAAGTGATCTTTGAGACAGCAAGACCCAGTATCAAAACAAACTCTGTCATCCTCCAAGTAAACTTTCACTAAATAAGACCAAAACTCACCCAACCAACCCACCCAACCCATCCATCCACTCACCCAACACATTCATCCCACAACCGCTTCCACCACAACAATAAATGGACCCAACCCCACCTCCCCCAAACCCAACCAAATAAACTCCCAGGAAATGGAAAGTTTAGGGAAAAGTGGGATCATGGCTCAGTGGGTGAAGGTGTCCCTGCCAACCCTGATGACATGAGCTCCATGCCTGGGTCCCACATGGTAAGGGAGAGAGTCTACTCCTTGAAAGTATCTTCTGGCCTCTACACTCATGCTGTGGCATACTCCTGACTCAACAAACAGTAAACTCGTAATGAACTGTTTTTAAAATGAGGGCCAAATGTTAAAAATAAAATGAAAAAAATGTATATAACCTCACATATGTGTGTGTGTGTATATACACACACACACACACACTCACATATAAACTTAGGAAAATAGTCTTTGTTTTGAGACAAAGCCTTTTAGCAATATTATTAATGTTATTATTAGATACAGATGCTACTTATTTAGTACAAGGTGACTGCAAACTCCTGATCTCTTAAACCCATTTCTGTAGCATTGGTACTACAAGCCTGCACAACCAGCCCCCACTTGGGAAATAATTGTAAAAATTATTAGGCAAACTATTATTGAGGAAAAAAACCCCAACAATAAGTAAATGTCACTTGCTTTCAGCTTTTTTGGATAGCTTGGATGAAGGTCTTGAGGATTTACCCTGCTTATAAAAGATGATTTAGGTGGGTGGATGGGTGGGTAAGACGGCTCAGTGAATAAAGCTCAGTGATTAAATGTGCTTGCTGCCAAGCCCAATGACCTGATTTGACACCTGGGGCTCACTTGGTGGAAGGAAAAGCCAACTCCTGAAAGTCGTCCTCTGACCTCCACATGTATGCTGTGTCACTTGCGCGCGTGCGCACACACACACACACACACACACACATTAATTTAAAGGTAACAAATAAAGACAATTAAAAAAAAACTATGGTTAGAGAGGTGTGTGTGTACAAGCCACATGTCAAAGTTGGACATCTTCTGTAGCTTTTCATATAGGCTCTGGAGATTCGAACTCAGCTCCTCAGTTATTCACTGAACCATCTCATGAGACCCCGCACCTCACACATGTTAGTCTCTAATGCAGCTGCTGTCTCTGATGTGGCCACTAGAGTGGGATGCTGTCCCATGGCTTCTTCTCTAGCCAAAAGTTAGATAAGGAAGATTTGACAGGTTGGCAAGGAACCGCAGGAAGCTTTGGGCTCCATCCCTCGGCCTGGTGGGACACACCTGGCATCCCACCACATGGGTCGTGGAAACAGAAACTTAAAAGAGTTTGAGGTCAGCCTGGGCTTCATGGTACAGCACGCAGCTGGGTGCTCACATTAGGCTCATGGGACTCTCACAAGCAGATCTTTGTGATCATCAATAGTATGTTACAGATCCAAGATGAAGCCCCAACCAGGATGTGTTTATCATGCAACAAGAAAAAGATATGCTGGGCGTGATGGCTCACGCCTGTAATCCCAGCGCTCAGGAGGCAGAGGCAGGCGGATAGCTGTGAGTTCGAGGCCAGCCTGGTCTACAAAGTGAGTCCAAGACAGACAGAAACCCTGTCTCAAAAAACAAAAACAAAAACAAACAAACAAACAAACAAAAAACAACCCCCAAAAAACAGAAAGGAAAAAGATGTAAGAGAACTCAAATTTGCAAGGAGCATCTACTTACAAAAGACAACACAAACTCTGAAAATGACTCTAACTTAGTGGTTCTTCTTGTCAATTAATCCAAAGTAGACACCTTTAAATATTACTCAGTTGCCTTTTGGGAACGAGGTAAAACTTGAACACAATTGTAAAATTAGCTTTGAAGTCAGCTCTTTTTTTGTGTGGTAGAAAATCTACTTCCAGTGAATTGTGTCTTTGCACACTTTGTAAGGCACATTTTGCTCTATTTATATCTCTATATATTTTACCTTATTCAACTCAGTTTCACATTTTATAATAACTATTCTATTTATTTTATAACTACAATAAACATATATATAATTTCTATATAGTTTTATGTTCTCTTCCTTTTTTATATTATTTTTTCTTTTGTCCCTGTATATGCTGTAATGCCAATAATACATTGTTAAAAATTATGACTTCCTGAAATTTCATATTTATTGAGTAAGGTAAGAAAATAAAGAACAAAATATGTTTATCTCTTTCTTATTAAAAAAAAAAAAAGAAGAGGAAGGGGAGAAGGCAATGTAAGCAGGAACTTTGAGGCTATCGACAAGCATGCCCATGAAAAGCGCTCCTTTAACCTTCAAGGACAGCACTGAAATGGAGCTGGCAGAGCCCAGAGAGCTATAAATCTCAGGTGTACGGTATTGCTGACCCGCACCTGGGATCACAGCCACAGAGACCACAGACAGATGTGGACTGGCTTCTTACTGTAGCTACAGTTACATTGGCACTGTAAAGTTTACATGTTTAATTTGTACATGATTTTCCAGATATTGTCATAAAGTGTGTAAAAATAAAGTGATTAAAAAACATTGTGGGTGAGGGATGATAAATTGTCAGGTCTGTGATCCTGCCTTTCACCTCCACCCGACCATTATAGCCTTTAGGTTATATTTTTATTATCTGGACACCCTGCTAAATTCTAACCATTGATAGAAGGTGGGGTGGAAAGACAGCAAAAGTGAAGAGAATGTGGAAAAAGAAAGTAGCCTATCACCTTGAGACTTTCAGATGGAAACTTTAAAGTGCGAGCACAACTGATACAGGCAAAATTTGCCTACACAGGAAAAAAAAACACGTGTTTTTGTAAAGCCATCTCAAACTAAGATGTTAAAAAACATTTAAAAACCAAACACCAGTGCATGGCAGCACACCCCTGCAATCACAGCACCCAGAAGGAGAGGCAGGCAATCTTGCTGAGTTTGAGGTCAGCATGATTTACATAGAAAGTTCCAAACCAGGTGGGCGTGATGGCGCACGTCTTTATCCCAGTACTCGGGCAAATTGCCATGAGTTTGAGACCAACCTGGTCTACAAAGGGAGTCCTGGACAGCCAAGGCTACACAGATAAACCCTGTCTTGGAAAAAACAAACAAACAAACAAAGTTCCAAACCAGCCAAGGTTACAGAATGAGAACCTCTTTAAAAAAGAAAGAAACAAAGAAAGAAAAACAAAAGAATGAAGCAATGAGGAAATTGTGTTTACATAGGGTCGAAGAGTCTATAATCTTGAATTTTACCATATTAGCACTCCTTTCAACCCTAAATCTAAACAATGTATCTCCTAAAACTACCTTACAATTTTACTTACAAATGTAATTTATTAAGAAGAGTTACTAAAGCAGTTAATATATTATATTTAATTTTAAATGTTATTTAAATTTTAAGCTTTGCTTAATCTTTAAACATTATCATAATTTTTTTTTTTAAAGCCAGAGTTTCTCCGTGTAGCTTTTGGCTATCCTAGACTTGTTTTGTAGACCAGGCTGGCTTCGAACTAGCAGAGATCCACCTGCCTCTGCCTTCCCAGTGCTGGGATTAAAGGCGTGCCCCACCATGTCCAGCCTCTTATCATAGATTTTATCCTTTGAGAAATATGATGTAGAAAGTCACAAGATCATTTATATAGGATATAAATATACACACATATACATATATATATATATATGCTGGCTATATCTATATGCATTGAAGACACATCCAAATGAGACACCCTGTAGAAGCCCACACTTGTGTCTTTTTCCTATATAACTTTCTGACCTCCACTAAGCTGGGTGATGATGGTACACGCCTTTAAACCCAGAACTTGGAAGCCAGGGCTGTTACATAGAGAAGCCCTGTCTCTAATAAACAACAAAAATCTAAACAAATAAATACAACAACAACAACAACAAACCACTGAGGGCTGAGGAAATGTCTGATGATCTCAGTTCAGTGTCTGGGACTACATGGCAGAAGGCGGGAGCCAACTGCCTGAAATTGTCCTCTGCCCTCCACAGACACACAAAAGAACTCAGCATCCAAAACAACCCCGCCCCCCAAACCACTGAGCTGGAGAGACGGCTCAGCGGGTAAGTCATTTGCCATTTAGCCCAATGGCATCAGTTCAGATCTTCAGAACCCACGTAAAGGGCCAAGCAGTGCAGCACATGTCTGCAACCCTAGGGCTCTTACTGTGAGATGGCAGGCAGAGGCAGGAGAGTCCTCGGAAGCCCCAGAGAGCCACCAGACAGCAGCGGACAAGAGGGACCTCACAGAAGGTGAGGATTGCATCCTGTCCTCTGACTTCAACACATGCTACACACAGTACATGCAAGCCTGCACCTACATATACATCCGTGCCTCTCTCTCTCTCTCTCTCTCTCTCTCTCTCTCTCTCTCTCTCTCCTCTCTCTCTCCCCCTCCCTCTCTCTCTCTTTCTCTCTCTCTCTCTCTCTCTCTCTCTCTCTCTCTCTCTCTCTCTCTTCCCCACACCCACACCCTAGTTTCATATATGAAGGAAGCACGTGACATTTGTTTTTCTGAGTTGCTCTTTGATTAACATGGTAGCTTCCAGTACCATCCATTGCCCTGCAAAGGACATGCTTTACCCTTCTTCATATCCGAATTGATATCTGCTGCCTTTTCCTTATTCACTGTGGAGGGCATTTAGCCCGATTCTATCATCTCTTAGCTATTGTAAATAGCACAACAATAAATATCGCTCTAGTTTGGTTTCTATTGCTGTGATAATGACCCAAAGGATCTTGGGAGGAGAGGGTTTATTCCATCTTACAGGTTACAGTCCCTGACAGAGTAAAGCCAAGTCAGGAGCTGCAGCAGAGGCCTTGGGAGAGTGCTGCTTACCGCCTTGCTTCTCATAGAACCCGGGGTCACCTGCCTAGGAGTGGTAGTACCCACAGTATGCTGGGACCTCCCACACCAACCAGCCACCAAGAAAACGCCCCATAGTCACAGGTCAGTGGAGGCAATTCTTCCATTGAGCTTCCTTTTTCCCTGAGGCGTCAGGTTGACAACCAAGATTGGCCATCACAAATATGGATGTAGAAATATCTCTGTAATATGCTCTGTATGTGTGTGTGTGTGTGATCATTTCTTGCTCCCCACTCTTTCCTTTGACGGAGGGTCTCAGCGCAGGACGGAGATAGCTAGGTCACACAGCAATACTATTTTCAGCCCTCTGAGGGGCCTCCAGACTGACTCCTACAACCCCCACAACAGCTGCACCAGTTAACATTCCCAAACTCAGTGGATTGAAGGCCCTTCCCCCCACCCCCCACCCCCGAGGGACTGTATTTGATAAACTCTGAGTCTTCAAGGACTGGCTTCCTAGGTCAGAAGAGTTACTTGAGGTTGGGGACAGCAGGCCCGTCCTGCCTGTGCCTCTGGGATGAGGACCCAGCCCCCACCCCCCCATGCTGTTCCTGGACTTCCAGGGAAACCACAGAAGAATCAAGAGCCTCAACAGGAAAACCACATCTTAATATAACTGGGAACTTAAAGTCCTCGTAATTCAACGTCCATGACTTAAAGCTGCTTCTATGGCTGTCTATGAATCATACGGGCGACTTACATGTGACTTATACCATCATATCTTGGTCTGTCTTTGTAACTGTCCCGAAAGGCAGGCCTCAGTGGCACCATTTTGCAGAAGAAGAAACTAAGAATTAGCGAGACAAGGCACTGTGACACATTGTTTCCTGGAGGCTGCAGTGGGTAGACCCCCTTAGAGACTGCCTTAGGATTTCTAGTGTGAAAAAAAAAACCCACCATGGCCAAAAGCAATTTAGGACGGAACGGGTTTATTTCAGCTTACAGTTCTACATTACACCCGCCATCATCGCTGAGGGAAGTCAGGGCAGGAACTGGAGGCAGAAATTGATGCAGAGAGGTTGGGGATTTAGCTCAGTGGTAGAGCGCTTGCCTAGCAAGCGCAAGGCCCTGGGTTCGGTCCTCAGCTCTGGAAAAAAAAAAAAAAGACAAAATAACAGAAATTGATGCAGAGGCCATTGGAGGGTGCCCACTTACAGACTTGCTCAGCCTACTTTTTTATAGCACTCAGGACACCTGCCGAGGAATGGTGACCTGAACCTGTAGAAAAAACGGGAGGAAGCAGGGTAAGAAGACAGATAGCTAGGACCAGAGATCTTGGGTAAACTGGTGACTTACGGCCAGGCAAGGTTCTTAAGTAGCTCAGCGGGGGGGGGGGGGGGGGGGGGGTAGACTGGAGCTCAGGAGAGAGCTCAGTAAAGCAATGGTGGCCAAGGGAACACAGGGTGCCTCAGATACTGATAACCACAGCCCTTCAGGGGAGAAAGCTGGGTTTCCAGGGACTGAATCCTTAATTTCTTTGAGGCTGGGGGCCTCGAACTCCCCACAGGCCTTGTCAAGTCTTCCCCAGTAAGGACACAGAACTAGGTTCCCTTTTTTCTTTCATCAGGGCCTCTGAGAAAACCTTGGGTCAGTCTGACTTTTAGCAGGGTGGTCCAGCCCACAACTGTGCCCTCACACATCAATCATCAATCAGGAAAACACACCACAGGCTAGCCCACAGGACAAACTATGGGGCCATTTCCCCTCAGTTGAGGTTCTTTCTTCCCAAGCGACTCTCGGCTTTTGTCAAGTTGTCGTAAAACTAGCCAGAATAGAGACCTTCCTTGTTAAAAATGTATAGGTGACACATGCCTTCGGTCCTAGTGCTTGGGAGGAAGAGGCAGGCAGGGCTCTGTGAGTTTGAGGTCAGCCAGGGCTATATGGTAAAATCCTGTCACAAACAAACAAACAAAAAATGCATTGAGAGGGGCAGAAGAGGCGGCTCAGTCCGTAGACCATTTGTCTAACGTGCACAGAGCTCAGGATTCCATCCCCAGTACTGCAGAAACTTGGTCAGTGGTGCACACCTGTGAGTCCAGCACCTGGGGATGGAGGCAGGAGGACCAGAAGTTCAATGCCACCCTCAGCTACACAGTGAGTTTGTGGCTAGCCTGGGCTACATGGGACCCCTCTGCAAGACAAAATTCTTTGAGAAAGGCTCTCATCCTTACTATTGACTTTCTTCTTTCTGCTACTGCTGTGGGCTTGTGAGACCAGAGATGGAGGCATGTCCTGTTCACTACTGCCATTCTGGAAAGGTTATTTCCCTTCTCTCTTTCTCCTTTCCCTCTTCCTCCTTCCTCCCCCCTTTTCCTTCCTTCTTCCCTCCTCTCTATATTCTCTCTCTCAATCTCTCTATTTCTGTCTCTGTCTCTGTCTCTCTCTCTCTGTCTCTCTCTGTCTCTCTGTCTGTCTGTCCATCCGTCTGTTTCTCTGTCTCTCTGTCTCTGTCCGTCTCTCTCTTTCTCTCACTCTCTCACTCTCTCAGTTCTCTAGAGAAATAGCTGATAGAATGAATATATATCTATATTTACATATATATTCCCCTCTATAGTGTATACATATATATCTAAATATGGGTATATAAGGGGCTTTATTAGAGTGCCTCACAGGCTGTGGTACAGCTAGCTTACCATTGGCTGTCCTCCAATGGAAACTGTGAGAAGTCACTCTTCAGCCCATGATGCTCCATGTCTAAGGTGGTCTTCAGTACACACGGGAATCCTGAAGGAGCAGGGCTCTAGTGCCAGTGAGAGAGTGGACTTGCCAGCAAGAGCCAAGGACAAGCAAAGAGCAAAAGCTCCCTTTCTCTGTGTCCTTTGTAGAGGCTGCCACCAGAAGGCGAGGCCCAGACTCAAGGTAGGTCATTCTGCTTCAAAAGACTCAATCAAGAAAACCTTGTCACAGGTGGACAGCCTCTTGGGTTTTAGTTAATTCCGGATGTAGTCAAGTTGACAGCCAAGAAAGCCACCCACACTTCCCCCTTCCCTCTTTGCTTTCCCTGGTCTCTCACCTTTCCTTCTCTTTTTCCTGTTTCTCTGCCCCTCAGGTGGGGCATGACTGTGTCACACAAATTGGTTTCCAATTCCTGGGCTTATTGATATTAGAGATAAGGACTGGAATTCAGAGGGCAATGGGTAAGATTTTCCTGTGTCCCGGGACAGAAACAAATGACAGGGACACACGGCTAGAATTAGAAACAGCCTCAGATAATTAAGGGGACACACTCCCTAGGATGTGAGGGGCCAGTGAGCTGAGGGAAAAGCTGTTCTCAAAAATGCTGTACATCCCCGTTGAGTTTTGTGTATCCTAGGCTTTTTCATTCCTTGTAGAAAGCCCAGGAAAGGACTTCAGTCTCTCCCTGCCTCCTGGCTTCCTCCCACGTTAATCTTGATGCTACTCTGTGGGTCTCTGCTCCTTTGCCACAATGGTTAGAGTTGTTAGACTTGTAGACAGGCATCACTGCCCCAGATCTCCCATTATTGTTCCCTGGGCTTCTCCAAATTTAAAAATTACATTGTGTGTTTGTGTGTGTGTGTGTGTGTGTGTGTGTGTGTGTGTGTGTGTGTGTGTGTTTAGGTCAAAGAACGATGTGGGGAAATCACTTCTTTCCTTCTACCATGTAGGATACAAAAATTGTAGGAGAGCATGAGGTAAATTCATTCAGAGCTGGGGTGCAGCTCAGCTATAGCACACAAGAAGCCCTGCCAATGATCCTCTGCAAAAACAAAAACAACAAAACACTGCCCCCTCAAAACAACCAACAAATAAGAAAGAAAGAAAGAAAGAAAAAAAGAAAGAAAGAAAGAAAAGTGCAATTAGACCCATATTTGTCACCATGCACAAAACTCAAGTCCAAGTGGATTAAAGATCTCAACATAAAACCAGAGACACTAACTCAGATAGAAGAATAAGTGGGGAAGAGCCTGGAACACATTGGCACAGGAGACAACGTCCTGAACAGAACACCAACAGCCCAGGTCTTAAGGTCAACAATTAATATATGGGACCTCATGAGGCTGAGAAGCTTCTGTAAGGCAGGACAACAGAACAAAATGACAGCCTACAGACTGGGAAAAGATCTTCACCAACCCTTCATCTGTCAAAGGTCTAATATCCAAACTATATAAAGAACTCAAGAAATTAAACACCACCAAACCAAATAACCCAATTGAGAAATGGGGCTCAGAACTAAACAGAGAAGCATGGGAAACAGAAGGATCCAGAGGGTCCTAGAAACCTACAAGAAGAACATTATGATGGGCGGATCTGGGTCCAGGGGTCCTGCTCAAACTATGGTAACAGCCAAGGACTATACGTGCAGTAAGCATCGAACCCTGACCCAGATCTAGCCAATGGCCAGGACATTCCCCACAGTTGAGCCGAGGGTGGGGACTGACTTTCACCCAAATCCTGGTGCCTCACATTTGACCATGTCCCCTGGATGGGGAGGCCTGGTGGCACTCAGAGGAAGGATAGCAGGCTACCAAGAAGAGACTTGATACCCTATGAGCATATACAGTGGGAGGAAGTCCCCTTCAGTCACAGTCATAGGAGAGAGGATTAGGGGGAAAGAGGGAGGGAGGAAGGAATGGGAGGATATAAGGGATGGGATAACTATTGAGATGTAAAATGAATGAATTAAAAAAAAAAAAAGAACATAAAAAAAGAAAGAAAGAAAGAAAGAAAGAAAGAAAGAAAGGCACTCTTCAGTTTCTAGATTCTAACTCTATGCTGGCAGCTGCTGATGCAAACACTTAGCTCTCACCTCAAAAGGGAGAAGAGATAGTTGTTTAGTTTGGAGCCACACATGTGTGACCATAGCCTGAGGACATCGATTTAGGTCACCTCAAACATCATGTGCCAACGAGCTAGTAATTTCATGAACTTTTTACAGTACAGGTCAATAACAGACCAATACAGTAATGAATCAAGGGCTTTTTCAAATATCTTGGTGGGTATGGCAGATCAGGTAGGTGGGCTACACTAAGATGGAAAGACCTTTGCTATAGGCTTTAGATACTATCTGACAGTACATACCCCCTTTATTGGTGGGAAACTAGAGTCTTGTTAAGTAAACAGCTACCAGAAGATTTTTTATCTACTTAGCTAGGATGTTAGGCATGGTACAGAGTCGGGCACAGAGTAGCTGCTTAGTGGGCTACAGATGGCCCAAGATAAACTGTAGTTAGGCTCTGAACCTGCAGCATTCTGACTTATCTGTATGACTGAAGTTCTAATGAGCCAACCAGCCTTTGCAGGCACAGCTTCTTTCCAGGATTTCTTAGTCACAGCACCCCCTGTTGGTCAAGAGTCATTTTTCTGCACACCAAAGGTCATATACTGTTTGTCAAATATTATAATATAATGTGCACATGACTAGGAAGGCTCATCCCTAGGATCTGATGTAGGTGGAAGTTGAGTAGTGGGTCAGTCTTCAGGAGAGGGGAATAGCTGCGAAGGCCATTAAGAAAGACCCTCCTCATTACATAAAAACTATTAGCCCTCATGATCCACATCTGACTTTTGTACTCTATATCTAATGTAACATTTACACGTGCCATATAATAGCATTATCATGTATAAAATTTAAAATTAAAATAATCAAGAGCATTGGTCTAAGGGAGTGAAGGTGACACATGGAAGAAATGCCCATTTTAAATAATCCAAATTTGCATTATTAAAAAAGCTACATTGACCGTATGTTTCCCCTGTACTCTACAAATTATCAATTCATATTTGAAACACTTTAAAATCTATCTATTGTCTTTAAATTTTAGCCTTTCTTTAAACATTTCTTAAGTTAACTTTATTTTATGCATATGGGCGTTTTGCTGCATTTGTATTTGTGCACCACTTGTGTGCACTGCTCTCAGAGGCAGGAAGAGGGCATTGAATCCCCTGGAACTTGAGTTACAGACAGTTGTGAGCGTCCGTGTGGGTGCTGGGAACTGAATCTGGATCCTCTGCAAGCGTATCCGCTACTCGAAAAAGCTAAGCCATCTCTGCTGTCTTCTGAATTTTAGTTCCTCTTTTATCCAGTTTGGTCGTGTGGCCATAACTTCATGTGGACGGGCTAGCTGTCTCTTTAGGGAAGACTAATGCTTACTGCTGAAATCAGCACAGGTCTTATCTGCGGACACGAATGTGATCTGTCACATCGCACTGGGATTACAGCAGATTCACTTTGGACAGTTGAGTGGAAAGCCATGTTATAGAAGAAATTAGATAACAACATAAGATTTTAAAAAAAACTTTCTTCTAACAAGATTTAAAAAAAAAATGTACCAAATATTAATAACACTGATAGAAGCAACAGTGCAGATTCATTAGAAACCACAATTTTATAGTCCTTGTAGGCATAACCAAATCTTGTTTATTATGTTAGTGGTACGGGGGCTGGAGAGATGGCTCCGTGATGAAGAGGACCCAGGTTTGGTTCTGGTTCTCAGTGTCCACATGTGGCTCACCACCCCTTGTAACCCCAGTTCTGGGAGATCCAACACTCTCTTCTGGCTTCCCAGGGCACTACACATGGACGATGCACAGATGTATATGGAGGCAAACACTCATGCACATAAAATAGAAACAAAATTTTTTAAAAAAGGAGAGAAATGTGAGTGGGATAATAGGAGGTAGAACAGTCCACTCCCTTTTTATTAGAAAAATACAAATATTAGGGATATTTGATTTTGAGGGTTCTTTTGTTAGCTTTGTGTTTTTGAGACAAGTTCTGGCCATGTGAACTCACTGTGTTCTTTTGTTGTTGTTGTTGTTGTTGCTGCTGTTATTTTGAGACAGGGTCTCTCTGTGTTAGCCTTAGCTGTCCTGGACTTGTTTTGTAGACTAGGTTGTCCTCGAACTCACAGTCATCCGCCTGCCTCTGCCTCCCAAGTTGCTGGGATTAAAGGCGTGCGCCACCACGCTTGGCTTAACTCACTGCATTCTTAACTGGCCTGGAACTCACTCTGTAGGCCAGGCTGGCCTCAAAATCACAGAGATCTACCTGTCTCTGTCTCCTGAGTGTTGGGATTAAAAGCATGCACCATCACAGTAGAATATGATTATTGCTTAATTGACTTTTAATTGTACTATGGACACCTTAGATACTAATTTATTCAAGAAACATAAATACCTAAGATTTAAGACATAAATTCTGTTGTTATCAAAGACTAGTTTTAAAAATTACTTTATTTTTGTAGATATACATTTATATTATTACACACATATATACAATAGATTACTTATGGCAAGCAGAACCTTGACACAATCAAGAATTATATAAATGTTACATTCTTAGTGTTTTGGCTATTTGTATTGACAGCCTTGAAGAAGACATCTTTCCTTTCTTTGTGCATCTAAATTTCTGAATGTAAATCAATCTCTATCACACATTGTCATTATCAACTTAGAACACCTATTTAGACCTAAAAAACATCTTAACCTCTAAACAATTAAGTTTCATTGTAAAACTAAGCTACCTGGTCTTCAACTCCCTCAGAGGCTTGAGAAGGAGTAAACTTGATTATCTGAGTATGCTGGGAGTGCAGGTTAGTAGCTTTCCAAATGAAAAGATGACAGAGACAGTTTTCTATCTAAATAGTCACTCAAAACTCTATAACATTGGAGCCAAAGACCATGCTTTTTGGTATAATTTATACAGAAAAGATGATGCATAATCTTTGGGTATCTCTAGCTAGAGTAATTGGAGCACAAATCTAGAAAGATATTTTAAGTTAATAGAGATGAGATATGGAAGATATTGATTTACATTCAGAAATTTAGAGGCAGCAAGATAGGAAAGATGTTTATTTCAAGTTTGCCAAATCCAAATAACCAAATCACTATGAATGTAACATTTACATAATCCCTGATTGTTTTGTGGTTCTTCCTGCTGTATGTAGTTTATTTTATTGATGTGTAATAATATAAATGTATCTGTTAAAAAAGAAACATAATAACAAAATGGAAAAAAGGAGAAACAAAAGAAAAATTATCTTGTTAAAAATATTTTCTAAGCCAGATATGGTGGCACATGTCTTTAATCCCAGCACTCGGGGATGCAGAGGCAGGTGCATGTCTGGGAGTTCATGGCTAGCTTGGTCTACAAAGTGAGTCCAGGGAAATCATGTCTCAAAAAAAAAAGTTACATGCTGACTGGGGAACTCATTTTAATGGACAAGTTTTTAAATCACTCTATAGGATTAGGCTTGTTCGGTAAACAAGTAACACTAATAAGTTGTAAAAATTAACTATAATTTTGGCTTTCTTTTAAGATTTCCCCCTTTGGGTCCTGGAGAGATTGTTCAGTGGTTAACAGCACTGGCTGCTCTGAGAAACCAGAATCCATTCCCAGCACCCACCTGGTGGCTCATGAATATCTATCCCCAGAGAAGCCAACGCCCTGTTCAGCCCCCTCCAACACTGCATACACAGGAGGCACAGAATTCATACATGCAAGCAAATACTCATATGCATAAAATAAAAGTAAAATCTCAAAACACTGAACAAAAAGATGTGCTCCTTTTAGAAAACATCCATCATCTCCACATAAAATAAATACTTGACAGCCTATAAAAATATGTGAAAACTCTACAGGTCTCTACACTGTTATAAAATAGTCCTCCTCAAAGGATAAGAAAAGAGAGAGCATCACATTAAAACTCTGTTCTGACTGGGGAAAAAAAAAGAGGACTTCATCTAGACATGGAACTGTCTCATGTCAAAGACATGCCAGTTTCACTAGGAAGCACGTCCACATGTGGACGTCAGAAACACTGGACCATGCACATCTGCAGCTCCAACTAAATGAACATTTATTTCACATTTTATGTTCATCAAATGCCTTTATAATTAGATTTTTAAAAACTATATGATAGCTAATATTTCACTTGGCCTATTCCTAAGAGATAAAATGATGGTAGCCTTAGGTTTAACGAAGTTACAAATGGAGATAGTATGTCCTTTCCTTAAACATGATTCCTAAAAAAAATTATTTGCTTATCCAGAACCTCTACCTTACTCAAATGGTGTTCATGTTTAAAACATTCATGTGCTTTCACTATCTTTGTTTTAATTTTTTCTCATTATTCAACATAATTTGTATTTTCTTAAACTCATATTTAAATCGACAAAAACTTAATTTGAATCTTCCAAAGGAAACTCCATTTTGGGATAACTATATTTGAAATTTCAATACATAGAGCTCTTGCTCTAAAAACAAACTTTTTTTCTAATATATATGTAGATATATGTTAGCATATAGTACCTTAAATATTTAATAGTTATACATACATGTAAAACACACCAATGGTCTTTAAAAACCTAATTTAAATTAAATATTGGTTAAAGATTTAAGACATGTTGAAATTGTTTTTCTCTAAACAAAAGCACTCACTTCTCATTAGATCTGAGACATCAAAAGCAGGGTAAAGTGTAACCTTTACTGTATTCCCTTTAGTCACCTGTTTACCTTTGCCTTAAGTATGTTAATCATTTACCAAGTATTTACCGAAAGTATTTTATCTTTGTTTAAAGCTAAAAACAGCCAGTCAGAGTGGCTCGCACCTTCAATCCCAGCACTCAGAAGGCAGAGGAAGGCCAGCCTGGTCTACAAGAGTGAGTTCCAGGATTATCAAGGGCCACATAGTAATCCCCTGTCTCAAAAACCAAAACCAAAACCATCAACACAAAAAAACAATAAAAAAAATTGAAAACGGAGATGAATAATTATTTTAAATGTATTATGATATAATACATTATATTATCTCTAATAAATATTAAATCTTTAACAAATAATTAACTTAAATTAGTTTTTAAAGATTTTTTTTGTAAGCCTTAAAGCAGGTTTTAAAACTGGCAAAAAAAGCCGGGCGTGGTGGCTGTAATCCCAGCAGGCGGATCTCCCTGAGTTTGAGGATAGCCTGGTCTACAAAGTGAGCTCAGGACAGCCAAGGCTACCCAGAGAAACCAGGTCTCAAAAAAAAAAAAAAAAAAAAAAGACAAAAAATTGTTTAGTATTGTCTCTTACATAAGCCTATCAAAGATATGGGCCTGGAAAAGCTATTTGTTAATTTGTTCATTCATTTTAAAGAAGCATTCATTGAAAATATTCTTAATGTCCTTCAAATGTTTGTATTTATGCATATGCACACGTTCAATCTCAGACCTTGGAATGAAGGGCTTTGCAGCTCAGAGCCGAGCAGTTATCCAACAGAAAGACGGAGCAGGAGCAGGCGTCTCCTCAATGAATCAAAACCTTCAAGCAATAGAGACCATGCTGTGGAACCACGATTGAGATAAAGATCAAGGAAGTGACACTGTGACCAGAGCTTTTGTACATATGTAACATAGGGTGTTTTTGTTTTGTTTTGTTTTTGTTGTTTTGAGACAGGGTCTCCCTACACAGCCTTGACTGTTCTAGAACTCACTATGTAGACCAGGCTGACCTGAATTCTTTGAGATCCTGTATCTCTGAGTGCTGAGATTAAAAACACGGGATACCATGCCCAGCACAGATACATTTTTTTAAAACCAAAATCTAAAGGTTATTGTTTGTTGGCTTTATATCTCCTGCAATCCTTACCCCCAAAAAAAGGAAATTTAACAAGATCTTTAGTAAATATATATTTATTAATACAAACCTTATATTTAACAGTTTTATATTAAGAATATTTGAAAAACAGCTCAGACAATTAAAACTTTTTAAAATTTAGTTTCATGTGTGTGGGTGTTTGCCTGCATGTACATCTCTGCACCATGTGTGTTGCCTGGAGGCCAGAAGGGGGCGTCAGATTCCCTCAAACTGGAGTTACGGATGATTATGAGCTGCCGTGTGGGTGCTGAGAACTGAACGCAGCTCCTTTGGATGAGCAGCCAGTGAGTGTTCTTAACTGGTGAGCCATCTTTCCAGCCCCAAATCACAACGACTTTTATGTTATCCATAACTATTATACTAGAGAAATAGAATTTTATTTACATATTTATTTAGAACCTGTTTTGGGGAAAAAAAATCACCAAAATGTATATAACATTAAAATTTATAGCTAAATGAACTCTTGGTCTTATGATTCTAATAAATGTGGTTTTTTATATAAGCAGTTAAAGCGTTTTGATTTACTAAAGTCATTGTTTTTTTTAACAGCTTTTTAAAGATGTTTAGGGTCCTCAAGTTTATAAGTCAGTATGTATTTATCAAACCTTTTTAGTACATCATTAAAATACTCAGTCTGGAGGCTGGAGAGGTAGTTCAGTGGTTAGGAGCACTTGATGCTCTTGCCGAGGACCCAGGCTTGATTCCCAGAACCCACACGGTGACTGTCGACCACTTGTAACTCCAGTTCCAGAGGATCTGGTGCTGTCTTCTGACCTCTACAGCAGCAGGGACACACATGATACACAGTCATACATGTAGCCAAAATACTTGAACACATAATATAAATTGATACACTCGTAAATCTGCAGGTGTGTTTTAATTGGGCATGCCAAAAATAATTTAGCACACAGTTTAAACAAATACAAAAACCTAAAAGTAATAAAAGTTTGCTAATTTTCTTGACACAAACACTACGTGACAACCATAATCATGGGATACACATGAAATAATTAAACGGAATTTAGGTGCACCCAGTTTTTTTTTAAGTCCGCAACTTTATACTCGAATTGATTAACCAGCCTGCCTCCATCTTAGACTTGAAAGTCATCTTATAGTAAAGACTAGATTCATCCCTGTTTGTGATTAAACCTCTGTTCTCAAGGACTGGACCATGCCCCACCTATAACCCTAACCACAAATAGGTCTGTACTGCCTTTTCCAGGAAACAGCAACTTTGTTTCATAAAGTTATCACTGACTACCTGTTGTTATGACTAACTTGTTATGCTTATATTCTGCTCATGTAATCCTGCCCATTTTGCCCATCAAATTCCCCATTTGGAAACTCCCTACCCCAGAGCTATAAAATCCTCCTTTTCCTCATGTCTAAGGCTAACCTCTAGAGGCAGCTTCTGTACAAGTGTAAAAAAAAAATCTTGCTTTAATTGATTGCTTGCTTTAATTAATTTGGCCATGATGACTTGAGTTTATGGTCTTTCTCCTTGAGTCTTTGGGATTAACAGCATTTTAAAGGTGTAAAGTGGCTACAGTAGCATGCAAGATTAAAAAAAAATGTACAGTTTGCCATGTGATTTAAGGGAATATCTTTTCCTCTTAAAAATCATTATGCATTTACTTACTTAATTTGCATTGGTGTTTTGCTTTCGTATACACCTGTGTGAAGGTGTCAGACAGAAGTTATAGACAAATGTGAGGGTCTATTTGGGTACTGGGACTTGAACCTGGGTCCTCTGGAAGAGCAGTCAGTGTCCTTAACCACTGAGCCATCTATCTCTCTAGCTCCATCTTTTCCTGTTTTTAAAGCTAGATGCTAAGGGGGGAGATGCTTTTACTGATGAAAATGTTTTTCTCAGTACTACTTTAGACCAAAGCTTGTGTTTGTATCTAAAAGAAAAAAAGATTTCCCTTATCTTCCATTCTTAGGCTTGGAGAATAGGGGTTGAAAAGAAAGAAAGGGGAATATAGAGATATATAAAGAAGATAGAACAAAAAGTAGATCAGTGAATCTACTCCTCAACTTAATGCCTCAATTGTCACTCACAAGGTTATTTTTAATACACTGGTATAGAATTTTGTATATAGATGTGAAATAAATTTAATATTAGATATAGTGGTATAGAATTCAAATGTGAGATTATTACTCACATATTATATATATTTTTACTCTAATATGTACCCATATAACTCAATTATAATACAAGGTTTACTTCCAATACTTTGAAAGTGCTACTGCAGGCTGTTTAGGATAAAATAAGTTATACAAGTTAATTGTTAGTTGATCAAAACATGGTCATATCAGTTACTAGTCTATTTTTATTAGAAGAATATACATCTTAGGTGCAACAGATAGATATGCTTCTGTAGAAAGATAAGGCAAAATAGTTAGATAAGGTCTTCAAAATTCTCAGAAACATACAGAATACGGCATTAATTTTTTTTTTATTATTTTAAAGATTCATTGACAATGAGATAGGTCAACTCCTGGTAACACCCAGCCTACCTCAAAGAAGACGATGAGCATCAAAGAACCTCCTCATGGAGATAGGTTCAAATGTGGCCAACTAGCCACTGGGCAAATGTCCTTGGTTTTTTTTATTTTTATTTTTACTTTTTATTTTTATTTTTTATTTATTTATTTATTTTTTTTTACCACAGACAGAATTCTGCCTAAAAACAGGCAAGCTTGGATGCAGGCAGAATCAATGGCCAAACTCTGCCAAGACAGGGTAAGCAAGTCCTCAATAGTTCCTGGCTCACAAATATGTCTGCACATGCATTGGCCAGAAGGCTGAAGATGATGCTCCAATGTTAGAGAGAGTTTTGGGTGACTATTCAGGCAGCAAACTGTCTCTGTCTTCTTCTCATTTGGAAAGCTACTAATATGCATTCCTGGCATAATTGGGTAATCAATTTTATTCCTTCTCAAGTCTCTGATGGGGTTGAAGACCAGATAGTTTAGTAGCTTAGTTTTAGAATTAAATTTAGTTGTTCAGGGGTTAAGACGTTTTTAGGTATAGATAGATGTTTTTAAGGTGATAATGATGAGATGTGACAGACACCGATTTACATTTAGAATTTTAGATGCACCAAGATAGAAAAGATGTTTTCTTCAAGACTCTCAAATACAAATAACCAAAGCCACTAAGAATGTAACATTTATATAATTCTTGATTGTGTCATGGTTCTTCTTCCTACAGGTAGTTTATTGTATATATGTGTAATAATATAAATGTATATGTAAAAATATTTGATTTTTAAAAACTTAAAAAAAGAAAAAGGGAAAGAAATGAAAGACTATAGTTTTTTGTTGTTGTTTTTTTGTTATTTTTTTTTAGATCAGGCATCTGCAATATAGTTTCCTTCCTGAATCTGGCAGTGCTGGCCCCCTTTCCAATCTTGGATCAGGCAACACAGACCTATTCCACACAACCACTGACCCAGCATTTGGTCATTACTAATGGTACCACCCTATCCCTCTAGACAATCCCTGGAAGCCCTGGACCAGGAATGCTTCTGTCCAGAGTAAAGTTCAAAGACACTGATGCACATGGCAGCTGTTTCACTTAACCTCTCGTAAAGGGAGAAAATGCGAGCTTGCTTACTTTAAACTTCAGCATTTTAGAATTCAGCTTCTCAGAACATCATAAGGGAAGCTTGGCAGAGTGCCCATGGCTGAGCTAAGCGATTGTCTCTGCAGAGGGCCAGCTTTACAGACCCCAGAGGAGACTTGCAGGAAGGCAGGAAGCAGAGGGTGTCAGGGGAAGAGGAAACACTAAAGCAGCTGTTCCTAATGTGCTGTGTCGGGAGAGTCATTCTCTGCTGGGTCTCAGCTGCTCTCTTGGAGGCAAGAGATTGCCACACACTGTTCGTTCAATCTGACTCATGGATTTTTTTTCTATTTCACATCCCAATTAAAGCAGGTTTTCCTGTAGGCTCAATTTTCTTAACAAATATATTTTATTATGAACTTATTAACCGAGACTACCTCACTTATAACCCGACTAACCTAAACTATAGCAAAAGAAGATTAAAGAATACAATAATGAAACCGTAAGGATATCAGTTCCAAGGAACGATTCTCCTGGCGTAATCAGCATGATTTCTTCTGCTGGAACCTGGAGCAACCAGAATCTGGAACCTCAGCCAGAGCCAGGAGCCCTGAAGCCTTCCCTAGAGCAGTTCTCTCTAGGAGCGTCTTGAAGTAGAGCGATGGACAGCCAAAACTATCCCAAGTCTCCAAAGGCCCCGCCTCTTGTTTTTGGCTCATTTTTATATCTCCTCTCAGAATTTGTTCAAGGATGTTTTTCAGCAGGTTAAAAACCAATCTCCCCCACATGGTAGTTTGATTTCTAAAGGGATAAACATCTCCTGCTCTCTCACAAGTCTTTTCTCATCCCCAACTTGTGATCTAAACAAAAAACATTTTTATCTCTCCTTCATTATCTGGTCATTATTTTTTTTTTCTATTTGGGTTATGGCATACTTTATTTTTTGGGGGGAGGGGACACAAAGACGTTACCTGCCAAATTACCTTCTCTTTGTTAGTGTGCTTCTTTGGGCAACACTGAGGTTATTCCTTTTTCAACACCCTCTGTGCCTTATCCAGGTAAACAGATGGAACTGGCATATAAATCATACTGTAGAAACCGCCCAGACTCAGGAAGATGCACACCACTTGTTCTCTCCTTGGCAGCTCCCAATTCAGAATCTTTAGATGTGTGTGTAACCTGGAGAACCTGTGGAGACCGGGAAAGCAGAAAGGGGGTTACGAGAGAGAGAGAGAGAGAGAGAGAGAGAGAGAGAGAGAGAGAGAGAGAGAGAGAGAGAGAGATGATGTCAAGAGGGACTTTGTAAGGAATCTGAGTGTTGCTATGCCATTCATAGCAACAGTGGAAAATGTATCCCAGCGCTTTAGGTTTGTACTCCTAAGGAAATAGGGAGTCATAGAACAATTTGTGAGAAGTGCCAAAGTTGGAAATCTGTAGTTGAAAGCTTCCTCTGGCTGGCCATGAGGAGAATGGAAAGAAGGGTAGTCGGACTCTGGGATGCTTGGATGCTGGAGAGGTGGCACAGTAACTGTCCCAGCAAGAGAGAATGTACCCTAAAGAGAGATGCTGGTGCTATGTAACCCATTGAAACAAAAGACCCAAAGAGGTACAATTGTTTTCGTTTTTATTATGTTTCTTTTTTAATGTATACACTTATATTTATACCACACATGAATAAAATAAAGTCCACACAGCAGGAAGAGCCACAAGACAATCAGGAATTATGTAAATGTTACATTCATAGTGATTTGGCTATTTGTATTTGGCAAACTTGAAGTAAACATCTTTCCTATCTTGTTGGGCCTAAATCTCTCAGTCATTTTTTTTTTCATTTTGCAAGCTGCTAACCTGCACTTCCAGTTCAGTCAGGTATTTAAATTTTATTCCTTCTCAAATCTCTGATGGGGTTGAAGACCAGATAGTTTAGTCTTACAATTACATTTAGTAGGTTAGGAGTTAAGATGTTTTTAGATCAAGATAGATGTTTTAAGTTAATAGAGATGAGATATGATATTGATATTCATTCAGAAATTTAGACCTGAGAAGTACAGTTTTCCTCAGGAATCCCATGCTGGGGGAGGAAGTCAGAAGCCCTAGTCCAGGCAGGGGGAGCTGGCCTCACGCGGAGAGACTCCTTGCTTCTGAGGTATCCTTTTCTTAGGATTTGTGTGCTTGTGGCCAAGGTGTGGCTGGTCAGAGACAATTTGTGGAGTTGGTTGTACCCTTCTACCTACTTGTGGGCTCTGGGGACTGAACGCAGGTCATCTGGCTTTTCCTGCAGGCACCTTACCCACCAGGCCATCTCCCCGGCTCAGATTACACTCACTTCTGATAACTTGTTAAACCACCTTGCAAGAGACTAGAGCTTAGGTAATGGTAGGCTAATGACGGGCCAGACCCTCTTTGTTTCTCTTTCCAATGTGATCTTACTGACTAAATCCTTTTTCTCTGCTTTTCATTTTTGCCTCCCCCACCTCTTTCTTCTGTCTGTCTGTCTGTCTGTCTCTCTCTGTCTCTCTGTCTCTGTCTCTCTGTCTCTCTGTCTCTCTCTCTGTGTCTGTCTGTCTCTCTCTGTCTCTGTTTCTCTCCTCTCTCTGTCTGTCTCTGTCTCTCTGTCTCTCTCTCCTCTCTCTCTCTCTCTCTGTCTCTCTCTGTCTCTCTCTGTCTCTGTCTCTCTGTCTCTGTCTCTGTCTCTCTCTGTCTCTCTCTCTCTCTCTCTCTCTCTCTCTCTCTCTCTCTCTCTCTGTGTGTGTGTGTGTGTGTGTGTATGTGTGTGTGTGGCCTGGAAGACAACGTCTAGTGTCACCCTCACCTCAGAAAGGCTGTCCGTCTCCTTTGAGACAAGTTATCACTTGTTGAGGGCCTCACAGTTCAGGCTACGTTGGCTGGCCAGCAGACCTAGGGATCCTCTCGTCTCTGCCTCCCCAGCATTAGTAGTACACTAATAAATCTAATAAATCCTCCTTTAATATATATGCATTCCACCCACACAGTTCCCTTAAAGAACTTGACTAATACATAACTCAATTATGAAAAAAAAAATAATAAAATGACTTCCCTAAGTGGGAAGAAAATAAAGACAATACCTAAAAATCTTGGAGGAGGTTTAAAGACTAACGGAGAGAGACATAGAGAGCCCTAAAGGGGTACTTCTGAGCAGAGATGGCATTCCAGAAAAGACAGATGTTGTTTCCAGGTGACGTGTGTCCAGGTCACTAAGATGTCCAGCCTTCAGGTGCAGTCCTAGGTTTTGAGAGCTCACTCTTGTGCAGCTTCTCCAGCGCGAAGACCCACATCTTTAAAAATCTTTTTTAAAAAAAAGATAACAAATATAAAAATAGAGGGAACTGCCCCTGCCTTAGTTCCCTGAGGCTTTGAGTACGCCGCCACCTGGTGCAGAAAGAGGGACTTAAAAGGAAGGATTAGGATCTTGGAATGGTGTATCCAGGCACACCCAAGGCTGTGAAGGTGCTTATGAGGAGGAAGGAGGACCAAGGGCAAGTGTATACTACCTATGGCATTTTATGTGGTTTCCGGGGATCAAACTCAGTTCTCCATATTGAAAGGCAAGTGGTTTATGACTACATCAGCCTACCACCCCTTGGTCATCTCTTTCATTGGAGTCCTGGAGTAGAGTAGGGGAGATTATCATCCTTTTTGGATTGCCAGAACCCAGTTTTACGTCCTAAAAGCTCCAGAAACAGTATTACTGTCATTTAGGGGACAGGACGGTGGCTTAGATGTTAAGAATAAGAAAAGCGAGCAGAATGCACAGCTACTCAGCAGGCAATGTAGCTCTGCAGTGCTCGCCTAACATGCATGAGGTTTTAGGTTTATGCATGAAGCGATGCATAAACTGGGTAGCGGGTGCACATCTGTCATCCTAGCTCTCAGGAGGGGAAGACAGAAGGATCAGAAATTCCAGGCCAGCCTTGGCTATATAAGAGACAGTGGGAGCCAGATTTTGTGTATCTTTGAGGTGTGGGGAGGGAGAAAGATGCCTGGATCTCTGCCTGATGACCCAAGGACATAGTCAAGGGAGGGGATAGTCTAGGGTTAGTGATTTGGACCCACTGCCTTCAATTCCCGACATCCTGTGAGGACAGATCCTCTACCCACTTCCTGACATTTGCCTTTCCTGAACCTGGAATTTTCCAGCCACTTCTCTCATCTCTCTGGAAAGGTCTCTGCATGTCTCCACCCCAGCAACTAGCTCACAAGGATGACCTGTGTTGACGGCCTTCCTTTTCCTCTGCGTGTGCCAAGGACTCTGGGAACTCTGAAGGAAGGGCATGGTGTCCAGGGACAGGCCACGTCACAGATGTGAAGGTCTCTCTTGCAAGGTTCTCACGGACTCAGAATCCAGCCATCCGCCTTCAAGAGTGAGCTCTCAAAACCTAGGACTGCACCTGAAGGCTGGACATCTTAGTGACCTGGACACATGTCTGAGTGTCACCTGGAGACAACATCTGGCTTTTCTGGAATGCCATCTCTGCTCAGAAGTACCCCTTTAGGGCTCTCTCTGTCTCTCTCCGTTAGTCTTTAAGCCTCCTCCAAGATTTTTTAGGTATTGTCTTTATTTTCTTCCCACTTAGGGAAGTCATTTTATTTTTTCATAATTGAGTTATGTATTAGTCAAGTTCTTTAAGGGGGATTTATTAGATTGGCCTACATGATGTGGGTCTTCGCGCTGGAGAAGCTGCACAAGCCTGTCTCAGTTCTTGTCTCACACTCCACAAGCTTGTCTCAGTCTGAAGGCCTGGAAGATGCCAGGAGAAATGCTATCTTCAGTCCAGGTTGGAAGAAGCTGTGTTCTGCTGTTAGGAGGAAATGCAGCTGTGAAACAGTCGGTGAACTTGCCAGTGAGGGTTGGAAGGGAGCCGATAAGAGCAAAGCTTGGGGCTGGAGAGGGGCTTAGTATGCACCCCAGAAGGCTGACAACTACCTGTAGCCAGTTTCAAAGGATCTGATGCCCCTTTCTGACCCTTGTGGACACTGGCATGTGTACAGTGCACATCCTCAAACACAGAAACATGTAGACAAAATAAATCTTTTTAAAAAGATAACAAATATAAAAATAGAGAGAACCTCCCCTGCCTTAATTCCCTGAGGCTTTGTGTACGCCACCTGGTGCAGAAAGAGGGGCTTGAAAGGAAGGATTAGGATCTTGGAATGGTGGATCCAGGCACACCCAAGGCTGTGAAGGTGCTTATGAGGAGGAAGGAGGACCAGGGGCAAGCTCAGTTAGCCTGAGATGAGATGGTGAGGGCAGGGGTGAGATTAGAGTTTGAAGACGTTAGAATGCTTGGTCATAGTCATTGAGGTGTATGGCCAACACTCAAAGGGATAGATAAAGATGTACCCAGAGATATGGGCACATAGACCTAGACAAAGGTAGAAATGCAGGTGCCCAGATAGTTATAAATCCAGGTGTCAAGAGAGGCCTAGGGCAGATGTGGTTATGTCTATCAAACATTACAGAACTATGCCCCGTGTCTGCTATTATCCTATCTCTCTGTCACTGTCTGTCTGTCTGTCTGTCTGTCTGTCTGTCTGTCTGTCTGTCTATCTATCTATCTATCTATCTATCTATCTATCTATCTACCTATCTATCTACCTATCTACCTACCTTTTATCTATCACCTACATTCAATCTATCAATGAATTATTAATCAATCAATACATCCATCCACTCAATTTTCTATCGGTCTACTTCTTTTTCTTCCTTCTTTTTTTCCCCACTATGAATTGCTTTAACTTTTCTTTCTTCTTATCTCTATCATTTCTCAGTCTCAGTCTCTCTCTTTGTGATTTAACTGTGTGCATGTGCTGGCACGTGTGAAGGTCAGATGACAACGGTCAGGAGTGGGTTCTCTCTTTTGCCATGTGTTCCAGGAATCAAAATTAGATCATGAGGCTTGTCAATTGAGTTCCCTTACCTACTGTGCTATCTTGTCAGCTCCTTCTTACCCATGCCTCTATTTAATTTATGCTCTATCTATCTATCTATCTATCTATCTATCTATCTATTTATCTATCTATCTATTTATCTAATCTATTATCTTCTACTAAATTGTCCAACCATTGAGTCTCTTTATTCATGCATTGATTCCATCTCTTTCTCTGATTTATCTCCCCAGTCCTTACAGTGTTTGAATATCTCTCTCCCCCCCCCCCCTCTCTCTCTCTCTCTCCAATCTTGGTTATTTCTTTCCAAACATGAATCAAACACGGGTGTAAGATAGAGTCAGTTGTCATGTGATGCCTGGGTTGGGGTTGGGGCTTTTGGGAGAAGACAAAGACTGTGTTGCTGTGTTGAAGTCCAGATGTTTTGCTGACAGGTGGATGTGGGTTGCCCAGGGCTGCTTTAGGTGCTCTTAGGAAAATGGCACCAAGCCTATTGTTTCCCCAAACATGACCTTCCTGAGCCAGGCTGGGGTGGGTCCCCCAGCATGTACTTGTACCCTACCTCCAAGTCCAAGTCATTTCCCAAGTTCATCCTTCCAGGATGCTGTGACGACTCCCACCTTTCAGAACACAGTCTCAACAACAATTGTCACATTTAAAAAGTATGGCTTTGTGCCAAGCCTGGACCTTAGCACTTACAAAAGTCATTTATGTGTTTCCCTTCACAAACAGGGCCCGGTACACTTCCGCCACATGCAGGTCGGACTATGGCTGCAGAGCGTTCTTCCAGGGCTCTTACCCTTATAGACTCATTTGTTCACTGCCCTGTTTTCTGCCCCTCCTCCCCCCAACTTCCTGGGCGAATGAAGCCTTCTCATCTTCCAGGCATCAAGTTAAAAGTTACTTCTGACAAGAAGCCTCATCTCTCCCACAAAAGACTCCCCACCTATCATTAAATTCTATTTTTTAAAAAAATGATTTATTTGAGACTCTTGGTGTTTATCCACTGATACCTTGGCCTCCTCCTCCTTGTTATCTTCCTCTCTTCCTCAGCCTCCTCTTCCGTTTTCCTGCTCCATTTCTTTATCTCTTTTGTTTTTTTCCTCCTCTCCCCCTCCATCCATCACCTACTCCATCTCCTTCTCCTCCTTTTCCATCCCATCTCCTCCTCTTTGGTCAGCTCCTTTCCTCTTCCATGTCCTCTTCTACCCCACCTTTCCATATTTTCTTTCTCTCCCCTTTCCTCCCCTCCTCCATCTTTTCCCCATTTCCTCTTTCTCTATCTCCTCCTCCAGCTCTATTTTTGCCCCCATACGCTCCTTCTCCTCGAATGCCATGAGTTAAAAGAGGAAGACAAAACAAATACCTACTAAACTAGCAGATGAGCGGATAGACACAATGTGCTATGTGTGTGTGACAGAATATGGCTCAGCCTTGAGTAGGAAGGCAGCTTGTCTGGCCTCAGTGGGAGGGGACGTGTCTAGTCCTGCATTGATTTAATGTGCTCCTGGGTCCCAGGCATCCTTCATCCTGAGCAACAACATGTGTGTATTGTAGGAAAATGTAAGGTTATTGATGTTTGTTATTAATGAATAGCCTATAATTATTGTGGTGGTTATTAGCACAATACCATATCAACACAACCACTTGATAGATTTTTATTAAGCCCGATTTCACCTGGGGCTGGGCAGATATTAAGTCTTAAAACTACCTTTTATATCCCAGTCCCACATCTCACACCATTTTCTCTAATTATTCCTATTTGGGCTACTTACCACCCAAAATAATAAAATACTTGCACAGGCTTTGCATTTGAGCTGCTTCTCTCCAGCCACACTGATCCTCAGAGTAAATTCCTCCTGGCCACGTGGACTCTTCCTTCTTCTCTCTCTTCCCTTCCCATGATGCTTCTGTCCTCCAAGACAGAGAACCTTGGCTCTGTCTACCTCTCTTTTGCCCTGCCCAGGTGTATAAGCAATGTTATTTAGCCAATCAGGGATAATATTGGAGGCAAGCTTACACAGCATTATTTGGGATATCTGATAGTCTTCTCGTAAAAGACAACAAAGAGATATCAGGGACAAAATAGCTAACAATTAACACAAAGCCACAGACCCTGCGGTAATGAGTATATGTTTCTGTGTTTGTATGTGTAGTGGGTGTGTGTCGGGTCTCTGTGTGGTATGTCCATGGTGTGTGTCAATATGTGTGTGTTGTGTGTGGGGGGGGTATGTTGTTGTGTGTGGTGTATGTGTGATGAGTATGGTGGTAGTGGTTTGTGTGTCTGTGTGTGTGTGTGTCTGTGTGTGTGTGTGTCAGGGTAGGCACATGACTGCAGGTCTGTGAGGAGGCCAGGAATACTGGGTTTCCTTAAAAGTGGAGCTGGGATAACAGGAGGTTGTGAGTTGCTTGGCTTGGGTCTGGGAACAGAACTTGGGTCCTCTGCAAGAGCAGTACATAGTGTCAATTAACGAGTCATCCCTCTAGCCTTCCTCTTGGTTTTGGCAAGGTCTCCTGCATCCCAATATAGCCTCAAGCTCACTATGTAACCAAGGCTGGCCTTGAACTCTTGCTCTGTCTGCCTTCTCAAGTTCAGAGACTGGGAAAGGCCACCACACCGTTTATATGATGCTAGGGATGGAACCCAGGGATATGTGTATATTAGCAAGTACTTTACCCAAAAAGCCACATCCTTAGGGCCCGAATCTTTTGATCAATATGTTTTCTCCTTAATTCCGAGGCATAAGCAACTACCATTGTACTCTTTAATTCTGAGTATGACTTTGTGTATGTATGTGTGTGTGATTGTGTGCTTTTGTGCACGCCAGTGTCCATACATGCCAGAAGAGGATGCCAGATGCCCTGCTCTATCCTTTTCTACTGTGTTTTGAGTCAAGTTCTCTCATCAAGCCTGGAGCTAGGCTGGCATGGAATGAGCCTCAGTCATCCTCCTGTCTCCACTTTCACAGATCAGGGGGTACAGGTGGCTTCACTTAGCTTTTTCCATGGGTACTGGAGATTTGAACTCACTTATTCGTGCTTGGGCATCAAGAGCTCCTACCCACTGGGCCATCTCCCTGGTCCCTTAGCTGTTTCTTGTTCTTCATTTTACAGAAGAGCTTGAGATGCCAAGAGGTTGACCTGCCTAGCACATAATCTAAAGGTGGCGTAATGGGAAGAAGCTTCAATGGCTTAGGTGACACAAAGGAGAAAGATTGGTCCCAGACAGGCAGCAGGGAGGGCTACGAGTATAAGTGTGAGTTGTGAGGTGACAGATTTGATCCAATGGCTTCCTCCTCCCCCATCTTTTAATGGGAAGGAAGGAACCATGTGGGTGTACCCGAGGCAGATGCTCGGGGTGGGGTACCATTCCTGGAACTGAGGGTAGCAAAGTGTGAATCTGCTTATGGGATGTGGGAGGGGTGCAGTTGATGGGTCATTGGGGGAAAGGTTATTGTCCATATTCAGAGGTTTCCTGCATATGTTGAGCTGCTGACTCACATATTTTGTTGGTGACTGGAAATCTCTGTGGGCTTCCTATCACCCGGTCCACAAGGTGTTGGGCTGGAAGGCTGAGTGGTTGGAGACAGAGTCTGTGAGATTTGACTGTCACCTTCATGGGTGGAAGAAGAAGCTGAGGAGTTGGGGTGTGAGGTGTTTATTAGGATAAAGAATGAGTGTTGGGTGGATGTGGGGAAACGGCAAGTCTTGTGTACTGTGGGAGGGCATGGAAATGATGTGGTGGCTCATACTATATCTGTGCCCTTCTGTAAAGTGTCCACAGGCCCTTTCTAATTTCCAGGCTTCTACATGAACTCCAGGTTAAACACATGCAACTAAGGTCTGAAAGTTAGGATCCACATTGAGATAGTGTGTGTGTGTGTGTGTCTGTGTGTGTGTGTGTGTGTGTGTGTGTGTGTGTGTGTGTGTGTGTTACGCTCATTCACAACTATTGCTTCTAGCTCCATATATTCGCCTGAACGTTTAAAAAATGTTTTCTCCTTCTTGGTTTTGGGTTTCTTTGTGTAGGTACAGCTGTCCTAGAACTAGCTCTAAAGACCAGGCTAGCCTTGAAATCCCAGCGATCCTACTGTCTCTGCCTCCCAAGTGCTGGGATCAAAGGCGTGAGGCACCACCCATCTGCTCAAATTCAACAGTTAAGAAATAGTCATTGTACACACAAGACATTCTTCATTCTTATCAGTTCATGGACACCTAGGCGGATCCGTTTTCCTGCATAATTGAATAGAGGGTGACTATGCGTGAGTGAGCAAGAATTGCTCTGGTGGGGTATAAACTACAGTACTCCCCATTCCCAGAATGCTGTGGATAGTTCGTTTGGCATAACAGTTTCTGGCTTTCTGAGGCTCAGCAGTGCCAGCAACAGTTTTCACCTCCATCAGCAGTAAATACATGTTCCTCTTTGCATAATCCATGCTAGCATTTACTGCGTCTTTTCTTTTCTTTTTATTGCTGGGATAGGTTTTCTCTATATAACTCTGGCTGTCTTAAATTCACTGTGTAGATCAAGGTGGCCTCGAACTCTCAGAGATCTACCTGCCTCTGATTCTCGAGTTGGGATTAAAAGTGTTCACCAGCACACCCAGCTGACATTTAGTTCCTTCCTTTTAAGCCATTCGGACTGGGGTGAGATGCACTCCTAAATTATGTAAACTTCTCCCCTGACAACTCTGTTTCTTAGACACAGAGGAAAACGCAATATGTTTTATTATATTGAGATTTTTTTTTTTTAGTTTCCCTGTCCCCACTGGGAATGGCTTAATTAATGGTAAAGAACGGTGGGGTGCACATCAGCCGTTCTGCCACACGCCCGCTACGTAAACACACGGCGCTAAGGTGTCCAGCTATTGATATATGCCATAGGGCCCTTTCTTGACCCTTCCTGTCTATAATTGTTTTATTCCTTAAAAAAAAAACTGATCTAGCTGCATTATTTTGTTCGTGGCCCTCCTTGATGATCATATTATTTTCATAGCTTCCTTCGCGCACATGTCTGTTGCCTGTTTTGCCAGCCGTAGCGGGCCAGCTCCGCTAAGAACAGGAATCCTGCGCCTCTCAGTAGTTGTGCCACACACTGAGTAGGGTTTATTTAAGAGGCAGAGGCAGGAAAATCATTATACTTTCACCCCCCCCTAAGTTGAAATAATGCCATTTGAATTGTGTTTTCATAATGCAACTCCTGGCAGCTTAACTTGGGTGGAGAGATGGCGGACCAGTTAAGCGTGCTTACTGCTCTTGCAGAGGACCAGATTTGGTTCCCAGTACCAGCGTGAGGCAGCTCACAACCGCCTCTAACTCCAGTACCAGGGCATCTGATACCTTCTGGACCGTGAAGACACCTGCACACAGATAGCACACAGAAACTCAGAAAGCCACAGACACAGACACATTCACGGAAATAAAAACTGTTTTTTAAGTAATTTATTCAGATTTCATCTAAATTTTTATCCCCTCACTTGTATCTTCCCGTTCCCCCTCCCTCCCTCTTTCAGCCTATTCCCCTCCCCTAGGTCTGTGACAGAAGGGGACCTCATCCCCCACTATATGATCACAGCCTATCAGGTCTCATCCTGGTAGCCTGCTTACCCTTCCTCTGAGTGCCCCCAGGCCACCTAGGGGAAGTGGTCAAATGGGGGGAGAGGCAGAGTTCATGTCAGGGTCAGTCCCATCCATTTACCTGCAAATTTCAAGATTTCCTTGTTTTTAATAGCTGAGTAGTATTCCATAGTGCAAATGTACTACAGTTTCTTTATCCATTCTTCTACTGAGGGACATCTAGGTTGTTTCCAGCTTCTGGCTATTAAAAATAAGGCTGCTATGAACATAGTTGAGCAAATGTTCTTGATGTGTGGTAGAGCATCTTCTGGGTATATTGCAAGGAGTGGAATATCTGGGTCTTGAGGTAGCCGTATTCCCAGTTTTCTGAGAAAGCACCAGATAGATTTCCAAAGTGGTTTTACAAGTTTGCTTTCCCACCAGCAATGGGGGAGTGTTCCCCTTTCTCCACATCCTTGCCAGCATGTGCTGTCAGTTGAGTTTTTTTTTTTAATCTTAGCCATTCTGATGGGTGTAAGATGGAATCTCAGAGTCATTTTGATTTGCATTTCTCTGATGACTAAGGATGTTGAGCATTTTTTAGTTGATAGTCAGTTGATAGTCCTCTGTTGAGAATTTTCTGTTTAATTCTGAGCTCCATTTCTTAATTAGGTTATTCGGTTTGGTGGTGTTTAATTTCTTGAGCTCTTTATATATTTTGGATATTGGTTCTTTTTCAGATGTAGGGTTGGTGAAGATCTTTTCCCAGTCTGTAGGCTGTTGCTTTGTTCTGTTGATAGTGTCTTCTGCCTTACAGAAGCGTCTCAGCCTCATGAGGTCCCATTTATTAATTGTTAACCTTAGAGCCTGGGCTGTTGGTCTTCTGTTCAGGAAGTTGTCTCCTGTGCCAAGGAGTGCCAGACTCTTCCACACTTTTTCTTCTAACAGATTTAGTGTATCTAGTTTTATGTTGATGTCCTTAATCCACTTGGACTTGAGTTTTGTGCATGGTGATAAATATGGAACTAATTACATTTCTCTACATGTAGACATCCAGCACCACTTGTTGAAGATGCTATCATTTTTCCATTGAATAGATTTGGCTTCTTTGTCAAAAATCAAGTGTCCATAGGTTTGTGTGGATTTATTTCTGGGTCTTCAATTCAATTGATCAACCAGCCTACTGCTATGCTAGTACCATGCTGTTTTTATTTCTGTTGCTCTATAGTATAGCTTGAGATCAGGTATGGAAATTCCTCTAGAGGATCTTTTATTTTATAGGATTGTTTTAGGTGTTCCTGGTTTTTTGTTTTTCCATATGAAGTTGAGAATTGATCTTTCAATGTCTTTAAAAATTGTGTAGGCATTTTGATAGGGATTGCATTGAATCTATAAATTGCTTTTGGTAAGATGGCCATTTTACTATGTTAATTCTCCTGATCCATGACAAGAGAGATCTTCCTATCATCTGAAGTCATCTTCAATGTCCTTCTTCAGAGATTTGAAGTTTTTTTCAAATAAGTCCTTCACTTGCTTGGTTAGAGTTACTCCTAGATACTTTATATTGCTTGTGGCTATTGTGAAGGATGTAGTTTCCCTAATTTCTTCCTTTGCACGACTGTCATTTGTATACAGGAAGGCTACTGACTTTTTTGAGTTGATTTTGTATCCAGCCATGTTGCTGAAGGTGTTTATCAGCTGTAGGAGTTCTCTGGTGGAATTTTGAGGGTCACTTATGTACACTATCATATCATCTGTGAATAGGGATAATTTGACTTCCTCCTTTCCTATTTGTGTCCCTTTGATCTCCTTTTGTTGTCTTATTGCTCTAGCTAGAACTTCAAGAACTAGATTGAAGAGATATAGAGAAAGTGGGCAGCCTTGTGTGGTCCCTGATTTTAGAGGCATTTCCTTGAATTTCTCTCCATTTAATTTGATGTTCGCTATTGGCTTGCTGCTTATAGCCTTATTATGTTTAGGTATGTGCCTTGTATCTCTCTTCTCTCCAAAATTTTAAACATGAATGGGTGTTGGATTTTGTCAAATTCTTTTTCAGCATCTAAGGAGATGATCGTGTGGTTTTTTCCTTTCAGTTTGTTTATATGGTGGATTTCTATATATTGATTACCATATATTACCATATATTGATATATTTCCATATATTAAACCATTTCTGCATGCCTGGGATGAAGCCTACTTGGTCATGGTGAATGATATCTTTGATGTGTTCTGGGAATCTGTTTGCGAGTATTTTATTGAGTATTTTTGAGTCAATGTTCATAAGAGATATTGGTCTGAAATTCTCTTTCTTTGTTGGGTCTTTGTAAAATTTAGGTATCAAAGTGACTGTGGCCTCACAGAATGAGTTTGATAATGTTCCATTCATTTCTATTTTGTGTAGTAGCTTGAAGAGTATGGATATTAGCTCTTCTTTTAATGTCTGGTAGAATTCTGTGCTGAAACCATCTGGCCCTGGGTTTTTGTTTTTGTTTTTTTGTTTTTTTGGTTGGGAAACTTTTGATGACTGCTTCTATTTCTTTAAGAGAAATAGGACTATTTAATTTGTTTATCTGATCTTGATTCAACTTTGGCAAGTGGAATCGATCACAAGAAAATTGTCCATTTCCCTTAGATTTTCAAATTTTGTGGCATATAAGTCTTTGAAGTAGGACATAATGATTCTTTGGATTTCTTCAGTGTCTGTTGTTATTTCTACCATTTAATTCCTGATTTTGTTGCTTTTTAGTTAGTTTGGCTAACAGTTTGTCTATCTTGTTGATTTTCTGAAAGAACCAGCTCCTGGTTTTGTTGATTGTTTGAATTGTTCCTTTTGTTTCTAATCAATGATTTCAGCCCTGAGATTATTTCCAGCTGTCTACTCTTCTTGAGTGTTTCTGCTTTTTTTTCCCCCTAGGGCTTCCACATGTGTTGCTAAGTTGCCTATATGATATACTTCCAGTTTCTTTATGAAGGCACTTTGTGCTATGAATATTCCTCTTAACACTGCTTTCAGTGTGTTCCATAAATTTGGGTGTGTTTTTACCTCCATTTTCATTGAATTTTAGGAAGTCCTTAATTTCTTTCTTTATTTCTTCCCTGACCCAGGTGTCATTAAGTAGAGAGTTGTTCCATGTCTATGTCAGCATTTTGTTATTTCTGTTGTTGTTGAAGTCCAGCTTTAGTCCACGGTGATCTGACAGGATACAAGGTATTATTTCAATTTTCTTGCATCTGTTGAGGCTTGCTTTGTGACCTCCTATGTGATCAATATTGGAGAAGGTTCCATGAGATGCTGAGAAGAAGGTATAATCTTTTATATTTGGATGAAAACTTCTGTAGATATCTGTTAGATCCATGTGATTCATGACACCTGTTAGTGTCATTATTTCTCGGTTTAGTCTCTGTTCCATTAACCTATCCTTTGGTGAAAGTGGGGTGTTGAAGTCTCCCCCTATTAATATGTGGGGATTGATGTGTGGTTTAAGCTTTATTAATGTTTCTTTTAAAAAATGTGTGTACTCTTGTGTTGGGGAGTAGATGTTCAGAACTGTGATGTCATCTTGGTTGAATTTTGCTTTGATGAGTATGAAGTGTCCTTTCTAATTTATTTTGATTAATTTTTACTGAAACTCTATTTTATTAGATATCAAAATGTCTATACCAGCTTGCTTCTTGTATCTGTTTGCTTGGAATACCGTTTTCCAGCCTTTTCCCTGAGGTAATGTCTATCTTTGTGGTTGAGATGTGTTTCTTGAATGCAGAAGAATGTTGGGTCTTATTTTTGCATCCATTCAGTTAGTCTGTGTTTTTTTTTTTTAATTAGAGGATTGAGACCATTGATGTTGAGAGGTATTAATGACCAGTGACTGTTAAGTCCCTTGATTTTGATGTTGGTTGCAATAGAGTGTTTGTGTGATTATATTTTGACACAATGAAGTTATCTATTTCTTGTGTTATTTTGGTCGTAGTTTGTCCCTTTGGGGTGGAGTTTTCTTTCTAGTAACTTCTGTAGGGCCAGATTTATGGATAGGCACTGTTTGTTTTTTTTTTGTTTTGTTTTGTTTTTATCAAGGAGTATCTTGTTTTCTCCATCAATGATTATTGAAAGTTTCATTGGGTATAGTCATCTGGACTGGCATCTGTGGTCTCTTAGGGTTTGCAGGACCTCTGGCCAGGCGTTTCTGGATTTTATGGTCTCTGTTAAGAAGTCGGGTATAATTCTGATAGGTTTGCCATTATATTTTACTTGGCCTTTTCCTCTTGCCTCTTTTAATATTTTTCTTTGTTCTGTACATTTTGTGTTTTGATTATTATGTAGCTGGAGGATTTTCTTTTTTGGTCTATTCTATTCAATCATAGATTCTCTTTCCACTGTGTTGGTCCCTGGGCAGAAAGTCAGGCCCTTGGGCTTGGTGGGAACTGTCTTTATCACTGAGCTTTCTCACCAGCTTGGTTTGCTATATTTTTCGAACTTTTGAAGGCAGCAGGCTATCAAGGACACTGATCCTGATCTATTTGCTTATTATCTGGTGCTATTTAACCCTTATCAGTTAGTGAACACTTTATGTAGTACAGGTCCAAAATCAGTTTGCAGCAGGCTTAATGAATGAACACTCTGCCTAGCTAAAGTGCTGCTTAGGTTTTTTTTTTTTAATTTATGATGTTGATTTTCATTACATTTTCTCTTCACCTCTCCCACATCACTGCCCCCAACAAAAAACACAAATTAAATCTTAAAAACAATCCCCCCAAACAGATTTTAGTTTTTAAATAAGTACTTCTTTCAGTAAAAGGATGAGTTTAGGAAACACACAGGTATCACTATTCTAATATCTGGCAGAACAGATTTTAAACTGAAATTATTCAATAGACATGAAGAGGGGATACTACATTCTAATCAAGGAAGCAATTAATCCAGAAGATATTACTGTCCTAAACATATATGTGCCAAATTCTGGGACACCAAATTTCATTTTAAGAAGTATCACTTTATCCTATAGTAACTACAGAAATCAAAAAATAAAATGAAACTATTGCCAGGATAGGGGGTTCACAGTAAATGGGAGGGGGGGACAGTGATCTAACGAGGGAACTGGGAAAACAGGGCTCTCTAAGAAAGTACATTCCGCTGGGCAGTGGTGTTGCTCGCCTTTAATCCCAGCACTTGAGAGGCAGAGGCAGGTGGATCTCCGTGAGTTCAAGGCCAGCCTGGTCTACAGAGCGAGTTCAAGGACAGCCAGAGATGTTAAACAGAGGAACCCTGTCTCGAAAAACCAAAAAAAAAAAAAAAAAAAAAAAAAAAGTACATTCAGAAGAAAGGAGGAAGCAGGTAAAGGGGGATGGTAGGATACAATATTATGATAGGGGAAATAGGATAAGAGAAGCCTCTTTATTGTGGCAGGAGGGAGATCAATACAGAAGAGTGAGAAGAAGTGTAAAATAACAGTAAGGATATCTGAAAAGGTCGTAAAGAGTCATACTATTAGCTAATTACCTAATAAAAGCTCTATAATACATAATCCTGTATACAAATATACACATATAGTTTAAGTGACATTTTTTTTCTCTAGGTTGACAATGCTCCCTGTAAGCACCAAAGACTAGCTAGCAAACAAAAACTCCATTACCTGGCATGAGAAGACCTCTCTTGAGAGTTTTGGTCAGGGTTGTCCAAGAGACTCCTAAACAACACAGCCTACTGCTGTTGCTGTTGGCTGCTCCCCAGAGTTGGAAGGCAAGTCCCTATTGCTGAAAAGACCATGCACTTCAGAGACAGGGCCCAGAGGCCTCTGAGATGGAACTGGCCTGAATGTGTTGTCCTCTGAGGACTCGTTTTCATGGTACCAAAAGGCACTATGTAAGCTTCCAAAGAGAAGAGGCAACCAACATCCCACCCAGCTATGGTGTCTATGAACCCCAGCAACCAGCACGGTGTGATAACTGTAAGGGTGCTGTAGTGGCACACACACCTTGGTGGTGAACAGCAGCTCTCTTATTGGACTTAAGACCAGCTGAAGAAGAGGAAGACCATGCTGGAAACCTACCCAACTACTCAGTGCTAGTGAACATATACTTATTGGAAGAGAATCTACAGCCACTATGCTACTAAAACATCATAATCCATAACATCAATCTATAAACATTTGTTCTTATACCTACAAATAAGTGTAATATTCAACCCTCACCAAAGAAACTTCTCTTCGTAACAGATGGATATTATTTCAGAAAACCACAACCAATCAAAATACAGAGTTGTGGAGCCTAGTCTCACTTTCTGGAAGTGTAAGCAAGTACCCCAAAAGTCTTTCTCTTAGAAGTTGCCTTGGGGAGCTGGAGAGATGGCTCAGAGGTTAAGAGCACTGGCTGCTCTTCCAAAGATCCTGAGTTCAATTCCCAGCAACCACATGGTAGCTCACAACCGTGTATAATGAGATCTGGTGCCCTCTTCTGGTGTGCAGGTGTGCGTGCAGGCAAGACACTATATATGTAATCAATAAATAAATCTTGAAAAATAGAAGTTGCCTTTGTGTTGTCACAGAACTTGAAAAGTTGTCACTGAGACATGTAGGGAAGTGTGGTGGAGAGAAGAGCTAGGGAAGGGGTGTGAGCGTGACAACAAATACACCGTATAAAATTCTTTTTAAAGAATCTTTACTCAGTATGCATGAAGCTCTGGGCCCCGCCTCTATAGTACAGGAACCAGTCACACCTTTCATCTCCGGATCCTAGAATTGGTGGCTGGAGGCTAAGGAGTTTAAGATCATTCTTGACTAAATAGTGAGTTTGAAGCAGCCTGTGCTGCTTAAAAGCAAATGAAAAGAAAAAGAGACAAAAAAAAAAAAAAAAAAAGAACAACCATAATCATATGTACACTATGGTATTCTACAGAAAAGTGTTTCCATTTTGTTTCTTTATGTTAAGAGAAACAATTTTACCTTAATGATAAAATTTCCACAGCCATTTCCACTATGATCTTAGGGTTTCCTTTGGTGCTGTGGGTCAAATGTAGGGCCTTGCACATGATAGGCAGGTGCTTTCCTGCTAAGCTATACCTCCACCTGCAAGGAGGGTAACCTTTACCAGTTACCTACTTCAAAAAACCCACTGAGGCAGCAGGTGTGGTGGCTCACACCTTTAATCCCAGCACTTGGGGAAGGAGAGGCAGGTGGATCTCTGTGAGTTCTAGTCCAGCCTTGGTCTACAAAGTGAGTCCAGGACAGCCAGGGCTACACAGAGAAACCCTTCCTGGAGAAAAACCAAAGAAGTTAAAAGAAAACACAACCTCCCAGCAGCAACAACAGCAACAAAAAAACAAAACAAAACAAAAAAACCAAGACAAAACTCCCCTAACCAAAAACCCACTGGGAAAATACCATTAGGATTCTGGATGTAGAAAAAAAAAAAGAGCTGTGCTGTATGCTATGAATACTCTTGTCTTAGAAATAGATTAGACCACAGAGGTTAATGGAAGAAAGAAAGGAGATGGAAATGGAGAAGGAAGAACGAAAGAGGGAGGGAGAAGGAGGAGAATTTAAGCCAGGCTTGAGGCTGGAGCAATAGCTCAGCAGATGATAGCATTGGTTGCTTTTTCACAGGACAAGGGTTCAATCCTCAGCATCTGCTTGGCAGCTCACAACTATATGTAGTTGCAGTTCCACACGATGCAATGCCCTCTTCTGGCCATTAGGGGCATTGCACACACATGCTCTACAGATAGACATGCAGGTAATCCGCCCCACCCCCCAAACACACAAAATAATTAAATAAAATAATTTAAAAACAAAACAAAACAAAAGACAGGCTTGCAGGTCTGTATAGGCCTGTTGTCCTAGTTTATTACGTTTGGTTTTGTTTTATTTTTTTGTTTCTGTTTTCTTTTCTTTTCTTTTTTGTAAACTTGACACAAGCCAGGGTCATCTGGGAAGACGAAAGCTCAATAAGCCTTCATAAGATCAGTTTAAGGTAAATCAGTGGGGAATTTTCTTGATTGATGACTGATGTTGGAGGGCCCAGCTCACTGTAGGTCGTGGCACCCTGGGCAGGTAGGTGGTCCTGGGTTGTATAAAAAAAATGCTGGAGAGCTGGAGAGAGAGTTCAGTGGCTAAGAACACTAAGGAATCTTCCCAGCATCCAGCTGGCAGCTCACAAGTGTCTGTAACTCAAGTTCCAAGGGATCTTACACCCTCACATACACCAGTGCATAGAAAAAATAAAAACAAATGAATCACAAAAAGGTAAGCTGAACAAGTCATGGAAACAAGGCAGCAAGCAGAGCTCTTCCATGGGCTCTGCTTCAGTTCCAGCCTCCAAGTTCTTGGTTCAAGCACCTGCCCTGACTTACCTCAGTGATGGAATGTGACTTGAGAGTAATAAGCTGAAAATAAATCCTTCCCTTCTCAAGTTGCTTTTGGTCGTGGTGTTTTGTTATAGCAACAGAAATCCCAGCTAAGACACTAGACAGTGCAGCTATTCAGGAAGGTGCGGTAAAATTACTACAAATTCAAGGCTAGCCTGGGATACAGAGTGAGTTCAAGGCCAGCCCAAGTAACTTAGTGAGGTCCTGTTTAAAAAATAAATAAATAAATAAAGATGGTAGACTACTCAGCCACCATTAACAATGCAAAGTTCTATACTGAAAAAACAAATAAGTAAATACATGAATAAATAAATGAAATTAAGTGCATTGAGTGCATTATGGAAATGTTCTTACACAGCCAACCAGAATGGGCAAGGAAACTACATCAATTAAGATACAAATGAAAAAAAAATATTATAAAACCCTACCCAGTGACTTGAGTTGGATCCCAGAATCCATATAAAGGAGGAAGGAAAGAACTGACCCCACAAAGTTGTCCTCAGACCTCCACATGCATGATGTGGCATGCACGCACACACGCACGCACACACACACACACACACACACACACACACACACATATCACACACACACACAGTTAGTTAAAAATAACCTTTCCCAAGAGGTTTGAATAAAGATCTAAAAAATGAAAGCTTTATGACTAAGAATACTGGCCCAGTGCATCATGCATACATACCCACAAATATAACAATAAAAATTTAGGGAAATCTGTGTTTGGCCTAGGGAGATGGCTTGGTCAGCAAAGTATTTGCCTTAAAATAATGAGGACCTGAGCTTAACCTGTAGAACCCAAGTGGAAAGGGCTGGGAGGTAGAGACAGGAGGATCTCTGCACGGCTGGCTGGGGAGCTTAGCCCACTTGGCAGATTGCAGGTCAACTGAGAGATCTTGCCTCAAAACAAAACAAAAAACAAAAAACAAAACAAGACAAAACAAAAACAGAAAGGATGATGGTTCCTAGGGAATGGCATCTGGGGTTGACCTCTGGACCCACATGCACGTGTGCACATGTGTGCACGCCAAGAATGCACACCGAAAGAGAGCTTTCAAATGGCATGAAGAATGACTGATGAAGCCTCAAGGAATATCTCTCTCTCTCTCTCTCTCTCTCTCTCTCTCTCTCTCTCTATATATATATATATATATATATATATATATATATATATATATATTCCATGTGAGCTGACAATGCTCCCTCAAGAGTCATAGATGATTTAACAAAAATCCTGGCACCAAGCATGAGAAATCTCCATTTGAGTTGTTGGTCAGGAGAGTCTAAGTGACTCCCCGCCCCCCCTCAAACAATAGGTGCTATTGCTGTTGCCTTTTGTTACTGCAGGTAAAATCTCTCTTGGTGAAGACACTGCATACTTAGGACACAGGAATTGAAAAACTCAACCTCAGTTTGACCTGAAAGCCTTGTTCCTGCAGTCCAGATTTCATCACACCAGAGGTGCTAAGCGAGCCGCTAAGAAGGGGGGGTAACCAATAGTACTATCCCACTGTATCCCTAAAGGTGCAATGGTGGTGCTCATATCTTGACAGTAACCAACAACTGTCTAGTTAGTGGTAAGGCATGCCCACTGCTGGAGACCTAGCCAACTATCTGGGGCTAGTGAGGTCATGGATCTTAGAAGAGAGCTGATGATCACAGGACTTTACTAGACCAGCATAATTTTTAACTACATCATAAAACATATCCTTATTGTCACAGGTAAGTGGAACTCTCACCTCTTATCAAAGAGTCATCTCTTTACAGCAAAGAGAGATTGTTCCAGAAAACCACAAGAGGTCATAATAGATACACCTACAACATGAGTACTGCACCTAAGGCTCAAGGAATATCAAGAAAGAATGAAAAAAAAAAAAGGGCTGGAAAGATTGTGAAAGCCAGAAGACCAGCAAGTCTGCTGTGAGATTGTATTTCTTAGAGATATCAAGGAAACTACACACCCACTACACTCAACAATATGGCTGCCCAAACAAGACAGGAACAAGGGCGGTATCAATAGACAGGCTAACCTGAAGGGGATGAGCTCACATGGTACAACACCTAGATAAGCATATAGCCAACTAATTTTTAATTGGTCTGTGTGCTGTCTGTCTGTTCTGTTGTATTTTAAATCTTCCAATGTGATCCCCCTGTCTACCGGACACCCCCACAATATCCCACTAATGACTGCGGAGAGTAGGAGAATTAATCTTCCTTAGGGGTGAGTCCCTTAATTGGTTGGCCCTGATAATAAGTGATCAGCCTGACATCATACACACCCACGTCACAATAAGTGGACTCAGCAGGTTTTATTTATACATTAATAACAGTAATTAAAAGAGGCCATCAATTTGAGAGGTAGATGGGGGGATGGGACGGGTTTGAGAGGGCCTTGGGAGAGGACAGCGAAGAGAGAAGAGAGCGGGGAGGAAGGAGAGAGATAGAGGGAATGAGGAAGGGGGAAAGATTAAGTGGGGGGGAGGGAGGGAGAGAAGGAGACAGACAGACAGAAAGACTCTTTCAAAATACACTCCTGGGGATCAGGAAAGACAGGGGTGGGTGTGCAGGGACTAATGACAAAACATCCATTTCTTTACAGGAATTGCATGCCCTGATTCTATTTCCCCAAAGCTTCAAAAAAAAAAAAAAAATGGGGAAATAAAGGCCATGAGGGAGAAAAATAGGAGAAAAGCACATATTCTTTTACTAACTTGTGGCTGCAAATTCATCATAAAAAGTGTTGGGCGATCAAGAGAGATGGAAAAAAGGAAATAAGACAAAATCTGTGAATGAGGTGGGTTTATTGCAAGTTATGTGTTGAAAGTGATTATCAAATCCCCACTCCACCTTCCTCAGTGAGAAGAAGTACTTTCTTCAAAAGTTTGATAAGCCGAGTTTAAACCCTCAAATTCATTTAAAGGCAGAGGACAGAACGGGTTCCACACGCTTGTGTGCTGCCCTCCGTCTCTCTCTCACACACATACACCCCTACACGACAGTAATACATTAAAAAATGTGAACAGATCAGATATTTCTGTGGTGTGTGTATATCTGTGGGTAAGTGTGCATAAGTGTGTGTAGGTGTGCACATCTGCATTTGAAGGCCATAGGGTCAACCTTAGGTGTCATACCTCAGAAGCCAGTCCCCTGACTTTATTTTTCCTCATTGGTTTTTATTTACACGTATGTGTGCATGTCTCTGTGTCTGTCACGTGGGTACAGAGGCCAAAAGAGGCAGTTACTAGGTACAGAGCCTGCCTCAGCCTTGTAAGTGTTTATATTATAGGCATATGCCACACATTCAATTACTTTTAAAATTTAAACTGAGGACTCAAGTCTTGGTTAAACAAGCCTTCTCTTTGTATATGACAAAAAAAATCTTATTGTGCCATATGCAAAAGCTGAATTGTGACATTTGGATGGAAAAAGATCTAATTGTAAATCACTATGTTAAGGGAAGCAAGCCAGACTCAGAAGTCCAAATGATGTTGCCTGACAAGAGGACAAGCAAGCCCTGGATCCATCGTTCTCTTCTCCCACAGACTGGGGTGACAAGAACAGACTGTCATGCCTGGCTTTTGCTTGGGTCCTAGGAATCTGAACTGAGGTCCTTGCCCTTTCTCAGCAAGTGCTTTACTCAGTGAGGCCCCTTTTTTGTTGTGTTTTGTATTGTTTTCTGCTATGCCTGTTTTCTGTTTAGACACAGCTTGGCTTAGTGCAGTGTTGCATTTATAGACAATGTTCGGTGTATGGTGTTTGCAGAAGTTTGTACCCTGAATATGGCTGGCTACACCATACAGCTGATGTATGTACAAATACAGTGTGTGATGTTTGCCCAAGGACAAAATCTCAATGGCACAGCTGTCAGCACAAAGCCAGGTCATTGGTTGTGTGTGGCAGACAGAGGTGGGCAGACGATGCCATTGCTCTGTTAACCTGCACTGATGGGTCTTGCCTGCATCAGTCACCAAAGAGGAGATTACAAGGTGCTAGTTCTCTCAATGATGCTGTTTTCGAGACTGAGGATTAGTCCAAGGGTTCATGAGTGTCCTACCACTGAGCTACACCCCCAGCCCTCTTTTCACCTTTTTTTTTTGAAACAGGGTTTCACTAATGCTGGCTCTGCACTTGCTCTGAACCCCATGTAGTCCTTGAATTTCAATCCTCCTGCCTCAGCTTCCTGAGTAGCTGGGATGACAAGTCACCAGATCCAGCTCTTTTGCTGTTGTTGTTGTTTTAAACTTGCTGTGTAGTTAAGCCTATACTTGAACTCCTGACACTCCTGTCTCTACCACCTTTAGCAGCGTGCACCCCATCCCCTGGGGCAGAGGTGCTGGGATGGAACCCCGGGTTTCCTAGAGGCTTCACAGTCTCACTATATTAACTGAGCTCCAGCTCTGGCACAAAGTAATGAGTCTGAAAGTAAATAAGGAAATAGTTTATTATGAACCAAAGAGTGAACTTGTGTGCCACTGTGCATATGTGGCGCCTCTGCTGTTGATCCTCACCTGCCACAGTATTTGAGACAGAATCTCATGTTTACTGTTGAAGGTGCCAGGCTAGCTGTCCTTCACCTTTCTTGGTGATTTTCCAGCCTCCGATTTTTGTCTCCTTGTAGAGAATATGTTCGGATAATAGATCCATGTTTATGTAGGTTCTGGGTGTCTGAACTCAGGTCCACATGCTTGTTCAGAAAGCCTTTATCTATTGAACTATCTCCTAAGGCCCTGCCCAAGCTTTTATGCGGGCATAGAGAGAAGCAATTTTGTCATCTATTGCTTGTGCCAATTCCGTTGGTGGGAATATCAGATAATCAGGCGCCGATAACAAAACAAAATCTTGTTGGGTGTGAGATGGTCTTAGAGTGGGAGGAAGCCAGAGGTGTCCTAAGAATGGCTTTTCCTTTAAAGTTTATCTGTTACTTGGGTCAGGGACAGATGTTAAGTTGATGATTGATTATTCAAGGTCTAAGACTGTCAGAGATCAAAATGGCTCATGATCTATTCCAACACCACCGTGTCCTCATTGGATAAGGCCAAGCTTTCTGCAGGCTGGTTGTCCTGGAAAACAGCAGTTCCTATTCCTAACATGCTGCCTTCAGCATTTGGTGCCTGCCTGGAATTGTACTGATGTTAGTTTGAATTACAATTTGAGAGCAAGTGCATGTGTGCATGGGTGCATGTGTGCATGGGTGCATGGGTGCATGGGTGCATGCGTATGTGCGCGCATGTGTGTGTGTTGGTCAGAGGACATCTTGTGGGAGTTAGCTCCCGTTTTACTATATGGGTCTTGAGTTGAGGTTGTACAGCTTGGAGGCAAACACCTTTACCCATTGAGCCATCTTCCTAGCTCCTGACTATTTTTTGAGACAGGCCTCTCACTGGGAACTGGCACTAAAGATTTGGTTAGGGGCTGGGCGGTGGTGGCGCACGCCTTTAATCCCAGCACTTGGGAGGCAGAGGCAGGTGGATCACTGTGAGTTTGAGGCCAGCCTGGTCTACAAAAGAGAGTCTAGGACAGTCATGGCTACACAGAGAAGCCCTGTCTCAAAAAACCAAAAAAAAAAAAAGTGTGTGTGTGTGTGTGTGTGTGTGTGTGTATTTGGAAAGATTTGGTGAAGTCATTCCAGGGATCTTACTGTTTCTGCCTTCCCAGTGCTGGGATTAAAAGTGCATAGTCATACCTATATTTCTATATGAGTTCTGGGGATTGAGCCCAGGTCCCTGTGTTTGTGCAGTAAGCAATTTTACCAACCAAGCCATCTCTTCAGCCCCTTAGTTAATTAATTTTTGATTCAAGGTCTTAATTTATAGCCAAAGCCAGCCTTGAGTTCACAAGCTACCTGCCTCAGCTCCTAGAGCATTGGGATTACAGATGTGTGCCACCACATCTGGCTGATAGACAAGGTTAGAAATTTTGTTTACTCAGACCTTAGCTCCTCATTAAAACCAAACCAAACCAAACCAGTGATCCGGGAACTGGAGAGGTGGCTCAGCACTTAAGAGAGCTTGCTGTTCTTCCAGAGGAGCTCTGTTCGGTTTCCTGTTCCACCTAGGGTGGCTCGCTACAGGGGATACAACTCCCTCTTCTGGCCTCTGTGGCATCTGCTCATGTTCCCCTGCCACCAAATAAAAGTAAGGTTGGACACAGTGCCTTCATTTGATTTCAGCTCTTGGGAGACAAAGGTGGGTGGATCTCTGTGAGTTCAAGGCTAACCCAGGCTACACAGTGAGACCCTGTCTCAGAAAAACCCCTCAATCAACAAACAAGGAGAGAAGGGGGGGGTGGGGGGAGGGGGGCGGGGGGAGAGAACTCAGTCCAGGGTCTGATGAAATGTTGGAGTTGTACAGAGTTTTGCTTCCCAAGAACTCATATAAAAAACTGGATGCATGTGTGGTGGTCCATGCCAGTACTCCCAGAGTTTGGAAAGCAGAGGTGGAAGTATCTCCAACGTTCACTGGCTCACTGGTGAACTCCAGGTTTAGTGAGAAACACTGTCTCAAAAAATACGATCTAAGTTTATCTAAGAAGTGATCTATGAGGACACTTGGTGTTGGGGGTTGGTCTGGTACTATGTATTCCAATGCTAAATGCTGGCATCCCAGATCTGGTTGTTACCTAGATGAATACATTTTCACGTGCACCATGTAATGTTGTGTAACCCTACTCACCAATATTCTCTGACTGGTTAAATAAAGTTGCTGACAGCCGATAGCTGGACAGAAGCAAAGTAGGAGGAGCTTAGGTTTGTGGGGGTGGGGCGGGGGGCCATCAGAGTGGGAACACAAGGCTGGAGAGACAGGCAGGGGAGGAAGCCAGAGAGAAAGACGTGGCCGTGGGGCAGTATGGACCATAAGCATGCGGCCATGAGGGCTGGTCTGATGGAACAGAAACAGCCCAGGTAAGAATAATTATGGCAATTATGGCAAGTAACTTGGGGTTGATAGGTGGGAAATAGCAAAATAGCTTAGCGGATTGATAACTGCCCAGTTACTGTGCTTTAATAAATCCAAAAAGTCTCTGTCCAGATTATTTGGGCACTAGCCTGGGTAGAGAGGCCCTCTAGAGTCTAATATCCCTTCCACAGCGACCTGATGTTGACTTCCGGCCTCTACAAGCCAAGGTGCACATGTGGATGTACATGCGACCTCCACCGATACACGCATATGTACAACACACACACATCAAGCACATCTTGATGCGGCGATTGAGGATCTGCGCCTCCTGGTTCCCATCCAGGCTCTCCTGTCTCCTCTCTGCACCTACAGCACCTGAAAACTCCAGGGCCATTGTATAAGCCCCTTCACGCCACTGGGGCATTTTCTCCCAGAGTCTCTTGGTTGCCATCTCTCTCTCTCTCTTCACATTACAGCTTCGAATAATTTCCTCCTCAGACACTTCTCTACTTACCCACTACCTCAACTCTTAACACAGGATGTACGTGCCCCACTCTCCAAGGAGACAGATCGTGTTGATTTCCTGTACTGGAAATCCCTCACTACAAGTGGCCTGTTGATGCTTCCACTGAGCAAATACTTATTAGCCAATAGGTCTGTCGATAGGTAGGGGGAGGCAGACTGATAAGCAATGACAACTGAGGGAAGACATAAGAACTTCAGAGAGGGATGTGCAAACGATAGACAGGACTGGGGGAAGGGAAGGTAGGAACTGGGAGAGGGTTTGCAAACCGTGGCCAAGGTAGGAAGCTCATCGGAGGAGAAGCTCAGCAAGGAGAAAGGGTGACAGTGGGGGCGAGGTTGGGGCAAGGCTTTAAGGCAGGAGTGCATTTGCATAACGCAAGAACCATGGCCCCAGTTCTTAGCAAGGTTTTTGGGTTTTTTTGGTGCTAAGGATTGCAACCCAGGACTTCATGTGTGCTGGGCAAGTTTTCTACCAAAGAGCTACAGCCCTAGGCCACTACTTAAAAGTAATTTTGAAAATGCTTACATTTATTTGTGTGTGTGTGTGTGTATGTATGTATGCATGTGTATGTTTGTGTGTTTCTGTGTGTGTGAATGTGTGCGAGTGTGCGAGTGTGCACGCACATTCCCTGTGGGAATACAGGATTGAACTCAGGTCTTTAGGCTTGGCAACGAGTGCCTTTACCTGATGAGCCAGCCCCACTGTTGTATTTTCAAAGACAGGATCTTAAGAGTCCCATGCTAAGCTCAGACTCCTCATCCACCTGCCTCATGAGATTAAAGACCTGCTTCCCCAAGCTTGGCTTTTTGTCTTAATGGAGTGTGTGTGTGTGTGGTGTGTTAGTCCAATGGTTGACTTTGAATGTCTTTCTTTCTTTACTGTTTGCCACTTTATTTTTACTTTTTACAGATGTTGTCAAACCCATAGAACAGCAGCCACAGTCCAGGAATGGACAGGGGAAGTGATGAGTAGAGGCCTCTGGCCTGCACTTATTTGTAAGGCCCAGACAGGTTAGCGCTCCATGAAGATGGCTGGGCAGGACTTCCTTAGATATACAGCCACCTACTGGTAAGTGTGTTGAAAATGGATAGGTCTACCTGCTCCTAACTGAAGTTTCTAACGTTTTTTTCTAGAAGCTTCGTTACGTCGTTCTTCTAGGACTCATTTCTTTATTGATTTCTGCTGGAATTCAGTGCTGGGTGGAGGGGCTCAGGCCAGGGAACACAGGCTGCTGGCATTGTGGACACGTGGCTGTGGCCTGGAGGCTGCTGCAGCCAAGCTTCTGGGCGAGAGCTCGCTAGGGAGGGAACTTGTTGGGCGCCCATTAGCTCCTAGAGAGAGCCAGGGCTGGGGAAATCCAGTTTAGGCAGTAGTCGCAGAAGCTGCAAAGAAAAACAGAACCAAGAGTAAAAATGAATTCCCTACGGGAGACAAAAATAGTAAAAAGAGCAAGAAAGACAGGGTCTGTTTAGTTGAATCTGACATCTGGAGCATCTTGGGGGCTCCCACGGTGAGGTCAGAGACTCGGGGCTATTTGGTAAGATATTAGAATAAGACCCCTAAGTTCTGATACTGAGGTCTTCTCAGAGCTGTTTGGAGTGTTCTTGTCCTGAAGGACCTGGAGGCTTTTCCAGGCTTTTAAATTTTGTTATATCGGGGCTCTTTAGGGTGTCCGGATCAGGTGGCGATCTGACGTGCGCTCCAGACTTTAAATTGGGACCTCAGGCTTTTAAATTTAATTTGATTTATTTTTTGCAGTTTTCGAGCCAAGCGGGGATCTGGCAAACCGCTCCCCACCCCCCACCCCATGTTTTTAAATAGGAACTTCGGGACTCTTTGGGGGCGTTCGAGTCAGGCGCGGATCTGGGCAGCTCCAGACATCTGTCACGGGAGTCTCACACTTCCAAGCGTTTAAATCATAACCTTTTCAGCATTTTGAAGTGTCAGCGTGGAGAGAATCAGGGGTGAACTCCCACCTCCAGAGCAAGAGGTTCCATTGGAGGCGAAGCAGGCGTGGCATTGTAAGCTCTGGCCACGCCTCCCTGCGCTCGGCTTTCAAGTCCCCTTCTGCGGGCCCCATTTGAGCGCACAGTCCCTTCCCTGTCTCGATCCGCGCCACCTTTTCTCTCGGTCCGCGCGGGGCCCAGCTGACGGGCCGCGTTGTTTACGGGCCAGAGTCGAGCCCTAGCTCCCGCCGCCGCCACCAGCCCAGGTGCCCGCCAGTGCGTGCGTCCCCACCGTCTCAGACTCCACACAACGCGACCCACCCAGAGCTGCACCGGGCGGAGACGCAGGGGCCCCGGGAAGGGGACGCGCCGCAGTGAGCTCTGGACCCTGCGATTGCAGGCGCGGGACCGGGCCTGGGTGACCCGGGGCTGTAGTCTGCGGGCCGCGCCGCCGCGTTGGTTGCAGCCGAGGCCTCAGCGCTCTTCCCGGGACTGTCCCCAGGGCACTCTAGACTGGATAGCTGCGGCCCGTGAGCCACCGTCGTGGAAGAGAAGGACGCGCGGCTCCCAGCGTCTCTCTGGCGACCTCATCGCGGAGTATGTCCCTTGCGGGCCGGCGTGGTGTGCTCTGATAGCCGGGGTCCCCTGCGCTCCTACAGCCATGGGCTCCGGGAGACGACGTGAGACAACGGCCGCGCCGTTGCTGGTGGCCGTGGCCGCGTTGCTGGTGGGCGCAGCCGGCCACCTGTACCCTGGAGAGGGTAAGTCTGGGATCAGGGGGGTGGGTGGATCACAGTGTGTCCAGGACACTCCTCCCACCGTCCCAGCCAATCTAGAGCCCCCACCCTAAGGAGTGAGGGTCGGAGATACCCCTCTCCACCAAACTACAGAACTCTCACCTTTGGAGTAAAGGTGGGGGGGGGGGGGACAGCTTTCCCATCGCTTCTTACAGCTTAGATCCCCTCCCCGCCCCTGCCCAAGGACACCCATCTCACCCGCCCCAACTAAGGACTGGGAATTGTAGACACCTCTTCTTCTTTCTTGGTCAACATAAAGACTCCTCCCCAACGACTGAGGGTTGAGAAAACCCCTTGTGTCCTCCTGTCTGTGTAGAGTCCCCTCCCTAATGACAGATCACCTTTCCCCTGGGGAAAGGGGAAGAGTGGGCTTGATGGCCCTGGCCTTGCACGAAGGCTTCTGACCTTGGCCTTTGCCCGATGGGCTTGTGGCTCTGCACCCCCCCCCCCCCCCCCCCGCGTGTGCCCAGCTCCGGTCTGAGGAACCTTGCCCCAGTGCCCGCCCAGCTTTCGGGTGTCTATCCCCAGTGCACCTCTCAACCATGTCTGTTCTTTTCTCTAAACCCAAATCTTCCTTCCTAGACTTCTTTGGGGGGGGTCCTCTTAAATAAGCAGAGTTACTGGGGGTTGCAACAGGTTCAGACACCTGAGCAATTTAAAGCTCAGTTTAAAGCCAGGGGTAGCCTCCTTACCGGTGGAGGATGCTTCTTGGACAATCGACCCCTCGTGTGTAAGCTCATGGCTGCGATGTTTATAATTCTCTGCCTCCAGATGTCTAGAGGCAAAGTCTACATACCTTTGGCCTCACAGCAATCATAGTGTAACAGCAGGGGCAGCTTTCGGGATGGTTATAATTAGAGTGATTATGAGCCTCCAGGCTGGTTTGCTCATTTCTCTAGAACCTCTTCCCCCCCCCCCCCCCAGTGTTCCCTGGAGGCCAGAATTGTTGCACACCCATTTCAGAGAGGGCTAAACCGAGGTACGTCCAGTATGCTTAAACCTCACTTTTTCAGAGGTTGTCTTTATACTTCTGTGCTTGGTTATGGCTAAGGCAGGAGGCTAGTGAATTGTTTGAGGCCAGCCCAGCTGTTGAGTGAGTTTGAGGCCAGCCTGGGCTATGTATGTTTCCCAAAAAAAAAAAAAAAAAAAAAAAAGCAATGAAAAATGTCTTCCAAGTCACTGGTTCAGCTTTCTGTGCACAAGGAAGTTAATTGCAAATAGGAAGGGGTCAAAGAGAGAAGGGACTGCCGCTCCTTTGTGAAGGAGGGAGGGGTGTGTGTGTGTGTGTGTGTGTGTGTGTGTGTGTGTGTGTGTGTATTCTGGAACAGGCTGGACTTTGAGTGGGTCTGCTAACCCTGTAATGTCTTTGAGGCTCTGAGGATCTGATGTAGAGAAGGGTGCTCAGCAAAGGGGTAGCCATCGGTTTGGTTTTGTGTGTTTATGAGAGGGAGTGCACACGTGGGGTGCCCGTGTGTGTTTGCAAAGGCCCTTGGTGGACGTCAGGTGTTTGCGTCTGTCACTCTCAACCTCACGTTTTGAGACAGGGTCTCTCAGTGAACCTAGAGTTTGGTGATTCGGCTGTGCTGACTAGCCAGCGAGGCCCCGGGTTGCCCCTGGGTCCACTCTTTCATCACTGGAGTTACAGGTGTTCTGTTAAAGTGCTGGGATTGTATGTGGGCGTTGGGAGGATTTGAACTCAGGGCCTCATGCCTGAGCACCCAGTGCTTTTACCCACTTAGCCATTACCCCAGCCCATGGTTTGGATTCTTATTAAGAAAATCCAAGAATTGTTAACACCTATGCTCTTCGAGGCTCCTTGGGAATCACCGGAAGGAAGTAGGGTTAATTTGCTTGCGTACCTGTGCCCTTGGGCGTACAAGTTCCCATGTGTTCCTTGAGTTCTGCTTTTGCATTTTTGGTGACTAGTTGTTCCTCTCTGCCTGGCTGTTAGTACCTGAGTAAGTGCCCAGCACATAGTAGGTGCGTATAAATATTTAATCTCTAATGGCGTACAGGTCGCCAAGACATTGGAGTCTGTGCAGTAAATGTGCACCTTCAGGTGCTCACTGGCCGGGCATGTGGCTCAGCCGGTACGGTGCTTCCCAATGCATGTAGGAGGCCCCTGGGTTTCATCTAGACTCACATAAACCAAGCATGGGTTGTAGGTCTGTCGTCACACACTCCAAAGATAGGAGGGTCAGGAGTTCAAGGCCATCCTGGGTTGGATTGTATAGTGAGTGCATTTGCAGCCAGCCTGGGCTACAGGAGACCCTGTCTCAAACAAGTCCTTATTTTCTCGAAAATCCCCATACTTTGTAAATGTGATGATCTCTTGAGTCCATCTCACGCCTCTTGAAAGCAGTGGCCACCGGCTAGGCTAGGACGGGTCTTCCCTGTCTTCCTACTGGGTTTCTTTGTTTCCCCATTTTTAAATTTAATTAATTAATCAACTTATCCAGCTTGAGACCCGGTCTTCCCGTGTAGCCTCGGCTGGCATATGTGGACCAGGCTGTCGTCTAACTCACAGAGACCTGTCTGCCTCTGCCGTAGAAATGCTGGTATTAAAGTAACACGCCATTATTCCCAGCTCTCCTGTTTCCTTGTTTTTTAAATTTAATTTTATTTATTATAATTGTGTATATGTGGGGGCAGCATGCATGTGTCACAGTGTGGGGTCGGAGGGCAGCTTTCAGGAGGTGGTTCTCTCCTTCCACTGTGGACTCCGGAGAGTGGACTCAGGTCATGTGGCTTGGCAGCAAGCAAGCACTGTTAACCCATCTCTCTTGCCCTTGTGCTGGATTTCTTAATAAACACTTGCTCTTTTGGATTGGAGCCTTCCCGCCCCTGCTTTCGGGTAATCGTTAACAAAATCCTATCAAACAAATGAGTTGTGATGCCTCTCAGAGGCATCCTTGTGTAAGGCAAGGAACTTTCTAGAACATGAATATGTGATGTCCAACAGCAGGGCACGCTTGCTGGACCTGGGAGCTGGCACTGGTGGTGAAGACCTATGTGACGTGTAAGAAAGGAATGGGCCTTTTTTGCGAGAAGTGTCCCTAAGGGCGAGGTACCCAGTTCATCTTTGGGTGCAGTCTTGGTACCTAAGTCTTGGCTAAACAGTGGCTAGCTCTCCCGTTCCTTTCTTGATCAGGCTAGTTCTTGGCTGAGATAGAAGGCAAGACAGTATGCACTGGTGACAATTGGAACCTTCTGAGTATTAGGGATGTCAGTCAGGTTGACTTTTGGAGGCATGAGCCATTGCCTTCTGTGGGTCTTGTGGTGTGTGTGTGTGTGTGTGTGTGTGTGTGTGTGTGTGTGTATAGTACATATATGTGTACTCATGTGGGTGAGTGCATGTACGTGAGGCTAGAAATTAATACCAGGTATCTTCCTAAATTGCTTTCCACCTTATTTATTTATTTTAATTTTTTTTTTTCTTTTCAAGACAGGGTTTCTCTGTATAGCTCTAGCTGTCCTAGAACTTGTTTTGTAGACGAGGCTGGCCTCGAACTCATAGAGATCCACCTGCCTCTGCATTCCAAGTGCTTGAATTAAAGGCGTGCACCATCACCACCTGGCTTATTTATTTTATTTCATTTTAATTTTAAATTAATTTTTAGATTATTCGATTTTTGTATATCTGTGTGTGCCTGAGTGCACGGTGTGTGCACGTATGTGTATGCTTGTGCTCATATGTGTCAGGGCATGTGTGTGGAGGTCAGAGGACAACCTTGTGGAGTCATGTCTCTTCATCCGTCTTTCCATGTGTCCCAGGGATCAGACTGAGGTCCTGAGGCTTGCGTGGCAAGTGTTTTGACCTGCTGAGCCATCTTGCCAGACCCCAAGCAGGTCTTCTGAGCTTCAGCAGTTGGGGTCGGCTCATTCTGGCTTGTAGGGACTGTCCTAGATCTGCTAAGGTGTTTAGCGGGCAACACTTGGCTTCTGCTAGCCTGATGCCAGCATCATCTGGCTGTCTTTAAGTTGCAACAATGAAAATAGCTTCAATCATGACAGTGTCTGTCTCAGACACTTGCCTGTAGAGGCCTTGCTTTTTTCCCTTTTCCTTGTTCTAGAATCTTCCATCACCCTGCAACTCTTCTCTGTTTAGCCTACCTAGAAATACTGAAAACATCCTAAACTCCATTATTCACTTTTGACCTCCAATTCTGCTGTCGCACTCTTGCTGTCTTCTGTGTTGGTTGCCATAGGACGCCTGGCTTGCGTCTGAACACAATCCCTTACCTTCCGGTTCCGTCTCCTGCCAGCCTGGCCTCAGGAACCACCCTGAGTCTGAGACTTCCTGGGTCCTTCCTCATGAAAGGCGTTTTCACTTGTGGCTAGCTTTCCCTTGTTCTGCACTCCCCTCCAGCAGGGATAAGCTTGTTCTTTTCCTGTGTGCTATGTAGACTGCCCTTCACCCGTCTCCTGTCCCACTGTGACAGTTCTATCTAGTCCAAGTCTTTCTTCTACACAAAGGGGTCAGTAAACTGTAGTGCTAAATTCACTGTTTTTGTAAATAAAGTTTTATTGACACAGGGCCACACACCTTTGTGTACTCCTTCCTGACTATTGTATTGCTCTAATCTTAGGTCATGAGAAGTAGTAACAACAACAAAAAAATATTTACACTTTGGCTTTTCACCCAGAGTTTTCCAGATCATGCTCTTTTTCTTCTTTTTTTGAGGTGCTGAGAGTAATACCTAGGAACTTGAACATGGTAGACAAATGCCCTGTCACTGAACAGCTCTTCTTCCATTTCCTTCCTTCCTTCCCTCTCCTCTTCCTCTTCTTTCCCCTTCCTTCTTTTTTTCTTTTTTACTTTAACGCTTCTTCCTTCCCCCTTCTCCTTTTCCTCCCTTGCCCCTTTTCCTCTGACTTATTTCTTTATTTTCTTCTTTTCATTTTGGAAACAGGGTCACAGGTAGCCCAGGTCAGCCTCAAATTCGTTATGTAGCTGAGAAGAATGTTGAACTCTTCTCTCTCAATTCTCCTGATCTTGCACGCCAGGATGGCAGGTGTGCACCATCACACCCGGTGTATGCAGAGCCGGGCAGGCAAGCACTCTACTAACTGTGCCGTGTCGCCAGCCTGCTATGTGTTAAACTTAACCAATTAGCCTTTATCTGCATTCAGCTGCCTACTCATAACTCGCCACAAAGTCCTGACCCCTAGTCATTTAAGAAATACTGTTCTGGGGCTGTGACTCAGTTGGTAAGGCGCTTGCCTAATGGGTCCTGTCCATAGTGCTGCATGTGGGTGATCTCTCGTAACCTCAACACTTGGGAGGTAGAGACAGATCAGTTTAAGGTCATGTTCAGCTACACAGGGAGTCAAGGCCAGCCTGGGCTATTTGAGGAAGAACTTTGTCTCAAAACAAGGGGGCTAAGAAGGGCCTGGAGAGGTGGCTGGCTCAGTGGTTAAGAGCACAGTTACTCTTTCAGAGGCCCTGAGTTTGGTTCCCAGCACCCAAATCAGGAGGCTCTTAACTGTAGTAACTCCAGCTCCAGATGTCCCTGAAGGAATGGACACACAGCCAGTCATGTATAAACACACTTAAAACAACAACAACTGGGTGTAAAGTTGCACACCTTAAATGCCAGCACTCAAGAGGCAGAGGCATATCTCTGTAGTTCAAGGCTAGCCTGTTGTACATAGTGAGTTCCTCCAGGCCAGCCAAAGCCATATAGTGAGTTAGACCTTCTCCAAATGAACAAACCAACAAATAAGCAAACAACTCAAATCCAAAAACAAACAAACAAACAAACAAAAAACACCCAATACTCTCCAAAATAACAAACAAAAGCCAGGCAACCCCTCCCCCCACAAAAACAAAAAATAACCCCAAACCAACAAAACAAAACTTAAAAATAAAGAAATGTTATTTTTAAAAAAATTACTGTTAAGCCCCTACCCAGATCTAGCCAATGGACAGAACACTCCCCACAGTAGAGTGGAGAGTGGGATATGACTTTCTCACATACTCTGGTGCCTCACCTTTGACCATGTCCCCTGGAGGGGGAGACCTGGTGGCACTCAGAGGAAGGACAGCAGGTTACCAAGAAGAGACTTGATACCCTATGAGCATATATAGGGGGAGGTAATCCCCCTCAGGAACAGTCATAGGGGAGGGGAATAAGGGGAAAATGGGAGGGAGGGAAGAATGGGAGGATACAAGGGATGGGATAACCATTGAGATGTAACAAGAATAAATTAATAAAGGAGGAAAAAAAATTACTGTTATTGGTTGAAGATTCTCTGTGAGCTGAGTGCTGTCCCCTTCTGAGACTCACCTTTTCCTTTGGGTAAATGGGGCCCATTCACACACTGCTCTGCAAGTCCCCAAAGGTCGCCTTTCCCCCTCTTAATCCTTTAATTCCAAAATTCCATCCTGGCTAAGAACAAAAGGGGGGAAGGAAAATGACTTCTTTCTTTACCCTGTTCTGTTTCTCCCCTCCTCTGCTCCCTAGTTAGTTCATACCAACTGCAAAACTTGCTTTCCCTATGTATTTACCTACCTATTCTTTTGCTTTTATTTTATTTCCATCCATCCATCCATCCATCCATCCATCATCTTTTATCTTTTTTTTCCTTCTTCTTCTTAAGACAATGTTTTTCTGTGTAGCCCGCTGTCCTGGAACGCACTTTGTAGAACCAAGGATCTCAAACTCAGCATCTGTCTGCCTCTGCCTCCCCAGGTGCTGGGATTAAAGGTGTTCGTCCACCACACCCAGCTTATTATTTTCTATGTAAAGATATTGTTTTAATTATGTGCACGTATCTGTGTCGGTTTGTGCTTGTGAGTGCTGTACTCATGGAAACCGGAAGTCTGTGTCAGATTCCCCTGGAGCTGGGGTTCCAGGCAGTTCTGAGCTGCCTAACACGTGTGCTGGAACTAAGCCCTGGGTTTCCGCAAGGGCAACACACACAACACACACTCCTAGCCACTGGGCCATCTTTTCAGTCCCATTTTTACAAACTTCATCCATGGCCAGACTCCCTCATACCACTTCTTTGTTGTTATTATTTTTAACTAATTAATTCATTTATTTCAAAATTTCCTAAGGCAGGATTCACTCTGTAGCCCAGCCTGGCCTGGAACTTGTGGCAATTGTTCCCCCCTGTGCTTCCAGGGTGCCAGGATTATACATCTGTGCCCAGCTTCCACCTCTCTGTGATGGCATAACTCCATCCCTATAATCTTTTTTTTTTTCCAGAATGAAAGAAAAAGTCCTGTAATGAGATGAATAAATTCTTAAAACTGAAATGTTTGGTCCTCTTATCCCCAGGCCTGGGGATTTACAAAATTCCTTAGTTGCTGAAATTTATTTGGAACCTCTAGATTAATTCTCATGACAATACTTGTGCTGATTTGAGGATATTAAAAAAAAAGTTGGAGCTTTGAATTTGCAGGCCAGCAGGGTGGTACTTAATGTTCTTCAACAGGAAGCTGGTCAGGTCATGCTGTTTTCATACCTGGGAATCATTGTATGCAGAAGTTTTGGGGTGTGTGTGTGTGTGTCTGTGTGTGTTTTCCCCCTTTGGGCAGTATCTCATGTAGTTCAGGATGGCCTCAAATTCTCTGTATAGCTAAGGCTGATCTTGAACCCCTTGATCCTCCTGCCTCCACCTCCTGAATGCTGGGATTACAGACACACACTCCCACACCTGGATAGAACCCAGGGCTTTGTGCGCGCTAGGCAAGTACTTTACCCACCAAGCTACAGCTGGGGCCCACAACTGTCTATTTTGTATGTGGCATGTTAGGCTTCCTGTTTGTTCATTTTTTGAATCTTCTGATGGTGATCTGGCTGCTTAAAGTGGCCCCTCTGCATATTTTGAAGGCACCGTCTTTCATCCCTGAGGCATGCAGGCTGTGTCTCACTTTGAAAGTCGGTGTATACTTGCTCATTTGTGTTCATTGCTGAAGTATGCAGAATAGCCAAGATTAGAAACAGCCTAGATGTCCATTGATAGATGAATGGGGGAGGGGGGAAAGGTCTATGAAATGGAATTTTATGCAGCCTTGAAGAAAAATGTAATCATGGCATTTTCAGGAAAATGAATATAATTAGAGGTCATTATGTTAAAAGGAAATAATCCAGACTCAGAAAGACAAACATCACCTACCTCGTGCTCTCTCTCGTGTATGGAACATAGGTTTAAAAGTATGTATGGCGTGTGACTGTATGTGTGTGTGTGTGTATGGTGTGCATGTGATGTGTATGGTGTATGGTGTGTGTGTGTGTGTGTGGTGTGTGTGTATGTATGTGTGATGTGTGTGTGGTGTGTAATGTGTATGTGTGTATGGTGTGTGTGGTATGCATTTGTGTGCATAGTGTGTGCCTGTGTGTGTATGGTATGTGTGTCTGTGTGTTTATACAGAGGATTGTGAGAGGGAAAGGAAGTGAATTTAAGAGGAGTGAGACATCAGTTGATGGAATGCATATGGTATGATAATGAAGTCAAAGGTGAGCTGGGCGGGGTAGAGTAGAATGCTTGCCTGGCATGCACAGAAGGCCCCACCCCCAGCACTACATAAACAAGACCCCCTGCTGCCATCCCAGCACTCAGGAGGCGAGAGGCAGGAGGATCAGAAGGATCTGTTGTCCTTGGCTACATGGTGAATTTTAGGCCAGCTGGGGCTGCGTGAGACCTTATCTCAAAAGTAAATAAATTCATGATTGTGGGCAGACATTCAGAGGAACCCAGCCCGTTATCAGGTAATTGATGATGTTCCACAGTATAGAACTAACATGAGCAATTGGTCATAGGTGTTTCTCATGACTTGTGGTGTGACAGGTTTGTTGGGGCTGGACAGTTTCCTATCTAGTGCACTTTGGAATGCAAATGATTGTTTCTGCTAGTGTTTTCATTCTCACGGAGGTCCTTGCTTATACCTTCTGGGAACTTCCTTTAGTGGTTCAGGACACTCCAGGCTTGAGCTCCAGTGAACAGGCTGGACCAGGCTAGACAGTACTGCTGCACTCACTTTGGAATTTAACAAACTAATTAAAAAACCTTTTAAACATTTATGTATTTTGTGCACATGGGTGCTTGCGGGGATCAGAGGACAACTGGTAGGACTTGGCTCTTTCCTTCCACCCTGCGGATCCCAGGGTTCAAACCAGGGTCGTCAAGCTTGGCAGCTGGCACCCTTATTCCCTGAGCCATCTCAACAGCCCACAATTCTGAGAATTTAGAAACCTGTTTTGTTTCCAATAGGGGACGTTTTCTGCTCTGCCTGATGAAGGGCGCAGGCTGGTTCCACTGCCGTGCGAAGAAGGCTTGTGCAGGGTCTTTTTTCTTTTGCTTTTCTGGGAACATGCAAAGTGTTGGAACTTTTGTAAGCTGTGTTGGTCCAGAGTAGGGAAAAGTGACACAGGGACAAGAAGGAACACACAACTACAACACTGTGCCTGTTTGAAGTATCTGTGTGTGTGTGTCCATCTGTCTGTCTGTCTGTCTGTCAGCATTGAACAATCCTGTTTTGTTGAGCCCATCTTCCCTGGTAGGTCATTGGAACATCACAGAATCTGAAGATCTGTCTAGACTTTTGACATCCCAATCTTGTACCTATAGAGGTTTGAGTATGTGCCTTCTTCCTTGGAGGAGAGGGAATTCTTTAGGTTCTTTGGATGTGCATGGTGTATGTGTGCTTGCATGTGTGTGTGTGTGTTTGTGTGTGTGGTGGTGCTGAACATGTATGTCTGAATGTTTGTAGATGCCAGCTTTTGACATCACTTGTCTTTCTTGATCACTCTCTGACTTACATATTAATAAAGAGTCTGTCATTCGACCCTGAAGTTGGCTGATTTGGCTAGTCTAGGTAGACATCTTGCTGTGAGTTACTTCTATGTCTGCCTTGGAGCTCTGAGATTGGAGGTGGCCACTCTGTCCATCCACAATTTAAGTAGGTGCTGGGGATCTGAACTCTGGTCTTCACACTTGCAGGGAAAGCACTTCATGTCTTACAACAGATAGCATTAGTTGTCAACCTGACACAGCCTAGAATCACCTGAAGGGGAGTGTCAAGGAAGAATTGTCTGTATTGGGTTGACCTGTGGGCCTGTTTGTGGCGGATTGTTTAAAGTTAACTAATATGGGAAGACCCATCCACTATGGGTGACACCGTTCCCCAGCAGGGGTCCTGAACTGTGTAAAAGAGGTGACATTAAGTGAGCATGTGTGACCAGCTTTTTGATGTTCCTTCCTTGATGTCCTCCCTGCAATGATGAGCTGTAATCGAGTTGTAAATTAAAACAAACCCATTCTGCGATAAGTTGCTTTTGTCAAGGCATTTTATAACAACATCAGGAATGAAAATAAGACACCTGCTGAGCCATCTTCCGAGTCTAAAGAAGTTCGTTCCGAGGGACACCTTTGGAACCACATGCTGGCGTCAGCTTCCAGGTGCACATTTGATTTGAGAGGGAGGTCCTCTGGGTGCACCAGCCTGCACGCATGCTCAACAGTTGTGGGAGAAGTTTGCAGAAGAATAATGGTCCAGATGGGGGAGGCCTGTCACCCCCTGCCACCTTAAGCTCACCCTTTGTCTCTCTCTCTCTCTTTTTTTTTCTCTCTCTCTGTTGGTAATAATAGAATAGCCTTCCATTTTGTGTCAGTCACTTGTCTCATTGCTGTGACCAGTCATTCGATGAACATGACTTGAAGACGGACAAGAGGGAGGGTTTATTTTGGCTCCCGGGATCCAGGCTTGGAAGGTGTGGCTGCGGGAGCCTGAGGCAGCTGTTCACCTTGCATCCACATTCAGGAGTACAAAGAGGCAGGTGCTGGTGCTCAGTCTGCCCCCCCTCCTCATGCAGTCCAGTATCCAGCCCATGGAATGCTGCTGCCGCCCAGCTTTAGGGTGGGTCTTCCCGCCTCAGTTATCCCAATCTAGAAACTACTTCACAGATGTGCCTAGAAATTTCTTTCTGTGATGATTCTAAATCCTGTCCAGTTAACAGTGAAAAATCAACCACTATACAGGGCTGGAAGATGGCCCACTGCTTGGAACTGAAAGATGTACTCAGCCGTGAGGACAAGCATGAGGACCACATATCAGCTCCCAGGGGAGCCCAGAAAATTCAGGGTACCCTCTACTAGTTCCAGTCTGGGAAAGTGGAGACAGGGCAGCCGTATCATTCAGTTCTGGGTTTGATTGACAGACTCTGCCTTAGCGAGTAAGGTGGAGGAGGGACCAGGTATGATTCCATCCCCCACGCCCTGCGGCCCTTCCCCCACCGAAGCCACAGGGTTTCTCTGTGTAGCTTTGGCTGTCTTGGACTCGCTTTGTAGACCAGGCTGGCCTCGAACTCACAGCCATCTGCCTGCCTCTGCCTCCCTGAGTGCTGGGATTAAAGGCGTGTGCATCGCCACGCCCAGCTCAAGTATGATTCTTGACGTCAACCTCCAGCCTCCTCATGTACACGTAACCCCTCACCCACAAACATGCGTCCACATACACACGCATACCGTGCGTTCCATGAGAATTGAAAGACAAAATAAAGAGGTTAACCGTCATACTTTTCATCCAGGTAATATCCTTTTCTTCCCTGGGCTCATGACTCATGAGTTTCTCATAAGAGGAAAGAGGTGGGAGAGAGGACCGGGACTTGCTTATGGCCACACAGCTGGGAAAAAGCAGAGGAGGGATTTGAACACGGGATTACTTCCCTAGGGCTCTATTTGCAAACCGACCTCAACACCCGGTGAACTCAAATAGTCCAGAGCCCAAATCCACAAGTACAAAGAGTTTTGGTAGTGCAAGCTTTTCTAACCCGGGGAGATGGCGTATTATGTAAGACAGTTTACTATGCAACCGTGAGGAGCAGAGTTCAGATCCCCAACACTTGTTTAAAACAAAAGAAAAGGAAAAAAGCAGACAGAAGTGGAAATGTGCACTTGCATCCCTGCACTGGAAGTTGGAGACTGGAGGATCAATTCGGTTTCTAGGATACTGCTCACATATGTAAGCTGCATGTCCCTTTATTTACCATATTCACAAGTGATACTGGATCACACAGCCCGCCCAGTCTTGGAGGTCTTTCTGTGTCATTGAAGGGAGCTTCCTGGCATTGTTTTATAGTATTCTGTCACATCTGGGGCTCACTGAGAGATCCTGTTTTTGTGTCCTCTCCCTCACTACCTACCTGCCTTGTAAGGTGTGGAGGACCGTCTCTTAGTAGTTGAACAAAATCCCAAAGTTCTCTTTTATAACCCATGAAATGTGGAGTTTGAAAGGCAATATCTATTTCTCTTTAAATTTTTTTCTCCTTTATTAATTTATTCTTGTTACATCTCAATGGTTATCCCATCCCTTGTATCCTCCCATTCTTCCCTCCCTCCCATTTTCCCCTTATTCCCCTCCCCTATGACTGTTCCTGAGGGGGATTACTTCCCCCTGTATATGCTCATAGGGTATCAAGTCTCTTCTTGGTAACCTGCTGTCCTTCCTCTGAGTGCCACCAGGTCTCCCCCTCCAGGGGACATGGTCAAAGGTGAGGCACCAGAGTATGTGAGAAAGTAATATCCCACTCTCCACTTTCTCTTTAAATTTTTAAAAATTACATTTATTTATGTAGAGAGTGTGTGTGCGCGCGCACACACACTAAAGTACACAGATCAGAGGATAACTTGTTGGAGTTGGTTCTCTCTTTCCATTATGTCAGCCCTGGGTGTTGAACTTAGGTCAGAAGGCATGGTGATGATACTCTTGTATGCCGTGGGATAGGGGACCAGGAACAGTTTTGGAGGCAGCTATGACTATGGAACAGGGATGCTGATGGTGGAAAACAGAGAGGCTCAAATTCTGAGCATAAAAACAAAACCAAACCATTTTCAGAATCTGCGGGGCACTACCTTCCTTACTCCTCCCAACACGTCTCCTTTCCTGTCGTCACAGTGGAGAGAAAGCCACAGAAGTAGAAACTTCCAAGATGGCTCAGGTGCCATTTTTTCCTTCTATAATTCTCAGGCTCCTAAAAAACAGGGGTCAGTCCCTTTCTAAGGAAACATTCTGTTTTGAGGGCTGCCTCGATGGCTTGGTGAATGGGTGCTTGCTGTGAAACCAGGTGGGTCCCAGTGCAGATCTCCAATATCTATGCAGGAGCAGGGCATGGTACAGTCTGATGGGTCCTGGGAACTCACTGGCCAGAAGTCTAGCTGAAGCTAATGAGCCTCAGTTTCATGGGAGACCCTGTCTTCAAGGCAGTAAGGTGCAGGGTGATGGAGGAAGGCACCCAATGTCCTGCTCTGTGTACTTGCACATGCATTTTCTTATTCAGCTCAGTCCAATATGGCAGCCCCTATCCGCGTTCTGAGGTACTTGAAACTGGCCAGGGACACTAGTTTTAGACTATATTTTTGTAATTATTTTTTTTAACATTTATTTATTTTTGTATGTATGCATACGGGCTCATGGGGAAGTCAGAAGATAGCTTGGCAGCATCCAGTCTCCTTCCGCCATGTGGATCCTGGGAATGGAACTCTGGTCATCAGACTGGGCAGCGATAGTCTTGACCCACTGAGCCATCTTTTTGGCCCTTAAATAAAAAGATTAACTAAAAAAAAATTATGTGGGCAGGATCAAAGGAAACTCCATTTCTCCAAATTCTGGTTGTTGGACAAAAGGCAGCATTCCTCAGGAACATATGTAGCCAGTAGGTAGGTAGGTGTGTGTGTGTGTATGTGTGTGTGTGTGTGTGTGTGTGTGTGTGTGTGTGTGTGTGTGTGGTGTGGTGGGGCTCTACTAAAAGGAGCCACTTCCCTTTATCACTGGCAGAAGGGACAGATGACTCTCTGTGGTGCCTGTTAGCACACCAAAGCGCATGGTGGCCCCCAGGCTCCCACAGGATCACGACACTAAACTTCTCCAGTTCCTGAGCTTCCCTGTCTCCCCAGCTGCTCATTGTCCTTATAAACCTGCTATTTCAGCTGTGCTCTCTCTTGGTCTTCTCTTTTGTCCTCACTCTTGTCTTCCTCTCACACTCTCCTCCTCTCTGTGTCCCTCTCTCTCTCTCTGCTCTGCTCTGCTCCTGCTTCTCTCACGGCCAGACCCAGTCCGCTGGCCATGTTCAGGCCAGACCCAGTCCGCTGGCCGTGTTCATTCTGCTACTTTCTCTCTCCGCTCTGAACTCTTCCAGATGCCGCTGGTGGCTCTCTGTCTCTCACCTACAATAAAACCCTTCCCTTAAACAGGCCATGGAGCCGTCAGTTTATACAGTGTGTGTGTTTGTTTGTGGGTATGTGACTGAGTGCACATGCCCTTGGAGGCCAGATGTGTTGGGCCGCCCCTTGGAGCTAGAGTTATATTGTAGGTGGTTGTGAAACCACCCAACGTGGCTTCTGGGTCTTCGACAAGACCATTACAAGCTCTTAACCACCAAGCTATCTCTTCAGCTTTTTCCACCCCTGCAATTGTGCTGTGTAGTCTATGTATGCGTGAGCACATGTGGGTGTATATGGATGCCAGAGGTTGACATCAGGATAACCCCTCTAAAACTGATCTCCACCTTACTTGTTGAAAGGAGGTTAAAGCTGAGTTGATTAGGTTTGACAGCCTAACGAACCTCTGACAGGCCCGTGCGGCCGGGCGGGATAGTCATGCCCGTGCTGTAAGCACATGACCCACAGAGCCACTTCCATAGTCCTCTGGTGTGTGCTTTTTTGCTTGTTTATTTTTGCCACTGGGCCTCATGTCTCTCAGGCTTGTCTGGCTCTCACTGCAGCAGGAACACCTGAGTGCTTGAACCCCTGCTATTTCTGACCCTCACCAACTGAGTGCCGGGAAACCTGTGCGCACCACTATGCCCAGTTAATGTGGTGCTGGTCAGCCTGGCCTTCATCAGACTCTTATCTCAAGAGCATCATCATCAACAACAGAAACAATAAAAAACAACAACAACAACAACAACTGGGTGGGGGGGTGACAGCATAAGGCTGAGCTGGAAGGATACTGGGTTCAAGGCTAGCCTGGGCTACAAAACAAGACCTAGTGTCAAAGGACTGAAACACAAAGGAAAACATCAACAAAACAACCAGGGGGCGGAGAGAGGTAGGCACGAGTGAGTGATGGGCCGAAGGCTGGGAGAATTGTAGCTGGTGATGGGGACTTTTCTACTTCCTGCCACATACTTATTTAGATTTGATTTATGTTATGTGTATGAGTATTTTGCCTGCGTGTATGTCTGTATGCTATGTATGAACCTAGTGCCTGCGGAGGTCAGAAGAGGCCGTTGGCTCCTCTGGGGCTGGAGTTACACATGCTTTGTGAGCTGCTATTAGGCTGCAGGGAATCAAACCAGTTGCTCTCTCTGCCAGAGCAGCCAGTGCTGTCAACTGCTGAGCCATCTCTCAGGCCCCTTACTTAAACTATGAAGTATCCCTGATTCCCACTCACAGGGGTGGACTTGGGGCGGGGGGGGGGGGGGGGTTGCGAAGCTGCTGGAATTCCTACAAGAATTTCTGGTGCCAATCCCAACATCTTCTGGGCATTTTTTAATTTTTATTTTTTCTGCTCCAGCAGTAAATTGCTCTATTGTTTTCAACTCACAGGGACTCGTCAGACTTTAATGAGTTAAGAGCTAGATTCCCGGGGGAGATTAAAAAAAGCAAAGTGCTTCTTTATTGCCCCTGCAATTAGATCCTTTTAATCTTTATTTATGGTAAGTTAAGTGAGACAGAGTTTACATGCTATATAGTTCTTCCTCCTCCAGTACAGAATTCAGTGGCTTTGAGTGTATTCGTAGGGTTGTGCAGAGGTTGCCGCACTCAGTGTTAAAATAATTTCATTATCCTCCAAGGAACCACAGGCCCTTTAGCCCTTCTCCTTGGCTCCCGACAACCACTAGTCTGTGCCCTGATCCTCTGGGGTTTGCCTCCTCCGGACACTTACATAATAAGTGGAGTTATACACCTTGTGGACTTTAGGGTCCAGTGTTTTCACCAAATGTATGGCATTTTTCAAGGTTCATCTGTATGGTAGTGCACTTCAGAACTTTATTTCTCTTTACTGCTGAGTAATATTCCTTTTGTATGGATATGCTGCAAACGTGAGTTTCTTAATGGTGTTTGGGTGGTATCTGGTCTTTGGCTAGCATGAAAAATTCTGCTGTGGACAATTGCATGCAAATTCTTTGTGTGAGCATATGCCTTCATTTCTGTTGGGTGTACATGAGTGGATTTGTGTGATCTTTGTGTGTGTGTGTGTTTGTGTGTGTGTGTGCACGCATTTGCATGAAGACCCCAGAGGTCACTTTTTTCCTAAACAAATTTTTTTCATTCAGTATATTTTGATTATGATTTTCCCTCTCCCAATTCCTACCAGATCCTTCCC